>NW_027526510.1:358742-717485 GCF_052857255.1 Amblyomma americanum | reverse complement strand
TGTTAGAAAACGTCCGTGTTGTAGAAACTGCGAGTTGGAGAAACTCCGCGTTGGAGAAACTTCGCGGTGGAGAAACTCCGTGGTGGAGAAATTCCGCGCTGGAGAAACTCCGCGCTGGAGAAACCCCGCGCTGGAGAAAGTCCGCGGTGGAGAAACTCCGCGCTGGAGAAACTCCACGCTAGAGAAACTCCGCGCTGGAGAAACTCTGCGCTGGAGAATCTCCGGGCTGGAGAAACTCCACGCTGGAGAAACTCCGCATTTGAGAAACTCCGCTTTGGAGAAACTCTGCCTTTGTGAAACTCCGCGCTGGAGAAACTCCGCGTTGGAGAAACTCCACGTTAGAGAAACTCCGCGTTGGAGAAACTCCGCGCTGGAGAAACTCCGCGTTGGAGAAACTCCGGGTTGGAGAAACTCCGCGCTGGAGAAAGTCCGTGTTGGAGAAACTCCGCGTTGGAGAAACTCCGAGTTGGAGAAACTCCGTGTCTAAGAAATTCCACGCTGGAGAAACCCCGCGCTGGAGAAAGTCAGCGCTGGAGCAAGTCCGCGTTGGAGAAACTCCGCGTGGGAGAAACTCCACCCTGGAGAAATTCCGCGGTGGAGAAACTCTGCGCTGGAGAAACTCCACGCTAGAGAAACTCCGCGTTGAAGAAACTCCGCGCTGAAAAAACTCCGCACAGGAGAAACTCCGTGTTTGAGAAGCTGTACTGGATAAATTCCGCGATGGAGAAACTCCGCGCTGCAGAAACTCCGCGCTGGAGAAACTCCGTGTTGAAGAAACTCTGTGTTGAAGAAACTCCATGTTGGAGAAAGTCCGCGCTGGAGAAACTCCGCGTTGGAGAAACTCCGCGCTGGATAAACTCCGGGCTAGATAAGCTCCGCTCTGGAGAAACTCCGCGTTGGAGAAACTCCGCGTTGGAGAAACTTCGCTTTGAAGAAACTCCGCGCTGCAGAAACTCCGTGTTGGAGAAACTTCGTGTTGGAGAAACTCCGTCTTGGGGAAACTCCGGGTTGGAGAAACTCCACGCTAGAGAAATTCCGTGCTGGAGAAACTCCGCGCTGGAGAAACTCCATGATGGAGAAACTCTGTGTTGGAGAAACTCCGTGCTGGAGAAAGTCCGCGCTGGAGAAACTTCGTGCTGGAGAAACTCCGCGCTGGAGAAACTACGGGCTGGAGAAACTCCGCGCTGGAGAAACTCCACGTTGGAGAAACTCCGCGCTGGAGAAACTGCGGGTTGGAGAAACTCCGCGCTGGAGAAACTCCGCACAGGAGAAACTCCGTACTGGGGAAACTTCATGTTGGAGAAACTCCGCGCTGGAGAAACTCCGCGTTGGAGAAACTTCGCGCTAGAGAAACTCCGCGTTGGAGAAACTCTGCGTTGGAGAAAGTCCGCTTTGGAGAAACTCCGCGTTGGAGAATGTCCGTGTTGGAGAAACTCCGCGCTGGAGAAACTCCGCGTTGGAGAAACTCCGCGTTGGAGAAACTCCGCGCTGGAGAAAGTCCGTGTTGGAGAAAGTCCGTGTTGGAGAAACTCCGAGTTGGAGAAACTCCATGTTGGAGAAATTCCGCGCTGGAGAAAATCCGCGCTGGAGAAACTCCACGCTGGAGAAACTCCACGCTGGAGTAACTCCGCATTTGAGAAACTCCGCGCTGGAGAAACTCCGCATTGGAGAAACTCCGCGCTAGAGAAACTCTGCGCTGGAGAAACTCCGCGTTGAAGAAACTTCACGCTGGAGATACTCCGCGCTGGAGAAACTCCGCACAGGAGAAACTCTGCGTTTGAGAAACTCCGTAGTGGGGAAATTTTATGTTGGAGAAACTACGCGCTGGAGAAACTCCGCGCTGGAGAAACTCCATGTTGGAGAAACTCAGTGTTGGAGAAACTCCGCGCTGGAGATACTCCGCGCTGGAGAAACTCCGAGCTGGAGAAACTCCGCGTTGGAGAAACTCCCTGTTGGAGGTACTCCGTGCTGGAGAAACTCCGCACTGGAGAAACTCCGCGCTGGAGAAACTCCACGCTGGAGAAACTCCGTGCTGGAGAAACTCCGCGCTGCAGAAACTCTGTGCTGGAGAAACTCCGCTTTGGAGAAAGTCCGCGGTGGAGAAACTCCGGGTTGGAGAAACTCCGCGCTGGAGAAAATCCGCGCTGGAGAAATTCCGTGCTTGAGAAAGTCCGTATTGGAGAAACCTCGTGTTGGAGAAACTCCGCGCTGGAGAAACTTCGCGCTGGAGAAACTCCACGCTGGAGAAAATCCGCGCTGGAGAAACTCCGCATTTGAGAAACTCCGCGTTGGAGACACTCCACGTTGGAGAACTCCGCCTTTGAGAAACTCCGCGCTGGAGAAACTCCGCGTTGGAGAAACTCCACGCTGGAGAAACTCCACGCTGGAGAAAAACCGCGCTGGAGAAACTCCGCATTTGAGAAACTCCGCGTTGGAGACACTCCGCGTTGGAGAATCTCCGCCTTTGAGAAACTCCGCGCCAGAGAAACTCCGCGTTGGAGAAACTCTGCGTTGGAGAAAGTCCGCTTTGGGGAAACTCCGCGTTGGAGAATGTCCGTGTTGGAGAAACTCCGCGCTGGAGAAACTCCGCGTTGGAGAAACTCCGCGTTGGAGAAACTCCGCGCTGGAGAAAGTCCGTGTTGGAGAAAGTCCGTGTTGGAGAAAGTCCGAGTTGGAGAAACTCCGTGTTGGAGAAATTCCGCGCTGGAGAAAATCCGCGCTGGAGAAACTCCACGCTGGAGAAACTCCACTCTGGAGTAACTCCGCATTTGAGAAACTCCGCGTTGGAGAAACTCCGCCTTTGAGAAACTCCGCGCTGGAGAAACTCCGCATTGGAGAAACTCCGCGCTAGAGAAACTCCGCGTTGGAGAAACTCCACGTTGGAGAAACTCCACGCTGGAGAATCTCTGCGTTGGAGAAACTCCGCGTTGGAGAAACTCCGCGCTGGAGAAAGTCCGTGTTAGAAAACGTCCGTGTTGTAGAAACTCCGCGTTGGAAAAACTCCGCGTTGGAGAAACTCTGCATTGGAGAATGTCCGCGTTGGAGAAACTCCGCGCTGGAGAAACTCAGCTTTGGAGAAACTCCGCGCGGGAGAAAGTACGTGTTAAAGAAAGTCCGTGTCAGAGAAACTCCGAGTTGGAGAAACTCCGTGTTGTAGAAATTCCGCGCTGGAGAAACTCCGCGCTGGAGAAACTCCGCATTGGAGAAACTCCACGCTGGAGATACTCCGCGCTGGAGAAACTCCGCACAGGAGAAACTCCGCGTTTGAGAAACTCCGTAGTGGGGAAACTTTATGTTGGAGAAACTCCGCGCTGGAGAAACTCCGCGCTGGAGAAACTCCATGTTGGAGAAACTCAGTGTTGGAGAAACTCCGCGCTGGAGATACTCCGCCCTGGAGAAACTCCGAGCTGGAGAAACTCCGCGTTGGAGAAACTCCCTGTTGGAGATACTCCGTGCTGGAGAAACTCCGCACTGGAGAAACTCCGCGCTGGAGAAACTCCACGCTGGAGAAACTCCGTGCTGGAGAAACTCCGCGCTGCAGAAACTCCGCGTTGGAGAAACTCCGCGTTGGAGAAACTTTGCTTTGAAGAAACTCCGCGCTGGAGAAACTCTGTGTTGGAGAAACTCTGCGTTGGAGAAACTCCGCGGTGGAGAAACTCCGGGTTGGAGAAACTCCGCGCTGGAGAAAATCCGCGCTGGAGAAATTCCGTGCTTGAGAAAGTCCGTATTGGAGAAACCTCGTGTTGGAGAAACTCCGCGCTGGATAAACTTCGCGCTGGAGAAACTCCACGCTGGAGAAAATCCGCGCTGGAGAAACTCCGCATTTGAGAAACTCCGCGTTGGATACACTCCGTGTTGAAGAAACTCCGCCTTTGAGAAACTCCGCGCTGGTGAAACTCCGCGTTGGAGAAACTCCGCGCTAGAGAAACTCCGCGTTGGAGAAACTCCGCGTTGGAGAAACTCTGCGTTGGAGAAACTCCGCTTTGGAGAAACTCCGCGTTGGAGAATGTCCGCGTTGGAGAAACTCTGCGCTGGAGAAACTCCGCGTTGGAGAAACTCCGCGTTGGAGAAACTCCGCGTTGGAGAAACTCCGCGCTGGAGAAAGTCCGTGTTGGAGAAAGTCCTTGTTGGAGAAACTCCGTGTTGGAGAAATTCCGCGCTGGAGAAACTCCGCGCTGGAGAAACCCCGCGCTGGAGAAAGTCCGCGGTGGAGAACCTCCGCGTTGGAGAAACTCCGCGCTGGAGAAACTCCGCGCTAGAGAAACTCCGCGTTGGAGAAACTCCGCGTTGGAGAAACTCCGCGCTGGAGAATCTCTGCGTTGGAGAAACTCCGCGTTGGAGAAACTCCGCGCTGGAGAAAGTCCGTGTTAGAAAACGTCCGTGTTGTAGAAACTGCGAGTTGGAGAAACTCCGCGTTGGAGAAACTTCGCGGTGGAGAAACTCCGTGTTGGAGAAATTCCGCGCTGGAGAAACTCCGCGCTGGAGAAACCCCGCGCTGGAGAAAGTCCGCGGTGGAGAAACTCCGCGCTGGAGAAACTCCACGCTAGAGAAACTCCGCGCTGGAGAAACTCTGCGCTGGAGAATCTCCGGGCTGGAGAAACTCCACGCTGGAGAAACTCCGTGCAGGAGAAACTCCGCATTTGAGAAACTCCGCTTTGGAGAAACTCTGCCTTTGCGAAACTCCGCGCTGGAGAAACTCCCCGTTGGAGAAACTCTACGTTAGAGAAACTCCGCGTTGGAGAAACTCCGCGCTGGAGAAACTCCGCGTTGGAGTAACTCCGCGTTGGAGAAACTCCGCGCTGGAGAAAGTCCGTGTTGGAGAAACTTCGCGTTGGAGAAACTCCGAGTTGGAGAAACTCCGTGTCTAAGAAATTCCACGCTGGAGAAACCCCGCGCTGGAGAAAGTCAGCGCTGGAGAAAGTCCGCGTTGGAGAAACTCCGCGTAGGAGAAACTCCACCCTGGAGAAATTCCGCGGTGGAGAAACTCTGCGCTGGAGAAACTCCACGCTAGAGAAACTCCGCGTTGAAGAAACTCCGCGCTGAAAAAACTCCGCACAGGAGAAACTCCGTGTTTGAGAAGCTGTACTGGATAAATTCCGCGATGGAGAAACTCCGCGCTGCAGAAACTCCGCGCTGCAGAAACTCCGCGCTGGAGAAACTCCGCGTTGGAGAAACTCCGCGCTGGAGAAAGTCCGTGTTGGAGAAAGTCCGTGTTGGAGAAACTCCGAGTTGGAGAAACTCCGTGTTGGAGAAATTCCGCGCTGGAGAAAATCCGCGCTGGAGAAACTCCACGCTGGAGAAACTCCACTCTGGAGTAACTCCGCATTTGAGAAACTCCGCGTTGGAGAAACTCCGCCTTTGAGAAACTCCGCGCTGGAGAAACTCCGCATTGGAGAAACTCCGCGCTAGAGAAACTCCGCGTTGGAGAACCTCCACGTTGGAGAAACTCCACGCTGGAGAATCTCTGCGTTGGAGAAACTCCGCGTTGGAGAAACTCCGCGCTGGAGAAAGTCCGTGTTAGAAAACGTCCGTGTTGTAGAAACTCCGCGTTGGAAAAACTCCGCGTTGGAGAAACTCCGCATTGGAGAATGTCCGCGTTGGAGAAACTCCGCGCTGGAGAAACTCCGCTTTGGAGAAACTCCGCGCGGGAGAAAGTACGTGTTAAAGAAAGTCCGTGTCAGAGAAACTCCGAGTTGGAGAAACTCCGTGTTGTAGAAATTCCGCGCTGGAGAAACTCCGCGCTGGAGAAACTCCGCATTGGAGAAACTCCACGCTGGAGATACTCCGCGCTGGAGAAACTCCGCACAGGAGAAACTCCGCGTTTGAGAAACTCCGTAGTGGGGAAACTTTATGTTGGAGAAACTCCGCGCTGGAGAAACTCCGCGCTGGAGAAACTCCATGTTGGAGAAACTCAGTGTTGGAGAAACTCCGCGCTGGAGATACTCCGCCCTGGAGAAACTCCGAGCTGGAGAAACTCCGCGTTGGAGAAACTCCCTGTTGGAGATACTCCGTGCTGGAGAAACTCCTCACTGGAGAAACTCCGCGCTGGAGAAACTCCACGCTGGAGAAACTCCGTGCTGGAGAAACTCCGCGCTGCAGAAACTCCGCGTTGGAGAAACTCCGCCTTTGAGAAACTCCGCGCTGGAGAAACTCCGCGTTGGAGAAACTCCGCGCTAGAGAAACTCCGCGTTGGAGAAACTCCGCGTTGGAGAAACTCTGCGTTGGAGAAAGTCCGCTTTGGAGAAACTCCGCGTTGGAGAATGTCCGCGTTGGAGAAACTCTGCGCTGGAGAAACTCCGCGTTTGAGAAACTCCGTGTTGGAGAAAATCCGCGCTGGAGAAAGTCCGTGTTGGAGAAAGTCCTTGTTGGAGAAACTCCGAGTTGGAGAAACTCTGTGTTGGAGAAATTCCGCGCTGGAGAAACTCCGCGCTGGAGAAACCCCGCGCTGGAGAAAGTCCGCGGTGGAGAACCTCCGCGTTGGAGAAACTCCACGCTAGAGAAACTCCGCGCTGGAGAAACTCTGCGCTGGAGAAACTCCGGGCTGGAGAAACTCCACGCTGGAGAAACTCCGCGCTGGAGGAACTCCGCATTTGAGAAACTCCGCGTTGGAGAAACTCCGCCTTTGAGAAACTCCGCGCTGGAGAAACTCCGCGCTGGAGAAAGTCCGCGGTGGAGAACCTCCGCGTTGGAGAAACTCCACGCTAGAGAAACTCCGCGCTGGAGAAACTCTGCGCTGGAGAAAATCCGCGCTGGAGAAACTCCACGCTGGAGAAACTCCACTCTGGAGTAACTCCGCATTTGAGAAACTCCGCGTTGGAGAAACTCCGCCTTTGAGAAACTCCGCGCTGGAGAAACTCCGCATTGGAGAAACTCCGCGCTAGAGAAACTCCGCGTTGGAGAAACTCCACGTTGGAGAAACTCCACGCTGGAGAATCTCTGCGTTGGAGAAACTCCGCGTTGGAGAAACTCCGCGCTGGAGAAAGTCCGTGTTAGAAAACGTCCGTGTTGTAGAAACTCCGCGTTGGAAAAACTCCGCGTTGGAGAAACTCTGCATTGGAGAATGTCCGCGTTGGAGAAACTCCGCGCTGGAGAAACTCCGCTTTGGAGAAACTCCGCGCGGGAGAAAGTACGTGTTAAAGAAAGTCCGTGTCAGAGAAACTCCGAGTTGGAGAAACTCCGTGTTGTAGAAATTCCGCGCTGGAGAAACTCCGCGCTGGAGAAACTCCGCATTGGAGAAACTCCACGCTGGAGATACTCCGCGCTGGAGAAACTCCGCACAGGAGAAACTCCGCGTTTGAGAAACTCCGTAGTGGGGAAACTTTATGTTGGAGAAACTCCGCGCTGGAGAAACTCCGCGCTGGAGAAACTCCATGTTGGAGAAACTCAGTGTTGGAGAAACTCCGCGCTGGAGATACTCCGCCCTGGAGAAACTCCGAGCTGGAGAAACTCCGCTTTGGAGAAACTCCCTGTTGGAGATACTCCGTGCTGGAGAAACTCCTCACTGGAGAAACTCCGCGCTGGAGAAACTCCACGCTGGAGAAACTCCGTGCTGGAGAAACTCCGCGCTGCAGAAACTCCGCGTTGGAGAAACTCCGCCTTTGAGAAACTCCGCGCTGGAGAAACTCCGCGTTGGAGAAACTCCGCGCTAGAGATACTCCGCGTTGGAGAAACTCCGCGTTGGAGAAACTCTGCGTTGGAGAAAGTCCGCTTTGGAGAAACTCCGCGTTGGAGAATGTCCGCGTTGGAGAAACTCTGCGCTGGAGAAACTCCGCGTTGGAGAAACTCCGTGTTGGGGAAAATCCGCGCTGGAGAAAGTCCGTGTTGGAGAAAGTCCTTGTTGGAGAAACTCCGAGTTGGAGAAACTCTGTGTTGGAGAAATTCCGCGCTGGAGAAACTCCGCGCTGGAGAAACCCCGCGCTGGAGAAAGTCCGCGGTGGAGAACCTCCGCGTTGGAGAAACTCCACGCTAGAGAAACTCCGCGCTGGAGAAACTCTGCGCTGGAGAAACTCCGGGCTGGAGAAACTCCACGCTGGAGAAACTCCGCGCTGGAGGAACTCCGCATTTGAGAAACTCCGCGTTGGAGAAACTCCGCCTTTGAGAAACTCCGCGCTGGAGAAACTCCGCGCTAGAGAAACTCCGCGTTGGAGAAACTCCACGTTGGAGAAACTCCGCGTTGGAGAATCTCTGCGTTGGAGAAACTCCGCGTTGGAGAAACTCCGCGCTGGAGAAAGTCCGTGTTAGAAAACGTCCGTGTTGTAGAAACTGCGAGTTGGAGAAACTCCGCGTTGGAGAAACTTCGCGGTGGAGAAACTCCGTGGTGGAGAAATTCCGCGCTGGAGAAACTCCGCGCTGGAGAAACCCCGCGCTGGAGAAAGTCCGCGGTGGAGAAACTCCGCGCTGGAGAAACTCCACGCTAGAGAAACTCCGCGCTGGAGAAACTCTGCGCTGGAGAATCTCCGGGCTGGAGAAACTCCACGCTGGAGAAACTCCGCATTTGAGAAACTCCGCTTTGGAGAAACTCTGCCTTTGTGAAACTCCGCGCTGGAGAAACTCCGCGTTGGAGAAACTCCACGTTAGAGAAACTCCGCGTTGGAGAAACTCCGCGCTGGAGAAACTCCGCGTTGGAGAAACTCCGGGTTGGAGAAACTCCGCGCTGGAGAAAGTCCGTGTTGGAGAAACTCCGCGTTGGAGAAACTCCGAGTTGGAGAAACTCCGTGTCTAAGAAATTCCACGCTGGAGAAACCCCGCGCTGGAGAAAGTCAGCGCTGGAGCAAGTCCGCGTTGGAGAAACTCCGCGTGGGAGAAACTCCACCCTGGAGAAATTCCGCGATGGAGAAACTCCGCGCTGCAGAAACTCCGCGCTGGAGAAACTCCGTGTTGAAGAAACTCTGTGTTGAAGAAGCTCCATGTTCGAGAAAGTCCGCGCTGGAGAAACTCCGCGTTGGAGAAACTCCGCGCTGGATAAACTCCGGGCTAGATAAGCTCCGCTCTGGAGAAACTCCGCGTTGGAGAAACTCCGCGTTGGAGAAACTTCGCTTTGAAGAAACTCCGCGCTGCAGAAACTCCGTGTTGGAGAAACTCCGTGTTGGAGAAACTCCGTCTTGGGGAAACTCCGGGTTGGAGAAACTCCACGCTAGAGAAATTCCGTGCTGGAGAAACTCCGCGCTGGAGAAACTCCATGATGGAGAAACTCTGTGTTGGAGAAACTCCGTGCTGGAGAAAGTCCGCGCTGGAGAAACTTCGTGCTGGAGAAACTCCGCGCTGGAGAAACTACGGGCTGGAGAAACTCCGCGCTGGAGAAACTCCACGTTGGAGAAACTCCGCGCTGGAGAAACTGCGGGTTGGAGAAACTCCGCGCTGGAGAAACTCCGCACAGGAGAAACTCCGTACTGGGGAAACTTCATGTTGGAGAAACTCCGCGCTGGAGAAACTCCGCGTTGGAGAAACTTCGCGCTAGAGAAACTCCGCGTTGGAGAAACTCTGCGTTGGAGAAAGTCCGCTTTGGAGAAACTCCGCGTTGGAGAATGTCCGTGTTGGAGAAACTCCGCGCTGGAGAAACTCCGCGTTGGAGAAACTCCGCGTTGGAGAAACTCCGCGCTGGAGAAAGTCCGTGTTGGAGAAAGTCCGTGTTGGAGAAACTCCGAGTTGGAGAAACTCCATGTTGGAGAAATTCCGCGCTGGAGAAAATCCGCGCTGGAGAAACTCCACGCTGGAGAAACTCCACGCTGGAGTAACTCCGCGCTGGAGGAACTCCGCATTTGAGAAACTCCGCGCTGGAGAAACTCCGCATTGGAGAAACTCCGCGCTAGAGAAACTCTGCGCTGGAGAAACTCCGCGTTGAAGAAACTTCACGCTGGAGATACTCCGCGCTGGAGAAACTCCGCACAGGAGAAACTCTGCGTTTGAGAAACTCCGTAGTGGGGAAATTTTATGTTGGAGAAACTCCGCGCTGGAGAAACTCCGCGCTGGAGAAACTCCATGTTGGAGAAACTCAGTGTTGGAGAAACTCCGCGCTGGAGAAACTCCGCGTTGGAGAAACTCCCTGTTGGAGGTACTCCGTGCTGAAGAAACTCCGCACTGGAGAAACTCCGCGCTGGAGAAACTCCACGCTGGAGAAACTCCGTGCTGGAGAAACTCCGCGCTGCAGAAACTCTGTGCTGGAGAAACTCCGCTTTGGAGAAAGTCCGCGGTGGAGAAACTCCGGGTTGGAGAAACTCCGCGCTGGAGAAAATCCGCGCTGGAGAAATTCCGTGCTTGAGAAAGTCCGTATTGGAGAAACCTCGTGTTGGAGAAACTCCGCGCTGGAGAAACTTCGCGCTGGAGAAACTCCACGCTGGAGAAAATCCGCGCTGGAGAAACTCCGCATTTGAGAAACTCCGCGTTGGAGACACTCCACGTTGGAGAACTCCGCCTTTGAGAAACTCCGCGCTGGAGAAACTCCGCGTTGGAGAAACTCCACGCTGGAGAAACTCCACGCTGGAGAAAAACCGCGCTGGAGAAACTCCGCATTTGAGAAACTCCGCGTTGGAGACACTCCGCGTTGGAGAAACTCCGCCTTTGAGAAACTCCGCGCCAGAGAAACTCCGCGTTGGAGAAACTCTGCGTTGGAGAAAGTCCGTGTTGGAGAAAGTCCGTGTTGGAGAAACTCCGAGTTGGAGAAACTCCGTGTTGGAGAAATTCCGCGCTGGAGAAAATCCGCGCTGGAGAAACTCCACGCTGGAGAAACTCCACTCTGGAGTAACTCCGCATTTGAGAAACTCCGCGTTGGAGAAACTCCGCCTTTGAGAAACTCCGCGCTGGAGAAACTCCGCATTGGAGAAACTCCGCGCTAGAGAAACTCCGCGTTGGAGAAACTCCACGTTGGAGAAACTCCACGCTGGAGAATCTCTGCGTTGGAGAAACTCCGCGTTGGAGAAACTCCGCGCTGGAGAAAGTCCGTGTTAGAAAACGTCCGTGTTGTAGAAACTCCGCGTTGGAAAAACTCCGCGTTGGAGAAACTCTGCATTGGAGAATGTCCGCGTTGGAGAAACTCCGCGCTGGAGAAACTCCGCTTTGGAGAAACTCCGCGCGGGAGAAAGTACGTGTTAAAGAAAGTCCGTGTCAGAGAAACTCCGAGTTGTAGAAACTCCGTGTTGTAGAAATTCCGCGCTGGAGAAACTCCGCGCTGGAGAAACTCCGCATTGGAGAAACTCCACGCTGGAGATACTCCGCGCTGGAGAAACTCCGCACAGGAGAAACTCCGCGATTGAGAAACTCCGTAGTGGGGAAACTTTATGTTGGAGAAACTCCGCGCTGGAGAAACTCCGCGCTGGAGAAACTCCATGTTGGAGAAACTCAGTGTTGGAGAAACTCCGCGCTGGAGATACTCCGCCCTGGAGAAACTCCGAGCTGGAGAAACTCCGCGTTGGAGAAACTCCCTGTTGGAGATACTCCGTGCTGGAGAAACTCCGCACTGGAGAAACTCCGCGCTGGAGAAACTCCACGCTGGAGAAACTCCGTGCTGGAGAAACTCCGCGCTGCAGAAACTCCGCGTTGGAGAAACTCCGCGTTGGAGAAACTTTGCTTTGAAGAAACTCCGCGCTGGAGAAACTCTGTGTTGGAGAAACTCTGCGTTGGAGAAACTCCGCGGTGGAGAAACTCCGGGTTGGAGAAACTCCGCGCTGGAGAAAATCCGCGCTGGAGAAATTCCGTGCTTGAGAAAGTCCGTATTGGAGAAACCTCGTGTTGGAGAAACTCCGCGCTGGAGAAACTTCGCGCTGGAGAAACTCCACGCTGGAGAAAATCCGCGCTGGAGAAACTCCGCATTTGAGAAACTCCGCGTTGGATACACTCCGTGTTGGAGAAACTCCGCCTTTGAGAAACTCCGCGCTGGAGAAACTCCGCGTTGGAGAAACTCCGCGCTAGAGAAACTCCGCGTTGGAGAAACTCCGCGTTGGAGAAACTCTGCGTTGGAGAAACTCCGCTTTGGAGAAACTCCGCGTTGGAGAATGTCCGCGTTGGAGAAACTCTGCGCTGGAGAAACTCCGCGTTGGAGAAACTCCGCGTTGGAGAAACTCCGCGCTGGAGAAAGTCCGTGTTGGAGAAAGTCCTTGTTGGAGAAACTCCGTGTTGGAGAAATTCCGCGCTGGAGAAACTCCGCGCTGGAGAAACCCCGCGCTGGAGAAAGTCCGCGGTGGAGAACCTCCGCGTTGGAGAAACTCCGCGCTGGAGAAACTCCGCGCTAGAGAAACTCCGCGTTGGAGAAACTCCACGTTGGAGAAACTCCGCGCTGGAGAATCTGCGTTGGAGAAACTCCGCGTTGGAGAAACTCCGCGCTGGAGAAAGTCCGTGTTAGAAAACGTCCGTGTTGTAGAAACTGCGAGTTGGAGAAACTCCGCGTTGGAGAAACTTCGCGGTGGAGAAACTCCGTGTTGGAGAAATTCCGCGCTGGAGAAACTCCGCGCTGGAGAAACCCCGCGCTGGAGAAAGTCCGCGGTGGAGAAACTCCGCGCTGGAGAAACTCCACGCTAGAGAAACTCCGCGCTGGAGAAACTCTGCGCTGGAGAATCTCCGGGCTGGAGAAACTCCACGCTGGAGAAACTCCGTGCAGGAGAAACTCCGCATTTGAGAAACTCCGCTTTGGAGAAACTCTGCCTTTGCGAAACTCCGCGCTGGAGAAACTCCCCGTTGGAGAAACTCTACGTTAGAGAAACTCCGCGTTGGAGAAACTCCGCGCTGGAGAAACTCCGCGTTGGAGTAACTCCGCGTTGGAGAAACTCCGCGCTGGAGAAAGTCCGTGTTGGAGAAACTCCGCGTTGGAGAAACTCCGAGTTGGAGAAACTCCGTGTCTAAGAAATTCCACGCTGGAGAAACCCCGCGCTGGAGAAAGTCAGCGCTGGAGAAAGTCCGCGTTGGAGAAACTCCGCGTAGGAGAAACTCCACCCTGGAGAAATTCCGCGGTGGAGAAACTCTGCGCTGGAGAAACTCCACGCTAGAGAAACTCCGCGTTGAAGAAACTCCGCGCTGAAAAAACTCCGCACAGGAGAAACTCCGTGTTTGAGAAGCTGTACTGGATAAATTCCGCGATGGAGAAACTCCGCGCTGCAGAAACTCCGCGCTGGAGAAACTCCGTGTTGGAGAAACTCTGTGTTGAAGAAACTCCATGTTGGAGAAAGTCCGCGCTGGAGAAACTCCGCGTTGGAGAAACTCCGCGCTGGATAAACTCCGGGCTGGATAAGCTCCGCTCTGGAGAAAATCCGCGCTGGAGAAATTCCGTGCTTGAGAAAGTCCGTATTGGAGAAACCTCGTGTTGGAGAAACTCCGCGCTGGAGAAACTTCGCGCTAGAGAAACTCCACGCTGGAGAAAATCCGCGCTGGAGAAACTCCGCATTTGAGAAACTCCGCGTTGGAGACACTCCGCGGTGGAGAAACTCCGCCTTTGAGAAACTCCGCGCTGGAGAAACTCCGCGTTGGAGAAACTCCGCGCTAGAGAAACTCCGCGTTGGAGAAACTCCGCTTTGGAGAAACTCCGCGTTGGAGAATGTCCGCGTTGGAGAAACTCTGCGCTGGAGAAACTCCGCGTTGGAGAAACTCCGCGTTGGAGAAACTCCGCGCTGGAGTAAGTCCGTGTTGGAGAAAGTCCGTGTTGGAGAAACTCCGAGTTGGAGAAACTCCGCGCTGGAGAAACCCCGCGCTGGAGAAAGTCGGCGGGGGAGAAACTCCGCGCTGGAGAAACTCCACGCTAGAGAAACTCCGCGCTGCAGAAACTCTGCGCTGGAGAAACTCCGGGCTGGAGAAACTCCACGCTGGAGAAACTCCGCGCTGGAGAAACTCCGCCTTGGAGAAACTCCCCGTTGGAGAAACTCCGCGTTGGAGAAACTTCGCGTTGAATAATGTCCATGTTGGAGAAAGTCCGCGCTGGAGAAAATCCGCACTGGAGAAACTCTGGGTTGGAGAAACTCCACGCTGGAGAAACTCCGAGTTGGAGAAACTCCGTGTTGGAGAAATTCCGCGCTGGAGAAACCCCGCGCTGGAGAAAGTCCGCGGTGGAGAAACTACGCGCTGGAGGAACTCCACGCTAGAGAAACTCCGCGCTGGAGAAACTCTGCGCTGGAGAAACTCCGAGCTGGAGAAACTCCACGCTGGAGAAACTCCGCGCTGGAGAAACTCCGCGTTGGAGAAACTCCGTGTCTAAGAAATTCCGCGCTGGAGAAACCCCACGCTGGAGAAAGTCAGCGCTGGAGAAAGTCCGCGTTGGAGAAACTCCGCGTGAAAGAAACTCCACCCTGGAGAAACTCCGCGCTGGAGAAATTCCGCGGCGGAGAAACTCTGCGCTGGAGAAACTCCACGCTAGAGAAACTCCGCGCTGGAGAAACTCCGCGCTGGAGAAACTCCGTGTTGGAGAAACTCTGTGTTGAATTCCATGTTGGAGAAAGTCCGCGCTGGAGAAACTCCGCGTTGGAGAAACTCCGCGCTGGATAAACTCCGGGCTGGATAACCTCCGCTCTGGAGAAACTCCGCGTTGGAGAAACTCCGCGTTGGAGAAACTTCGCTTTGAAGAAACTCCGCGCTGCAGAAACTCCGAGTTGGAGAAACTCCGTGTTGGAGAAACTCCGTCTTTGGGAAACTCCGGGTTGGAGAAACTCTACGCTAGAGAAATTCCGTGCTGGACAAACTCCGCGCAGTAGAAACTCCGCGCTGGAGAAACTCCATGATGGAGAAACTCCGTGTTGGAGACACTCCACGCTGGAGATACTCCGTGTTGGAGAAACTCCGTGCTGGAGAAACTCCGCACAGGAAAAAATCCGCGCTGGAGAAACTCCGCGTTGGAGAAATTCCGCGTTGGAGAAACTCCGCGTTGGAGAAACTTCGCTTTGAAGAAACTCCGCGCTGAACAAACTCTGTGTTGGAGAAACTCCGCGGTGGAGAAACTCCGGGTTGGAGAAACTCCGCGGTGGAGAAAATCCGCGCTGGAGAAATTCCGTGCTTGAGAAAGTCCGTATTGGAGAAACCTCGTGTTGGAGAAACTCCGCGCTGAAGAAACTTCGCGCTGGAGAAACTCCACGCTGGAGAAAATCCGCCCTGGAGAAACTCCGCATTTGAGAAACTCTGCGTTGGAGACACTCCGCGGTGGAGAAACTCCGCCTTTGAGAAACTCCGCGCTGGAGAAACTCCGCGTTGGAGAAACTCCGCGCTAGAGAAACTCCGCGTTGGAGAAACTCTGCGTTGGAGAAACTCTGCGTTGGAGAAAGTCCGCTTTGGAGAAACTCCGCGTTGGAGAATGTCCGCGTTGGAGAAACTCTGCGCTGGAGAAACTCCGCGTTGGAGAAACTCCGCGTTGGAGAAACTCCGCGCTGGAGTAAGTCCGTGTTGGAGAAAGTCTGTGTTGGAGAAACTCCGAGTTGGAGAAACTCCGTGTTGGAGAAATTCCGCGCTGGAGAAACTCCGCGCTGGAGAAACCCCACGCTGGAGAAAGTCCGCGGGGGAGAAACTCCGCGCTAGAGAAACTCCGCGCTGGAGAAACTCTGCGCTGGAGAAACTCCGGGCTGGAGAAACTCCACGCTGGAGAAACTCCGCGCTGGAGAAACTCCGCGCTGGAGAAACTCCGCCTTGGAGAAACTCCGCGCTGGAGTAACTCCTCGTTGGAGAAACTCCGCGTTGGAGAAACTCCGTGTCTAAGAAATTCCGCGCTGGAGAAACCTGCGCTGGAGAAAGTCAGCGCTGGAGAAAGTCCGCGTTGGAGAAACTCCGCGTGAAAGAAACTCCACCCTGGAGAAACTCCGCGCTGGAGAAATTCTGCAGCGGAGAAACTCTGCGCTGGAGAACCTCCACGCTAGAGAAACTCCGCGCTGGAGAAACTCCGCGTTGAAGAAACTCCGCGCTGAAAAAACTCCGCACAGGAGAAACTCCGTGTTTGAGAAACTCTGTACTGGATAAATTCCGCGATGGAGAAACTCCGCGCTGCAGAAACTCCGCGCTGGAGAAACTCCGTGTTGGAGAAACTCTGTGTTCAAGAAATTCGATGTTGGAGAAAGTCCGCGCTGGAGACACTCCGCGTTGGAGAAACTCCGCGCTGGATAAACTCCGGGCTGGATAACCTCCGCTCTGCAGAAACTCCGCGTTGGAGAAACTCCGCGTTGGAGAAACTTCGCTTTGAAGAAACTCCGTGCTGCAGAAACTCCGAGTTGGAGAAACTCCGGTTTGGAGAAACTCCGTCTTGGGGAAACTCCGGGTTGGAGAAACTCCGCGTTGGAGAAACTTCGCTTTGAAGAAACTCCGCGCTGGCAAACTCTGTGTTGGAGAAACTCCGCGTTGGCGAAACTCCGCGGTGGAGAAACTCCGGGTTGGAGAAACTCCGCGCTGGAGAAAATCCGCGCTGGAGAAATTCCGTGGTTGAGAAAGTCCGTATTGGAGAAACCTCGTGTTGGAGAAACTCCGCGCTGGAGAAACTTCGCGCTAGAGAAACTCCACGCTGGAGAAAATCCGCGCTGGAGAAACTCCGCATTTGAGAAACTCCGCGTTGGAGACACTCCGCGGTGGAGAAACTCCGCCTTTGAGAAACTCCGCGCTGGAGAAACTCCGCGTTGGAGAAACTCCGCGCTAGAGAAACTCCGCGTTGGAGAAACTCCGCGTTGGAGAAACTCTGCGTTGGAGAAAGTCCGCTTTGGAGAAACTTCGCGTTGGAGAATGTCCGCGTTGGAGAAACTCTGCGCTGGAGAAACTCCGCGTTGGAGAAACTCCGCGTTGGAGAAACTCCGCGCTGGAGTAAGTCCGTGTTGGAGAAAGTCCGTGTTGGAGAAACTCCGATTTGGAGAAACTCCGTGTTGGAGAAATTCCAGGCAGGAGAAACTCGCGCTGGAGAAACCCCGCGCTGGAGAAAGTCGCGGGGGAGAAACTCCGCGCTGGAGAAACTCACGCTAGAGAAACTACGCGCTGGAGAAACTCTGCGCTGGAAAAACTCCGGGGCTGGAGAAACTGCACGCTGGAGAAACCTCCGCGCTGGAGAAACTCTCCTTGGAGAAACTCCCCCGTTGAGAAACTCCGCGTTGGAGAAACCTCGCGTTGAGTAATGTCCATGTCAAGGAGAAAGTCGCGCTGGAGAAAATCCGCACTGGAGAAACTCCGGGCTGGAGAAACTCCACGCTGGAGAAACTCGAGTTGAGAAACTCGTGTTGGAGAAATTCCGCGCTGGAGAAACCCCGCGCTGGAGAAGTCCGCGGTGGAGAAACTCCGCGCTGAGGAACTCACGCTAGAGAAACTCCGCGCTGGAGAAACTCTGCGCTGGAGAAACTCGGGCTGGAGAAACTCCACGCTGGAGAAACTCCGCGCTGGAGAACTCCGCGTTGGAGAAACTCCGGTGAAAGAAAACTCCACCTGGAGAAACTCCGCGCTGGAGAAATTCGCGGTGGAGAAACTCTGCGCTGGAGAGAAACTCCACGCTAGAGAAACTCCGCGCTGGAGAAACTCGCGTTGAAGAAACTCCGCGCTGAAAAAACTCCGCACAGGAGAAACTCCGTGTTTGAGAAACTCAGTACTGGATAAATTCGCGATGAGAAACTCGCGCTGCAGAAACCTCCGCGCTGGAGAAACTCCGTGTTGGAGAAACTCTGTGTTGAATTCATGTTGAGAAAGTCCGCGTTGAGAAACTCCGCGTTGGAGAAACTCGCGCTGGATAAACTCCGGGCTGGATAACCTCCGCTCTGGAGAAACTCCGCGTTGGAGAAACTCGCGTTGGAGAAACTTCGCTTTGAGAAACTCCGCGCTGCAGAAACTCCGAGTTGGAGAAACTCCGTGTTGGAGAAACTCCGTCTTTGGGAAACTCGGGTTGGAGAAACTCTACGCTAGAGAAATTCCGTGCTGGACAAACTCCGCGCAGTAGAACTCCGCGCTGGAGAAACTCCAATGGAGAAACTCCGTGTTGGAGACACTCCACGCTGGAGATACTCCGCGCTGGAGAAACTCGAGCTGGAGAAACTCCGCGTTGGAGAAACTCCGTGTTGGAGAAACTCCGTGCTCTAGAAACTCCGCACAGGAAAAAATCGCGCTGGAGAAACTCCGCGTTGGAGAAATTCCGCGTTGGAGAAACTCCGCGTTAGGAGAAACTTCGCTTTGAAGAAACTCGCGCTGGACAAACTCTGTGTTGGAGAAACTCCGCGGTGGAGAAACTCCGGGTTGGAGAACTCCGCGCTGGAGAAAATCCGCGCTGGAGAAATTCCGTGCTTGAGAAAGTCCGTATTGGAGAAACCTCGTGTTGGAGAAACTCCGCGCTGAAGAAACCTTCGCGCTGGAGAAACTCCACGCTGTAGAAAATCCGCGCTGGAGAAACTCCGCATTTGAGAAACTCCTGCGTTGGAGACACTCCGCGGTGAGAAACTCCGCCTTTGAGAAACTCCGCGCTGGAGAAACTCCGCGTTGGAGAAACTCCGCGCTAGAGAAACTCCGCGTTGGAGAAACTCCGCGTTGGAGGAACTCCGCGTTGGAGAAACTCCGCGTTGGAGAAACTCCGCGCTGGAGTAAGTCCGTGTTGGAGAAATTCCGTGTTGGAGAAACTCCGAGTTGGAGAAACTCCGTGTTGGAGAAATTCCGCGCTGGAGAAACTCTGCGCTGGAGAAACCCCGCGCTGGAGAAAGTCGCGGGGGAGAAACTCCGCGCTAGAGAAACTCCGCGCTGGAGAAACTCTGCGCTGGAGAAACTCCGGGCTGGAGAAACTCCACGCTGGAGAAACTCCGGCGCTGGAGAAACTCCGCGCTGGAGAAACTTCGCGCTAGAGAAACTCCACGCTGGAGAAAATCCGCGCTGGAGAAACTCCGCATTTGAGAAACTCCGCGTTGGAGACACTCCGCGGTGGAGAAACTCCGCCTTTGAGAAACTCCGCGCTGGAGAAACTCCGCGTTGGAGAAACTCCGCGCTAGAGAAACTCCGCGTTGGAGAAACTCCGCGTTGGAGAAACTCTGCGTTGGAGAAAGTCCGCTTTGGAGAAACTCCGCGTTGGAGAATGTCCGCGTTGGAGAAACTCTGCGCTGGAGAAACTCCGCGTTGGAGAAACTCCGCGTTGGAGAAACTCCGCCCTGGAGTAAGTCCGTGTTGGAGAAAGTCCGTGTTGGAGAAACTCCGAGTTGGAGAAACTCCGTGTTGGAGAAATTCCGCGCTGGAGAAACTCCGCGTTGGAGGAACTCCGCGTTGGAGAAACTCCGCGCTGGAGAAAGTACGTGTTGGAGAAAGTCCGTGTTGTTGAAACTCCGCGTTGGAGAAACTCCGCGCCGTAGAAAGTCCGTGTTGGAGAAACTCCGCGTTGGAGAAACACCGCGTTAGAGAAACTCCGCGTTGGAGAAACTCCACGTTGGAGAAACTCCGCGCTGGAGAAACTCTGCATTGGAGAAACTCCGCGTTGGAGAAACTCCGCGCTGGAGAAAGTACGTGTTGGAAAAAGTCCGTGTTGGAGAAACTCCGAGTTGGAGAAACTCCGTGTCTAAGAATTCCGCGCTGGAGAAACCCCGCGCTGGAGAAAGTCAGCGCTGGAGAAAGTCCGCGTTGGAGAAACTCCGCGTGAAAGAAACCTCCCCTGGAGAAACTCGCGCTGGAGAAATTCCGCGGGTGGAGAAACTCTGCGCTGGAGAAACTCCACGCTAGAGAAACTCCGCGCTGGAGAAACTCCGCGTTGAAGAAACTCCGCGCTGGGAGAAACTCCGTGTTGGAGAAACTCTGTGTTGAAGAAATTCCATGTTGGAGAAAGTCCGCGCTGGAGAAAACTCCGCGTTGGAGAAACTCCGCGCTGGATAAAACTCCGGGCTGGATAACCTCCGCTCTGGAGAAACTCCGCGTTGGAGAAACTCCGCGTTGGAGAAACTTCGTTTTGAAGAAACTCCGCGCTGCAGAAACTCCGAGTTGGAGAAACTCCGTGTTGGAGAAACTCCGTCTTGGGGAAACTCGGGGTTGGAGAAACTCCACGCTAGAGAAATTCCGTGCTGGACAAACTCCGCGCTGTAGAAACTCCGCGCTGGAGAAACTCCATGATGGAGAAACTCCGTGTTGGAGACACTCCACGCTGGAGATACTCCGCGCTGGAGAAACTCCGAGCTGGAGAAACTCCGTGCTGGAGAAACTCCGCGTTGGAGAAATTCCGCGTTGGAGAAACTCCGCGTTGGAGAAACTTCGCTTTGAAGAAACTCCGCGCTGGACAAACTGTGTTGGATAAACTCCGCGGTGGAGAAACTCCGCGGTGGAGAAACTCCGGGTTGGAGAAACTCCGCGCTGGAGAAAATCCGCGCTGGAGAAATTCCGTGCTTGAGAAAGTCTGTATTGGAGAAACCTCGTGTTGAAGAAACTCCGCGCTGGAGAAACTTCGCGCTGGAGAAACTCCACGCTGGAGAAAATCCGCACTGGAGAAACTCCGCATTTCAGAAACTCCGCGTTGGAGACACTCCGCGTTGGAGAAACTCCCCTTTTGAGAAACACCGCGTTGGAGAAACTCCGTTTTGGAGAAACTCCGTGCTGGAGAAACTCCGCACAGGAAAAAATCCGCGCTGGAGAAACTCCGCGTTGGAGAAGTTCCGCGTTGGAGAAACTCCGCTTTGGAGAAACTTCGCTTTGAAGAAACTCCGCGCTGGACAAACTCTGTGTTGGAGAAACTCCGCGTTGGAGAAACTCCGCGGTGGAGAAACTCCGGGTTGGAGAAACTCCGCGCTGGAGAAAATCCGCGCTGGAGAAATTCCGTGCTTGAGAAAGTCCGTATTGAAGAAACCTCGTGTTGGAGAAACTCCGCGCTGGAGAAACTTCGCGCTGGAGAAACTCCACGCTGGAGAAAATCCGCGCTTGAGAAACTCCGCATTTGAGAAACTCCGCGTTGGAGACACTCCGCGGTGGAGAAACTCCGCCTTTGAGAAACTCCGCGCTGGAGAAACTCCGCATTGGAGAAACTCCGCGCTAGAGAAACTCTGCGTTGGAGAAACTCCGCGTTGGAGAAACTCTGCGTTGGAGAAAGTCCGCGTTGGAGAAACTCCGCGTTGGAGAATGTCCGCGTTGGAGAAACTCTGCGCTGGAGAAACTCCGCACTGGAGAAACTCCAGGTTGGAGAAACTCCGCGCTGGAGAATCTCTGCGTTGGAGAAACTCCGCGTTGGAGAAACTCCGTGCTGGAGAAAGTTCGTGTTGGAAAAAGTCCGTGTTGGAGAAACTCCGAGTTGGAGAAACTCCGCGTTGGAGAAACTTCGCGGTGGAGAAACTCCGGGTTGGCGAAACTACGCGCTGGAGAAAATCCGCGCTGGAGAAATTCCGTGCTTGAGAAAGTCTGTATTGGAGAAACCCCGTGTTGGAGAAACTCCGCGCGGGAGAAACTTCGCGCTGGAGAAACTCCACGCTGGAGAAACTCCGCGCTGGAGAAAATCCGCGCTGGAGAAACTCCGCATTTGAGAAACTCCGCGTTGGAGACACTCCGCGTTGGAGAAACTCCGCCTTTGAGAAACTCCGCGTTGGAGAAACGCCGCATTGGAGAAACTGTGCGTTGGAGAAAGTCCGCTTTGGAGAAACTCCCAGTTGGAGAAACCTCCGTGTTGGAGAAATTCCGCGCTGGAGAAACTCCGCGTTGGAGAAACTCCGCGTTGCAGAAACTCCGCGCTGGAGAAAGTCCGTGTTGGAGAAAGTCCGTGTTGGAGAAACTCCGAGTTGGAGAAACTCCGTGTTGGAGAAATTCCGCGCTGGAGAAACCCCGCGCTGGAGAAAGTCCGCGGTGGAGAAACTCCGCGCTGGAGAAACTCCACGCTAGAGAAGACTCCGCGCTGGAGAAATTCTGCGCTGGAGAAACTCCGGGCTGGAGAAACTCCACGCTGGAGAAACACCGCGCTGGAGAAACTCCGCGTTGGAGAAACTCCGCGTTGGAGAAACTCAGCGCTGGAGAAAGTCCGTGTTGGAGAAACTCCGCGTTGGAGAAACTCCGCGTTAGAGAAACTCCGCGTTGGAGAAACTCCGCGTTGGAGAAACTCCGCGCTGGAGAAAGTCCGTGTTGGAGAAACTCCGCGTTGGAGAAACTCCGCGCTGGAGAAACTCTGCGTTGGAGAAACTCCGCGTAGGAGAAACTCTGCGCTGGAGAAAGTCCGTGTTGGAAAAAGTCCGTGTTGGAGAAACTCCGAGTTGGAGAAACTCCGTGTCTAAGAAATTCCGCGCTGGAGAAACCCCGCGCTGGAGAAAGTCAGCGCTGGAGAAAGTCCGCGTTGGAGAAACTCCGCGTGAAAGAAACTCCACCCTGGAGAAACTCCGGGCTGGAGAAATTCCGCGGTGGAGAAACTCTGCGCTGGAGAAACTCCACGCTAGAGAAACTCCGCGCTGGAGAAACTCCGCGTTGAAGAAACTCCGCGCTGAAAAAACTCCGCACAGGAGAAACTCCGTGTTTGAGAATCTCTGTACTGGATAAATTCCGCGATGGAGAAACTCCGCGTTGGAGAAACTTCGCTTTGAAGAAACTCCGCGCTGCAGAAACTCCGAGTTGGAGAAACTCCGTGTTGGAGAAACTCCGTCTTGGGGAAACTCCGGGTTGGACAAACTCCACGCTAGAGAAATTCCGTGCTGGACAAACTCCGCGCTGTAGAAACTACGCGCTGGAGAAACTCCATGATGGAGAAACTCCATGATGGAGAAACTCCGTGTTGGAGACACTCCACGCTGGAGATACTCCGAACTGGAGAAACTCCGAGCTGGAGAAACTCCGCGTTGGAGAAACTCCGTGTTGGAGAAACTCCGTGCTGGAGAAACTCCGCACAGGAAAAAATCCGCGCTGGAGAAACTCCGCGTTGGAGAAATTCCGCGTTGGAGAAACTCCGCGTTGGAGAAACTTCGCTTTGAAGAAACTCCGCGCTGGACAAACTCTGTGTTGGAGAAACTCCCCGTTGGAGAAACTCCGCGGTGGAGAAACTCCGGGTTGGAGAAACTCCGCGCTGGAGAAAATCCGCGCTGGAGAAATTCCGTGCTTGAGAAACTCCGCGTTGGAGACACTCCGCGGTGGAGAAACTCCGCCTTTGAGAAACTCCGCGCTGGAGAAACTCCGCGCTGGAGAAACTCCGCGCTAGAGAAACTCCGCGTTGGAGAAACTCCGCGCTAGAGAAACTCCACGTTGGAGAAACTCCGCGTTGGAGAAACTCTGCGTTGGAGAAAGTCCGCTTTGGAGTAAGTCCGTGTTGGAGAAAGTCCGGGTTGGAGAAACTCCGAGTTGGAGAAACTCCGTGATGGAGAAATTCCGCGCTGGAGAAACTCCGCGCTGGAGAAACCCCGCGCTGGAGAAAGTCCGCGGGGGAGAAACTCCGCGCTGGAGAAACTCCACGCTAGAGAAACTCCGCGCTGGAGAAACTCTGCGCTGGAGAAACTCCGGGCTTGAGAAACTCCACGCTGGAGAAACTCCGCGCTGGAAAAACTCCGCGCTGGAGAAACTCCGCCTTTGAGAAACTCCGCGCTGGAGAAACTCCGCGTTGGAGAAACTCCGCGCTAGAGAAACTCCGCGTTGGAGAAACTCCGCGTTGGAGAAACTCTGCGTTGGAGAAAGTCCGCTTTGGAGAAACTTCGCGTTGGAGAATGTCCGCGTTGGAGAAACTCTGCGCTGGAGAAACTCCGCGTTGGAGAAACTCCGCGTTGGAGAAACTCCGCGCTGGAGTAAGTCCGTGTTGGAGAAAGTCCGTGTTGGAGAAACTCCGAGTTGGAGAAACTCCGTGTTGGAGAAATTCCAGGCAGGAGAAACTCCGCGCTGGAGAAACCCCGCGCTGGAGAAAGTCCGCGGGGGAGAAACTCCGCGCTGGAGAAACTCCACGCTAGAGAAACTCCGCGCTGGAGAAACTCTGCGCTGGAAAAACTCCGGGCTGGAGAAACTCCACGCTGGAGAAACTCCGCGCTGGAGAAACTCCTCCTTGGAGAAACTCCCCGTTGGAGAAACTCCGCGTTGGAGAAACTTCGCGTTGAATAATGTCCATGTTGGAGAAAGTCCGCGCTGGAGAAAATCCGCACTGGAGAAACTCCGGGCTGGAGAAACTCCACGCTGGAGAAACTCCGAGTTGGAGAAACTCCGCGTTGGAGAAATTCCGCGCTGGAGAAACCCCGCGCTGGAGAAAGTCCGCGGTGGAGAAACTCCGCGCTGGAGGAACTCCACGCTAGAGAAACTCTGCGTTGGAGAAACTCCGCGTTGGAGAAACTCTGCGTTGGAGAAAGTCCGCGTTGGAGAAACTCCGCGTTGGAGAATGTCCGCGTTGGAGAAACTCTGCGCTGGAGAAACTCCGCACTGGAGAAACTCCAGGTTGGAGAAACTCCGCGCTGGAGAATCTCTGCGTTGGAGAAACTCCGCGTTGGAGAAACTCCGTGCTGGAGAAAGTTCGTGTTGGAAAAAGTCCGTGTTGGAGAAACTCCGAGTTGGAGAAACTCCGCGTTGGAGAAACTTCGCGGTGGAGAAACTCCGGGTTGGCGAAACTACGCGCTGGAGAAAATCCGCGCTGGAGAAATTCCGTGCTTGAGAAAGTCTGTATTGGAGAAACCCCGTGTTGGAGAAACTCCGCGCGGGAGAAACTTCGCGCTGGAGAAACTCCACGCTGGAGAAACTCCGCGCTGGAGAAAATCCGCGCTGGAGAAACTCCGCATTTGAGAAACTCCGCGTTGGAGACACTCCGCGTTGGAGAAACTCCGCCTTTGAGAAACTCCGCGTTGGAGAAACGCCGCGTTGGAGAAACTGTGCGTTGGAGAAAGTCCGCTTTGGAGAAACTCCCAGTTGGAGAAACTCCGTGTTGGAGAAATTCCGCGCTGGAGAAACTCCGCGTTGGAGAAACTCCGCGTTGGAGAAACTCCGCGCTGGAGAAAGTCCGTGTTGGAGAAAGTCCGTGTTGGAGAAACTCCGAGTTGGAGAAACTCCGTGTTGGAGAAATTCCGCGCTGGAGAAACCCCGCGCTGGAGAAAGTCCGCGGTGGAGAAACTCCGCGCTGGAGAAACTCCACGCTAGAGAAACTCCACGCTGGAGAAATTCTGCGCTGGAGAAACTCCGGGCTGGAGAAACTCCACGCTGGAGAAACACCGCGCTGGAGAAACTCCGCGTTGGAGAAACTCCGCGTTGGAGAAACTCAGCGCTGGAGAAAGTCCGTGTTGGAGAAACTCCGCGTTGGAGAAACTCCGCGTTAGAGAAACTCCTCGTTGGAGAAACTCCGCGTTGGAGAAACTCCGCGCTGGAGAAAGTCCGTGTTGGAGAAACTCCGCGTTGGAGAAACTCCGCGCTGGAGAAACTCTGCGTTGGAGAAACTCCGCGTAGGAGAAACTCTGCGCTGGAGAAAGTCCGTGTTGGAAAAAGTCCGTGTTGGAGAAACTCCGAGTTGGAGAAACTCCGTGTCTAAGAAATTCCGCGCTGGAGAAACCCCGCGCTGGAGAAAGTCAGCGCTGGAGAAAGTCCGCGTTGGAGAAACTCCGCGTGAAAGAAACTCCACCCTGGAGAAACTCCGGGCTGGAGAAATTCCGCGGTGGAGAAACTCTGCGCTGGAGAAACTCCACGCTAGAGAAACTCCGCGCTGGAGAAACTCCGCGTTGAAGAAACTCCGCGCTGAAAAAACTCCGCACAGGAGAAACTCCGTGTTTGAGAATCTCTGTACTGGATAAATTCCGCGATGGAGAAACTCCGCGTTGGAGAAACTTCGCTTTGAAGAAACTCCGCGCTGCAGAAACTCCGAGTTGGAGAAACTCCGTGTTGGAGAAACTCCGTCTTGGGGAAACTCCGGGTTGGAGAACCTCCACGCTAGAGAAATTCCGTGCTGGACAAACTCCGCGCTGTAGAAACTACGCGCTGGAGAAACTCCATGATGGAGAAACTCCATGATGGAGAAACTCCGTGTTGGAGACACTCCACGCTGGAGATACTCCGAACTGGAGAAACTCCGAGCTGGAGAAACTCCGCGTTGGAGAAACTCCGTGTTGGAGAAACTCCGTGCTGGAGAAACTCCGCACAGGAAAAAATCCGCGCTGGAGAAACTCCGCGTTGGAGAAATTCCGCGTTGGAGAAACTCCGCGTTGGAGAAACTTCGCTTTGAAGAAACTCCGCGCTGGACAAACTCTGTGTTGGAGAAACTCCCCGTTGGAGAAAATCCGCGGTGGAGAAACTCCGGGTTGGAGAAACTCCGCGCTGGAGAAAATCCGCGCTGGAGAAATTCCGTGCTTGAGAAACTCCGCGTTGGAGACACTCCGCGGTGGAGAAACTCCGCCTTTGAGAAACTCCGCGCTGGAGAAACTCCGCGTTGGAGAAACTCCGCGCTAGAGAAACTCCGCGTTGGAGAAACTCCGCGCTAGAGAAACTCCGCGTTGGAGAAACTCCGCGTTGGAGAAACTCTGCGTTGGAGAAAGTCCGCTTTGGAGTAAGTCCGTGTTGGAGAAAGTCCGGGTTGGAGAAACTCCGAGTTGGAGAAACTCCGTGATGGAGAAATTCCGCGCTGGAGAAACTCCGCGCTGGAGAAACCCCGCGCTGGAGAAAGTCCGCGGGGGAGAAACTCCGCGCTGGAGAAACTCCACGCTAGAGAAACTCCGCGCTGGAGAAACTCTGCGCTGGAGAAACTCCGGGCTTGAGAAACTCCACGCTGGAGAAACTCCGCGCTGGAAAAACTCCGCGCTGGAGAAACTCCGCCTTTCAGAAACTCCGCGCTGGAGAAACTCCGCGTTGGAGAAACTCCGCGCTAGAGAAACTCCGCGTTGGAGAAACTCCGCGTTGGAGAAACTCTGCGTTGGAGAAAGTCCGCTTTGGAGAAACTTCGCGTTGGAGAATGTCCGCGTTGGAGAAACTCTGCGCTGGAGAAACTCCGCGTTGGAGAAACTCCGCGTTGGAGAAACTCCGCGCTGGAGTAAGTCCGTGTTGGAGAAAGTCCGTGTTGGAGAAACTCCGAGTTGGAGAAACTCCGTGTTGGAGAAATTCCAGGCAGGAGAAACTCCGCGCTGGAGAAACCCCGCGCTGGAGAAAGTCCGCGGGGGAGAAACTCCGCGCTGGAGAAACTCCACGCTAGAGAAACTCCGCGCTGGAGAAACTCTGCGCTGGAAAAACTCCGGGCTGGAGAAACTCCACGCTGGAGAAACTCCGCGCTGGAGAAACTCCTCCTTGGAGAAACTCCCCGTTGGAGAAACTCCGCGTTGGAGAAACTTCGCGTTGAATAATGTCCATGTTGGAGAAAGTCCGCGCTGGAGAAAATCCGCACTGGAGAAACTCCGGGCTGGAGAAACTCCACGCTGGAGAAACTCCGAGTTGGAGAAACTCCGTGTTGGAGAAATTCCGCGCTGGAGAAACCCCGCGCTGGAGAAAGTCCGCGGTGGAGAAACTCCGCGCTGGAGGAACTCCACGCTAGAGAAACTCCGCGCTGGAGAAACTCTGCGCTGGAGAAACTCCGGGCTGGAGAAACTCCACGCTGGAGAAACTCCGCGCTGGAGAAACTCCGCGTTGGAGAAACTCCGCGTGAAAGAAACTCCACCCTGGAGAAACTCCGCGCTGGAGAAATTCCGCGGTGGAGAAACTCTGCGCTGGAGAAACTCCACGCTAGAGAAACTCCGCGCTGGAGAAACTCCGCGTTGAAGAAACTCCGCGCTGAAAAAACTCCGCACAGGAGAAACTCCGTGTTTGAGAAACTCTGTACTGGATAAATTCCGCGATGGAGAAACTCCGCGCTGCAGAAACTCCGCGCTGGAGAAACTCCGTGTTGGAGAAACTCTGTGTTGAATTCCATGTTGGAGAAAGTCCGCGCTGGAGAAACTCCGCGTTGGAGAAACTCCGCGCTGGATAAACTCCGGGCTGGATAACCTCCGCTCTGGAGAAACTCCGCGTTGGAGAAACTCCGCGTTGGAGAAACTTCGCTTTGAAGAAACTCCGCGCTGCAGAAACTCCGAGTTGGAGAAACTCCGTGTTGGAGAAACTCCGTCTTTGGGAAACTCCGGGTTGGAGAAACTCTACGCTAGAGAAATTCCGTGCTGGACAAACTCCGCGCAGTAGAAACTCCGCGCTGGAGAAACTCCATGATGGAGAAACTCCGTGTTGGAGACACTCCACGCTGGAGATACTCCGCGCTGGAGAAACTCCGAGCTGGAGAAACTCCGCGTTGGAGAAACTCCGTGTTTGAGAAACTCCGTGCTCTAGAAACTCCGCACAGGAAAAAATCCGCGCTGGAGAAACTCCGCGTTGGAGAAATTCCGCGTTGGAGAAACACCGCGTTGGAGAAACTTCGCTTTGAAGAAACTCCGCGCTGGACAAACTCTGTGTTGGAGAAACTCCGCGGTGGAGAAACTCCGGGTTGGAGAAACTCCGCGCTGGAGAAAATCCGCGCTGGAGAAATTCCGTGCTTGAGAAAGTCCGTATTGGAGAAACCTCGTGTTGGAGAAACTCCGCGCTGAAGAAACTTCGCGCTGGAGAAACTCCACGCTGTAGAAAATCCGCGCTGGAGAAACTCCGCATTTGAGAAACTCTGCGTTGGAGACACTCCGCGGTGGAGAAACTCCGCCTTTGAGAAACTCCGCGCTGGAGAAACTCCGCGTTGGAGAAACTCCGCGCTAGAGAAACTCCGCGTTGGAGGAACTCCGCGTTGGAGAAACTCCGCGTTGGAGAAACTCCGCGCTGGAGTAAGTCCGTGTTGGAGAAATTCCGTGTTGGAGAAACTCCGAGTTGGAGAAACTCCGTGTTGGAGAAATTCCGCGCTGGAGAAACTCTGCGCTGGAGAAACCCCGCGCTGGAGAAAGTCCGCGGGGGAGAAACTCCGCGCTAGAGAAACTCCGCGCTGGAGAAACTCTGCGCTGGAGAAACTCCGGGCTGGAGAAACTCCACGCTGGAGAAACTCCGCGCTGGAGAAACTCCGCGCTGGAGAAACTTCGCGCTAGAGAAACTCCACGCTGGAGAAAATCCGCGCTGGAGAAACTCCGCATTTGAGAAACTCCGCGTTGGAGACACTCCGCGGTGGAGAAACTCCGCCTTTGAGAAACTCCGCGCTGGAGAAACTCCGCGTTGGAGAAACTCCGCGCTAGAGAAACTCCGCGTTGGAGAAACTCCGCGTTGGAGAAACTCTGCGTTGAAGAAAGTCCGCTTTGGAGAAACTCCGCGTTGGAGAATGTCCGCGTTGGAGAAACTCTGCGCTGGAGAAACTCCGCGTTGGAGAAACTCCGCGTTGGAGAAACTCCGCGCTGGAGTAAGTCCGTGTTGGAGAAAGTCCGTGTTGGAGAAACTCCGAGTTGGAGAAACTCCGTGTTGGAGAAATTCCGCGCTGGAGAAACTCCGCGTTGGAGGAACTCCGCGTTGGAGAAACTCCGCGCTGGAGAAAGTACGTGTTGGAGAAAGTCCGTGTTGTTGAAACTCCGCGTTGGAGAAACTCCGCGCCGTAGAAAGTCCGTGTTGGAGAAACTCGCGTTGGAGAAACACCGCGTTAGAGAAACTCCGCGTTGGAGAAACTCCACGTTGGAGAAACTCCGCGCTGGAGAAACTCTGCATTGGAGAAACTCCGCGTTGGAGAAACTCCGCGCTGGAGAAAGTACGTGTTGGAAAAAGCCCGTGTTGGAGAAACTCCGAGTTGGAGAAACTCCGTGTCTAAGAAATTCCGCGCTGGAGAAACCCCGCGCTGGAGAAAGTCAGCGCTGGAGAAAGTCCGCGTTGGAGAAACTCCGCGTGAAAGAAACTCCACCCTGGAGAAACTCCGCGCTGGAGAAATTCCGCGGTGGAGAAACTCTGCGCTGGAGAAACTCCACGCTAGAGAAACTCCGCGCTGGAGAAACTCCGCGTTGAAGAAACTCCGCGCTGGAGAAACTCCGTGTTGGAGAAACTCTGTGTTGAAGAAATTCCATGTTGGAGAAAGTCCGCGCTGGAGAAACTCCGCGTTGGAGAAACTCCGCGCTGGATAAACTCCGGGCTGGATAACCTCCGCTCTGGAGAAACTCCGCGTTGGAGAAACTCCGCGTTGGAGAAACTTCGTTTTGAAGAAACTCCGCGCTGCAGAAACTCCGAGTTGGAGAAACTCCGTGTTGGAGAAACTCCGTCTTGGGGAAACTCGGGGTTGGAGAAACTCCACGCTAGAGAAATTCCGTGCTGGACAAACTCCGCGCTGTAGAAACTCCGCGCTGGAGAAACTCCATGATGGAGAAACTCCGTGTTGGAGACACTCCACGCTGGAGATACTCCGCGCTGGAGAAACTCCGAGCTGGAGAAACTCCGTGCTGGAGAAACTCCGCGTTGGAGAAATTCCGCGTTGGAGAAACTCCGCGTTGGAGAAACTTCGCTTTGAAGAAACTCCGCGCTGGACAAACTCTGTGTTGGATAAACTCCGCGGTGGAGAAACTCCGCGGTGGAGAAACTCCGGGTTGGAGAAACTCCGCGCTGGAGAAAATCCGCGCTGGAGAAATTTCGTGCTTGAGAAAGTCTGTATTGGAGAAACCTCGTGTTGAAGAAACTCCGCGCTGGAGAAACTTCGCGCTGGAGAAACTCCACGCTGGAGAAAATCCGCACTGGAGAAACTCCGCATTTCAGAAACTCCGCGTTGGAGACACTCCGCGTTGGAGAAACTCCCCTTTTGAGAAACACCGCGTTGGAGAAACTCCGTTTTGGAGAAACTCCGTGCTGGAGAAACTCCGCACAGGAAAAAATCCGCGCTGGAGAAACTCCGCGTTGGAGAAGTTCCGCGTTGGAGAAACTCCGCTTTGGAGAAACTTCGCTTTGAAGAAACTCCGCGCTGGACAAACTCTGTGTTGGAGAAACTCCGCGTTGGAGAAACTCCGCGGTGGAGAAACTCCGGGTTGGAGAAACTCCGCGCTGGAGAAAATCCGCGCTGGAGAAATTCCGTGCTTGAGAAAGTCCGTATTGAAGAAACCTCGTGTTGGAGAAACTCCGCGCTGGAGAAACTTCGCGCTGGAGAAACTCCACGCTGGAGAAAATCCGCGCTGGAGAAACTCCGCATTTGAGAAACTCCGCGTTGGAGACACTCCGCGGTGGAGAAACTCCGCCTTTGAGAAACTCCGCGCTGGAGAAACTCCGCATTGGAGAAACTCCGCGCTAGAGAAACTCTGCGTTGGAGAAACTCCGCGTTGGAGAAACTCTGCGTTGGAGAAAGTCCGCGTTGGAGAAACTCCGCGTTGGAGAATGTCCGCGTTGGAGAAACTCTGCGCTGGAGAAACTTCGCTTTGAAGAAACTCCGCGCTGGACAAACTCTGTGTTGGAGAAACTCCGCGGTGGAGAAACTCCGGGTTGGAGAAACTCCGCGCTGGAGAAAATCCGCGCTGGAGAAATTCCGTGCTTGAGAAAGTCCGTATTGGAGAAACCTCGTGTTGGAGAAACTCCGCGCTGAAGAAACTTCGCGCTGGAGAAACCCCACGCTGTAGAAAATCCGCGCTGGAGAAACTCCGCATTTGAGAAACTCTGCGTTGGAGACACTCCGCGGTGGAGAAACTCCGCCTTTGAGAAACTCCGCGCTGGAGAAACTCCGCGTTGGAGAAACTCCGCGCTAGAGATACTCCGCGTTGGAGAAACTCCGCGTTGGAGGAACTCCGCGTTGGAGAAACTCCGCGTTGGAGAAACTCCGCGCTGGAGTAAGTCCGTGTTGGAGAAATTCCGTGTTGGAGAAACTCCGAGTTGGAGAAACTCCGTGTTGGAGAAATTCCGCGCTGGAGAAACTCTGCGCTGGAGAAACCCCGCGCTGGAGAAAGTCCGCGGGGGAGAAACTCCGCGCTAGAGAAACTCCGCGCTGGAGAAACTCTGCGCTGGAGAAACTCCGGGCTGGAGAAACTCCACGCTGGAGAAACTCCGCGCTGGAGAAACTCCGCGCTGGAGAAACTTCGCGCTAGAGAAACTCCACGCTGGAGAAAATCCGCGCTGGAGAAACTCCGCATTTGAGAAACTCCGCGTTGGAGATACTCCGCGGTGGAGAAACTCCGCCTTTGAGAAACTCCGCGCTGGAGAAACTCCGCGTTGGAGAAACTCCGCGCTAGAGAAACTCCGCGTTGGAGAAACTCCGCGTTGGAGAAACTCTGCGTTGAAGAAAGTCCGCTTTGGAGAAACTCCGCGTTGGAGAATGTCCGCGTTGGAGAAACTCTGCGCTGGAGAAACTCCGCGTTGGAGAAACTCCGCGTTGGAGAAACTCCGCGCTGGAGTAAGTCCGTGTTGGAGAAAGTCCGTGTTGGAGAAACTCCGAGTTGGAGAAACTCCGTGTTGGAGAAATTCCGCGCTGGAGAAACTCCGCGTTGGAGGAACTCCGCGTTGGAGAAACTCCGCGCTGGAGAAAGTACGTGTTGGAGAAAGTCCGTGTTGTTGAAACTCCGCGTTGGAGAAACTCCGCGCCGTAGAAAGTCCGTGTTGGAGAAACTCCGCGTTGGAGAAACACCGCGTTAGAGAAACTCCGCGTTGGAGAAACTCCACGTTGGAGAAACTCCGCGCTGGAGAAACTCTGCATTGGAGAAACTCCGCGTTGGAGAAACTCCGCGCTGGAGAAAGTACGTGTTGGAAAAAGTCCGTGTTGGAGAAACTCCGAGTTGGAGAAACTCCGTGTCTAAGAAATTCCGCGCTGGAGAAACCCCGCGCTGGAGAAAGTCAGCGCTGGAGAAAGTCCGCGTTGGAGAAACTCCGCGTGAAAGAAACTCCACCCTGGAGAAACTCCGCGCTGGAGAAATTCCGCGGTGGAGAAACTCTGTGTTGAAGAAATTCCATGTTGGAGAAAGTCCGCGCTGGAGAAACTCCGCGTTGGAGAAACTCCGCGCTGGATAAACTCCGGGCTGGATAACCTCCGCTCTGGAGAAACTCCGCGTTGGAGAAACTCCGCGTTGGAGAAACTTCGTTTTGAAGAAACTCCGCGCTGCAGAAACTCCGAGTTGGAGAAACTCCGTGTTGGAGAAACTCCGTCTTGGGGAAACTCGGGGTTGGAGAAACTCCACGCTAGAGAAATTCCGTGCTGGACAAACTCCGCGCTGTAGAAACTCCGCGCTGGAGAAACTCCATGATGGAGAAACTCCATGTTGGAGACACTCCACGCTGGAGATACTCCGCGCTGGAGAAACTCCGAGCTGGAGAAACTCCGTGCTGGAGAAACTCCGCGTTGGAGAAATTCCGCGTTGGAGAAACTCCGCGTTGGAGAAACTTCGCTTTGAAGAAACTCCGCGCTGGACAAACTCTGTGTTGGATAAACTCCGCGGTGGAGAAACTCCGCGGTGGAGAAACTCCGGGTTGGAGAAACTCCGCGCTGGAGAAAATCCGCGCTGGAGAAATTCCGTGCTTGAGAAAGTCTGTATTGGAGAAACCTCGTGTTGAAGAAACTCCGCGCTGGAGAAACTTCGCGCTGGAGAAACTCCACGCTGGAGAAAATCCGCACTGGAGAAACTCCGCATTTCAGAAACTCCGCGTTGGAGACACTCCGCGTTGGAGAAACTCCCCTTTTGAGAAACACCGCGTTGGAGAAACTCCGTTTTGGAGAAACTCCGTGCTGGAGAAACTCCGCACAGGAAAAAATCCGCGCTGGAGAAACTCCGCGTTGGAGAAGTTCCGCGTTGGAGAAACTCCGCTTTGGAGAAACTTCGCTTTGAAGAAACTCCGCGCTGGACAAACTCTGTGTTGGAGAAACTCCGCGTTGGAGAAACTCCGCGGTGGAGAAACTCCGGGTTGGAGAAACTCCGCGCTGGAGAAAATCCGCGCTGGAGAAATTCCGTGCTTGAGAAAGTCCGTATTGAAGAAACCTCGTGTTGGAGAAACTCCGCGCTGGAGAAACTTCGCGCTGGAGAAACTCCACGCTGGAGAAAATCCGCGCTGGAGAAACTCCGCATTTGAGAAACTCCGCGTTGGAGACACTCCGCGGTGGAGAAACTCCGCCTTTGAGAAACTCCGCGCTGGAGAAACTCCGCATTGGAGAAACTCCGCGCTAGAGAAACTCTGCGTTGGAGAAACTCCGCGTTGGAGAAACTCTGCGTTGGAGAAAGTCCGCGTTGGAGAAACTCCGCGTTGGAGAATGTCCGCGTTGGAGAAACTCTGCGCTGGAGAAACTCCGCACTGGAGAAACTCCAGGTTGGAGAAACTCCGCGCTGGAGAATCTCTGCGTTGGAGAAACTCCGCGTTGGAGAAACTCCGTGCTGGAGAAAGTTCGTGTTGGAAAAAGTCCGTGTTGGAGAAACTCCGAGTTGGAGAAACTCCGCGTTGGAGAAACTTCGCGGTGGAGAAACTCCGGGTTGGCGAAACTACGCGCTGGAGAAAATCCGCGCTGGAGAAATTCCGTGCTTGAGAAAGTCTGTATTGGAGAAACCCCGCGTTGGAGAAACTCCGCGCGGGAGAAACTTCGCGCTGGAGAAACTCCACGCTGGAGAAACTCCGCGCTGGAGAAAATCCGCGCTGGAGAAACTCCGCATTTGAGAAACTCCGCGTTGGAGACACTCCGCGTTGGAGAAACTCCGCCTTTGAGAAACTCCGCGTTGGAGAAACGCCGCGTTGGAGAAACTGTGCGTTGGAGAAAGTCCGCTTTGGAGAAACTCCCAGTTGGAGAAACTCCGCGTTGGAGAAACTCTGCGTTGGAGAAAGTCCGCGTTGGAGAAACTCCGCGTTGGAGAATGTCCGCGTTGGAGAAACTCTGCGCTGGAGAAACTTCGCTTTGAAGAAACTCCGCGCTGGACAAACTCTGTGTTGGAGAAACTCCGCGGTGGAGAAACTCCGGGTTGGAGAAACTCCGCGCTGGAGAAAATCCGCGCTGGAGAAATTCCGTGCTTGAGAAAGTCCGTATTGGAGAAACCTCGTGTTGGAGAAACTCCGCGCTGAAGAAACTTCGCGCTGGAGAAACTCCACGCTGTAGAAAATCCGCGCTGGAGAAACTCCGCATTTGAGAAACTCTGCGTTGGAGACACTCCGCGGTGGAGAAACTCCGCCTTTGAGAAACTCCGCGCTGGAGAAACTCCGCGTTGGAGAAACTCCGCGCTAGAGATACTCCGCGTTGGAGAAACTCCGCGTTGGAGGAACTCCGCGTTGGAGAAACTCCGCGTTGGAGAAACTCCGCGCTGGAGTAAGTCCGTGTTGGAGAAATTCCGTGTTGGAGAAACTCCGAGTTGGAGAAACTCCGTGTTGGAGAAATTCCGCGCTGGAGAAACTCTGCGCTGGAGAAACCCCGCGCTGGAGAAAGTCCGCGGGGGAGAAACTCCGCGCTAGAGAAACTCCGCGCTGGAGAAACTCTGCGCTGGAGAAACTCCGGGCTGGAGAAACTCCACGCTGGAGAAACTCCGCGCTGGAGAAACTCCGCGCTGGAGAAACTTCGCGCTAGAGAAACTCCACGCTGGAGAAAATCCGCGCTGGAGAAACTCCGCATTTGAGAAACTCCGCGTTGGAGATACTCCGCGGTGGAGAAACTCCGCCTTTGAGAAACTCCGCGCTGGAGAAACTCCGCGTTGGAGAAACTCCGCGCTAGAGAAACTCCGCGTTGGAGAAACTCCGCGTTGGAGAAACTCTGCGTTGAAGAAAGTCCGCTTTGGAGAAACTCCGCGTTGGAGAATGTCCGCGTTGGAGAAACTCTGCGCTGGAGAAACTCCGCGTTGGAGAAACTCCGCGTTGGAGAAACTCCGCGCTGGAGTAAGTCCGTGTTGGAGAAAGTCCGTGTTGGAGAAACTCCGAGTTGGAGAAACTCCGTGTTGGAGAAATTCCGCGCTGGAGAAACTCCGCGTTGGAGGAACTCCGCGTTGGAGAAACTCCGCGCTGGAGAAAGTACGTGTTGGAGAAAGTCCGTGTTGTTGAAACTCCGCGTTGGAGAAACTCCGCGCCGTAGAAAGTCCGTGTTGGAGAAACTCCGCGTTGGAGAAACACCGCGTTAGAGAAACTCCGCGTTGGAGAAACTCCACGTTGGAGAAACTCCGCGCTGGAGAAACTCTGCATTGGAGAAACTCCGCGTTGGAGAAACTCCGCGCTGGAGAAAGTACGTGTTGGAAAAAGTCCGTGTTGGAGAAACTCCGAGTTGGAGAAACTCCGTGTCTAAGAAATTCCGCGCTGGAGAAACCCCGCGCTGGAGAAAGTCAGCGCTGGAGAAAGTCCGCGTTGGAGAAACTCCGCGTGAAAGAAACTCCACCCTGGAGAAACTCCGCGCTGGAGAAATTCCGCGGTGGAGAAACTCTGTGTTGAAGAAATTCCATGTTGGAGAAAGTCCGCGCTGGAGAAACTCCGCGTTGGAGAAACTCCGCGCTGGATAAACTCCGGGCTGGATAACCTCCGCTCTGGAGAAACTCCGCGTTGGAGAAACTCCGCGTTGGAGAAACTTCGTTTTGAAGAAACTCCGCGCTGCAGAAACTCCGAGTTGGAGAAACTCCGTGTTGGAGAAACTCCGTCTTGGGGAAACTCGGGGTTGGAGAAACTCCACGCTAGAGAAATTCCGTGCTGGACAAACTCCGCGCTGTAGAAACTCCGCGCTGGAGAAACTCCATGATGGAGAAACTCCGTGTTGGAGACACTCCACGCTGGAGATACTCCGCGCTGGAGAAACTCCGAGCTGGAGAAACTCCGTGCTGGAGAAACTCCGCGTTGGAGAAATTCCGCGTTGGAGAAACTCCGCGTTGGAGAAACTTCGCTTTGAAGAAACTCCGCGCTGGACAAACTCTGTGTTGGATAAACTCCGCGGTGGAGAAACTCCGCGGTGGAGAAACTCCGGGTTGGAGAAACTCCGCGCTGGAGAAAATCCGCGCTGGAGAAATTCCGTGCTTGAGAAAGTCTGTATTGGAGAAACCTCGTGTTGAAGAAACTCCGCGCTGGAGAAACTTCGCGCTGGAGAAACTCCACGCTGGAGAAAATCCGCACTGGAGAAACTCCGCATTTCAGAAACTCCGCGTTGGAGACACTCTGCGTTGGAGAAACTCCCCTTTTGAGAAACACCGCGTTGGAGAAACTCCGTTTTGGAGAAACTCCGTGCTGGAGAAACTCCGCACAGGAAAAAATCCGCGCTGGAGAAACTCCGCGTTGGAGAAGTTCCGCGTTGGAGAAACTCCGCTTTGGAGAAACTTCGCTTTGAAGAAACTCCGCGCTGGACAAACTCTGTGTTGGAGAAACTCCGCGTTGGAGAAACTCCGCGGTGGAGAAACTCCGGGTTGGAGAAACTCCGCGCTGGAGAAAATCCGCGCTGGAGAAATTCCGTGCTTGAGAAAGTCCGTATTGAAGAAACCTCGTGTTGGAGAAACTCCGCGCTGGAGAAACTTCGCGCTGGAGAAACTCCACGCTGGAGAAAATCCGCGCTGGAGAAACTCCGCATTTGAGAAACTCCGCGTTGGAGACACTCCGCGGTGGAGAAACTCCGCCTTTGAGAAACTCCGCGCTGGAGAAACTCCGCATTGGAGAAACTCCGCGCTAGAGAAACTCTGCGTTGGAGAAACTCCGCGTTGGAGAAACTCTGCGTTGGAGAAAGTCCGCGTTGGAGAAACTCCGCGTTGGAGAATGTCCGCGTTGGAGAAACTCTGCGCTGGAGAAACTCCGCACTGGAGAAACTCCAGGTTGGAGAAACTCCGCGCTGGAGAATCTCTGCGTTGGAGAAACTCCGCGTTGGAGAAACTCCGTGCTGGAGAAAGTTCGTGTTGGAAAAAGTCCGTGTTGGAGAAACTCCGAGTTGGAGAAACTCCGCGTTGGAGAAACTTCGCGGTGGAGAAACTCCGGGTTGGCGAAACTACGCGCTGGAGAAAATCCGCGCTGGAGAAATTCCGTGCTTGAGAAAGTCTGTATTGGAGAAACCCCGTGTTGGAGAAACTCCGCGCGGGAGAAACTTCGCGCTGGAGAAACTCCACGCTGGAGAAACTCCGCGCTGGAGAAAATCCGCGCTGGAGAAACTCCGCATTTGAGAAACTCCGCGTTGGAGACACTCCGCGTTGGAGAAACTCCGCCTTTGAGAAACTCCGCGTTGGAGAAACGCCGCGTTGGAGAAACTGTGCGTTGGAGAAAGTCCGCTTTGGAGAAACTCCCAGTTGGAGAAACTCCGTGTTGGAGAAATTCCGCGCTGGAGAAACTCCGCGTTGGAGAAACTCCGCGTTGGAGAAACTCCGCGCTGGAGAAAGTCCGTGTTGGAGAAAGTCCGTGTTGGAGAAACTCCGAGTTGGAGAAACTCCGTGTTGGAGAAATTCCGCGCTGGAGAAACCCCGCGCTGGAGAAAGTCCGCGGTGGAGAAACTCCGCGCTGGAGAAACTCCACGCTAGAGAAACTCCGCGCTGGAGAAATTCTGCGCTGGAGAAACTCCGGGCTGGAGAAACTCCACGCTGGAGAAACTCCGCGTTGGAGAAACTCCGCGTTGGAGAAACTCAGCGCTGGAGAAAGTCCGTGTTGGAGAAACTCCGCGTTGGAGAAACTCCGCGTTAGAGAAACTCCGCGTTGGAGAAACTCCGCGTTGGAGAAACTCCGCGCTGGAGAAAGTCCGTGTTGGAGAAACTCCGCGTTGGAGAAACTCCGCGCTGGAGAAACTCTGCGTTGGAGAAACTCCGCGTAGGAGAAACTCTGCGCTGGAGAAAGTCCGTGTTGGAAAAAGTCCGTGTTGGAGAAACTCCGAGTTGGAGAAACTCCGTGTCTAAGAAATTCCGCGCTGGAGAAACCCCGCGCTGGAGAAAGTCAGCGCTGGAGAAAGTCCGCGTTGGAGAAACTCCGCGTGAAAGAAACTCCACCCTGGAGAAACTCCGGGCTGGAGAAATTCCGCGGTGGAGAAACTCTGCGCTGGAGAAACTCCACGCTAGAGAAACTCCGCGCTGGAGAAACTCCGCGTTGAAGAAACTCCGCGCTGAAAAAACTCCGCACAGGAGAAACTCCGTGTTTGAGAATCTCTGTACTGGATAAATTCCGCGATGGAGAAACTCCGCGTTGGAGAAACTTCGCTTTGAAGAAACTCCGCGCTGCAGAAACTCCGAGTTGGAGAAACTCCGTGTTGGAGAAACTCCGTCTTGGGGAAACTCCGGGTTGGACAAACTCCACGCTAGAGAAATTCCGTGCTGGACAAACTCCGCGCTGTAGAAACTACGCGCTGGAGAAACTCCATGATGGAGAAACTCCATGATGGAGAAACTCCGTGTTGGAGACACTCCACGCTGGAGATACTCCGAACTGGAGAAACTCCGAGCTGGAGAAACTCCGCGTTGGAGAAACTCCGTGTTGGAGAAACTCCGTGCTGGAGAAACTCCGCACAGGAAAAAATCCGCGCTGGAGAAACTCCGCGTTGGAGAAATTCCGCGTTGGAGAAACTCCGCGTTGGAGAAACTTCGCTTTGAAGAAACTCCGCGCTGGAGAAACTCTGTGTTGGAGAAACTCCCCGTTGGAGAAACTCCGCGGTGGAGAAACTCCGGGTTGGAGAAACTTCGCTTTGAAGAAACTCCGCGCTGGACAAACTCTGTGTTGGAGAAACTCCGCGGTGGAGAAACTCCGGGTTGGAGAAACTCCGCGCTGGAGAAAATCCGCGCTGGAGAAATTCCGTGCTTGAGAAAGTCCGTATTGGAGAAACCTCGTGTTGGAGAAACTCCGCGCTGAAGAAACTTCGCGCTGGAGAAACTCCACGCTGTAGAAAATCCGCGCTGGAGAAACTCCGCATTTGAGAAACTCTGCGTTGGAGACACTCCGCGGTGGAGAAAACTCCGCCTTTGAGAAACTCCGCGCTGGAGAAACTCCGCGTTGGAGAAACTCCGCGCTAGAGAAACTCCGCGTTGGAGAAACTCCGCGTTGGAGGAACTCCGCGTTGGAGAAACTCCGCGTTGGAGAAACTCCGCGCTGGAGTAAGTCCGTGTTGGAGAAATTCCGTGTTGGAGAAACTCCGAGTTGGAGAAACTCCGTGTTGGAGAAATTCCGCGCTGGAGAAACTCTGCGCTGGAGAAACCCCGCGCTGGAGAAAGTCCGCGGGGGAGAAACTCCGCGCTAGAGAAACTCCGCGCTGGAGAAACTCTGCGCTGGAGAAACTCCGGGCTGGAGAAACTCCACGCTGGAGAAACTCCGCGCTGGAGAAACTCCGCGCTGGAGAAACTTCGCGCTAGAGAAACTCCACGCTGGAGAAAATCCGCGCTGGAGAAACTCCGCATTTGAGAAACTCCGCGTTGGAGACACTCCGCGGTGGAGAAACTCCGCCTTTGAGAAACTCCGCGCTGGAGAAACTCCGCGTTGGAGAAACTCCGCGCTAGAGAAACTCCGCGTTGGAGAAACTCCGCGTTGGAGAAACTCCGCGTTGAAGAAAGTCCGCTTTGGAGAAACTCCGCGTTGGAGAATGTCCGCGTTGGAGAAACTCTGCGCTGGAGAAACTCCGCGTTGGAGAAACTCCGCGTTGGAGAAACTCCGCGCTGGAGTAAGTCCGTGTTGGAGAAAGTCCGTGTTGGAGAAACTCCGAGTTGGAGAAACTCCGTGTTGGAGAAATTCCGCGCTGGAGAAACTCCGCGTTGGAGGAACTCCGCGTTGGAGAAACTCCGCGCTGGAGAAAGTACGTGTTGGAGAAAGTCCGTGTTGTTGAAACTCCGCGTTGGAGAAACTCCGCGCCGTAGAAAGTCCGTGTTGGAGAAACTCCGCGTTGGAGAAACACCGCGTTAGAGAAACTCCGCGTTGGAGAAACTCCACGTTGGAGAAACTCCGCGCTGGAGAAACTCTGCATTGGAGAAACTCCGCGTTGGAGAAACTCCGCGCTGGAGAAAGTACGTGTTGGAAAAAGTCCGTGTTGGAGAAACTCCGAGTTGGAGAAACTCCGTGTCTAAGAAATTCCGCGCTGGAGAAACCCCGCGCTGGAGAAAGTCAGCGCTGGAGAAAGTCCGCGTTGGAGAAACTCCGCGTGAAAGAAACTCCACCCTGGAGAAACTCCGCGCTGGAGAAATTCCGCGGTGGAGAAACTCTGCGCTGGAGAAACTCCACGCTAGAGAAACTCCGCGCTGGAGAAACTCCGCGTTGAAGAAACTCCGCGCTGGAGAAACTCCGTGTTGGAGAAACTCTGTGTTGAAGAAATTCCATGTTGGAGAAAGTCCGCGCTGGAGAAACTCCGCGTTGGAGAAACTCCGCGCTGGATAAACTCCGGGCTGGATAACCTCCGCTCTGGAGAAACTCCGCGTTGGAGAAACTCCGCGTTGGAGAAACTTCGTTTTGAAGAAACTCCGCGCTGCAGAAACTCCGAGTTGGAGAAACTCCGTGTTGGAGAAACTCCGTCTTGGGAAAACTCGGGGTTGGAGAAACTCCACGCTAGAGAAATTCCGTGCTGGACAAACTCCGCGCTGTAGAAACTCCGCGCTGGAGAAACTCCATGATGGAGAAACTCCGTGTTGGAGACACTCCACGCTGGAGATACTCCGCGCTGGAGAAACTCCGAGCTGGAGAAACTCCGTGCTGGAGAAACTCCGCGTTGGAGAAATTCCGCGTTGGAGAAACTCCGCGTTGGAGAAACTTCGCTTTGAAGAAACTCCGCGCTGGACAAACTCTGTGTTGGATAAACTCCGCGGTGGAGAAACTCCGCGGTGGAGAAACTCCGGGTTGGAGAAACTCCGCGCTGGAGAAAATCCGCGCTGGAGAAATTCCGTGCTTGAGAAAGTCTGTATTGGAGAAACCTCGTGTTGAAGAAACTCCGCGCTGGAGAAACTTCGCGCTGGAGAAACTCCACGCTGGAGAAAATCCGCACTGGAGAAACTCCGCATTTCAGAAACTCCGCGTTGGAGACACTCCGCGTTGGAGAAACTCCCCTTTTGAGAAACACCGCGTTGGAGAAACTCCGTTTTGGAGAAACTCCGTGCTGGAGAAACTCCGCACAGGAAAAAATCCGCGCTGGAGAAACTCCGCGTTGGAGAAGTTCCGCGTTGGAGAAACTCCGCTTTGGAGAAACTTCGCTTTGAAGAAACTCCGCGCTGGACAAACTCTGTGTTGGAGAAACTCCGCGTTGGAGAAACTCCGCGGTGGAGAAACTCCGGGTTGGAGAAACTCCGCGCTGGAGAAAATCCGCGCTGGAGAAATTCCGTGCTTGAGAAAGTCCGTATTGAAGAAACCTCGTGTTGGAGAAACTCCGCGCTGGAGAAACTACGCGCTGGAGAAACTCCACGCTGGAGAAAATCCGCGCTGGAGAAACTCCGCATTTGAGAAACTCCGCGTTGGAGACACTCCGCGGTGGAGAAACTCCGCCTTTGAGAAACTCCGCGCTGGAGAAACTCCGCATTGGAGAAACTCCGCGCTAGAGAAACTCTGCGTTGGAGAAACTCCGCGTTGGAGAAACTCTGCGTTGGAGAAAGTCCGCGTTGGAGAAACTCCGCGTTGGAGAATGTCCGCGTTGGAGAAACTCTGCGCTGGAGAAACTTCGCTTTGAAGAAACTCCGCGCTGGACAAACTCTGTGTTGGAGAAACTCCGCGGTGGAGAAACTCCGGGTTGGAGAAACTCCGCGCTGGAGAAAATCCGCGCTGGAGAAATTCCGTGCTTGAGAAAGTCCGTATTGGAGAAACCTCGTGTTGGAGAAACTCCGCGCTGAAGAAACTTCGCGCTGGAGAAACTCCACGCTGTAGAAAATCCGCGCTGGAGAAACTCCGCATTTGAGAAACTCTGCGTTGGAGACACTCCGCGGTGGAGAAACTCCGCCTTTGAGAAACTCCGCGCTGGAGAAACGGAGAAACTCCGCGTTGGAGAAACTCCGCGCTAGAGAAACTCCGCGTTGGAGAAACTCCGCGTTGGAGGAACTCCGCGTTGGAGAAACTCCGCGTTGGAGAAACTCCGCGCTGGAGTAAGTCCGTGTTGGAGAAATTCCGCGTTGGAGAAACTCCGCGCCGTAGAAAGTCCGTGTTGGAGAAACTCCGCGTTGGAGAAACACCGCGTTAGAGAAACTCCGCGTTGGAGAAACTCCACGTTGGAGAAACTCCGCGCTGGAGAAACTCTGCTTTGGAGAAACTCCGCGCTGGAGAAAGTACGTGTTGGAAAAAGTCCGTGTTGGAGAAACTCCGAGTTGGAGAAACTCCGTGTCTAAGAAATTCCGCGCTGGAGAAACCCCGCGCTGGAGAAAGTCAGCGCTGGAGAAAGTCCGCGTTGGAGAAACTCCGCGTGAAAGAAACTCCACCCTGGAGAAACTCCGCGCTGGAGAAATTCCGCGGTGGAGAAACTCTGCGCTGGAGAAACTCCACGCTAGAGAAACTCCGCGCTGGAGAAACTCCGCGTTGAAGAAACTCCGCGCTGGAGAAACTCCGTGTTGGAGAAACTCTGTGTTGAAGAAATTCCATGTTGGAGAAAGTCCGCGCTGGAGAAACTCCGCGTTGGAGAAACTCCGCGCTGGATAAACTCCGGGCTGGATAACCTCCGCTCTGGAGAAACTCCGCGTTGGAGAAACTCCGCGTTGGAGAAACTTCGTTTTGAAGAAACTCCGCGCTGCAGAAACTCCGAGTTGGAGAAACTCCGTGTTGGAGAAACTCCGTCTTGGGGAAACTCGGGGTTGGAGAAACTCCACGCTAGAGAAATTCCGTGCTGGACAAACTCCGCGCTGTAGAAACTCCGCGCTGGAGAAACTCCATGATGGAGAAACTCCGTGTTGGAGACACTCCACGCTGGAGATACTCCGCGCTGGAGAAACTCCGAGCTGGAGAAACTCCGTGCTGGAGAAACTCCGCGTTGGAGAAATTCCGCGTTGGAGAATCTCCGCGTTGGAGAAACTTCGCTTTGAAGAAACTCCGCGCTGGACAAACTCTGTGTTGGATAAACTCCGCGGTGGAGAAACTCCGCGGTGGAGAAACTCCGGGTTGGAGAAACTCCGCGCTGGAGAAAATCCGCGCTGGAGAAATTCCGTGCTTGAGAAAGTCTGTATTGGAGAAACCTCGTGTTGAAGAAACTCCGCGCTGGAGAAACTTCGCGCTGGAGAAACTCCACGCTGGAGAAAATCCGCACTGGAGAAACTCCGCATTTCAGAAACTCCGCGTTGGAGACACTCCGCGTTGGAGAAACTCCCCTTTTGAGAAACACCGCGTTGGAGAAACTCCGTTTTGGAGAAACTCCGTGCTGGAGAAACTCCGCACAGGAAAAAATCCGCGCTGGAGAAACTCCGCGTTGGAGAAGTTCCGCGTTGGAGAAACTCCGCTTTGGAGAAACTTCGCTTTGAAGAAACTCCGCGCTGGACAAACTCTGTGTTGGAGAAACTCCGCGTTGGAGAAACTCCGCGGTGGAGAAACTCCGGGTTGGAGAAACTCCGCGCTGGAGAAAATCCGCGCTGGAGAAATTCCGTGCTTGAGAAAGTCCGTATTGAAGAAACCTCGTGTTGGAGAAACTCCGCGCTGGAGAAACTTCGCGCTGGAGAAACTCCACGCTGGAGAAAATCCGCGCTGGAGAAACTCCGCATTTGAGAAACTCCGCGTTGGAGACACTCCGCGGTGGAGAAACTCCGCCTTTGAGAAACTCCGCGCTGGAGAAACTCCGCATTGGAGAAACTCCGCGCTAGAGAAACTCTGCGTTGGAGAAACTCCGCGTTGGAGAAACTCTGCGTTGGAGAAAGTCCGCGTTGGAGAAACTCCGCGTTGGAGAATGTCCGCGTTGGAGAAACTCTGCGCTGGAGAAACTCCGCACTGGAGAAACTCCAGGTTGGAGAAACTCCGCGCTGGAGAATCTCTGCGTTGGAGAAACTCCGCGTTGGAGAAACTCCGTGCTGGAGAAAGTTCGTGTTGGAAAAAGTCCGTGTTGTAGAAACTCCGAGTTGGAGAAACTCCGCGTTGGAGAAACTTCGCGGTGGAGAAACTCCAGGTTGGCGAAACTACGCGCTGGAGAAAATCCGCGCTGGAGAAATTCCGTGCTTGAGAAAGTCTGTATTGGAGAAACCCCGTGTTGGAGAAACTCCGCGCGGGAGAAACTTCGCGCTGGAGAAACTCCACGCTGGAGAAACTCCGCGCTGGAGAAAATCCGCGCTGGAGAAACTCCGCATTTGAGAAACTCCGCGTTGGAGACACTCCGCGTTGGAGAAACTCCGCCTTTGAGAAACTCCGCGTTGGAGAAACGCCGCGTTGGAGAAACTGTGCGTTGGAGAAAGTCCGCTTTGGAGAAACTCCCAGTTGGAGAAACTCCGTGTTGGAGAAATTCCGCGCTGGAGGAACTCCGCGTTGGAGAAACTCCGCGTTGGAGAAACTCCGCGCTGGAGAAAGTCCGTGTTGGAGAAAGTCCGTGTTGGAGAAACTCCGAGTTGGAGAAACTCCGTGTTGGAGAAATTCCGCGCTGGAGAAACCCCGCGCTGGAGAAAGTCCGCGGTGGAGAAACTCCGCGCTGGAGAAACTCCACGCTAGAGAAACTCCGCGCTGGAGAAATTCTGCGCTGGAGAAACTCCGGGCTGGAGAAACTCCACGCTGGAGAAACACCGCGCTGGAGAAACTCCGCGTTGGAGAAACTCCGCGTTGGAGAAACTCAGCGCTGGAGAAAGTCCGTGTTGGAGAAACTCCGCGTTGGAGAAACTCCGCGTTAGAGAAACTCCGCGTTGGAGAAACTCCGCGTTGGAGAAACTCCGCGCTGGAGAAAGTCCGTGTTGGAGAAACTCCGCGTTGGAGAAACTCCGCGCTGGAGAAACTCTGCGTTGGAGAAACTCCGCGTAGGAGAAACTCTGCGCTGGAGAAAGTCCGTGTTGGAAAAAGTCCGTGTTGGAGAAACTCCGAGTTGGAGAAACTCCGTGTCTAAGAAATTCCGCGCTGGAGAAACCCCGCGCTGGAGAAAGTCAGCGCTGGAGAAAGTCCGCGTTGGAGAAACTCCGCGTGAAAGAAACTCCACCCTGGAGAAACTCCGGGCTGGAGAAATTCCGCGGTGGAGAAACTCTGCGCTGGAGAAACTCCACGCTAGAGAAACTCCGCGCTGGAGAAACTCCGCGTTGAAGAAACTCCGCGCTGAAAAAACTCCGCACAGGAGAAACTCCGTGTTTGAGAATCTCTGTACTGGATAAATTCCGCGATGGAGAAACTCCGCGTTGGAGAAACTTCGCTTTGAAGAAACTCCGCGCTGCAGAAACTCCGAGTTGGAGAAACTCCGTGTTGGAGAAACTCCGTCTTGGGGAAACTCCGGGTTGGACAAACTCCACGCTAGAGAAATTCCGTGCTGGACAAACTCCGCGCTGTAGAAACTACGCGCTGGAGAAACTCCATGATGGAGAAACTCCATGATGGAGAAACTCCGTGTTGGAGACACTCCACGCTGGAGATACTCCGAACTGGAGAAACTCCGAGCTGGAGAAACTCCGCGTTGGAGAAACTCCGTGTTGGAGAAACTCCGTGCTGGAGAAACTCCGCACAGGAAAAAATCCGCGCTGGAGAAACTCCGCGTTGGAGAAATTCCGCGTTGGAGAAACTCCGCGTTGGAGAAACTTCGCTTTGAAGAAACTCCGCGCTGGACAAACTCTGTGTTGGAGAAACTCCCCGTTGGAGAAACTCCGCGGTGGAGAAACTCCGGGTTGGAGAAACTCCGCGCTGGAGAAAATCCGCGCTGGAGAAATTCCGTGCTTGAGAAACTCCGCGTTGGAGACACTCCGCGGTGGAGAAACTCCGCCTTTGAGAAACTCCGCGCTGGAGAAACTCCGCGTTGGAGAAACTCCGCGCTAGAGAAACTCCGCGTTGGAGAAACTCCGCGCTAGAGAAACTCCGCGTTGGAGAAACTCCGCGTTGGAGAAACTCTGCGTTGGAGAAAGTCCGCTTTGGAGTAAGTCCGTGTTGGAGAAAGTCCGGGTTGGAGAAACTCCGAGTTGGAGAAACTCCGTGATGGAGAAATTCCGCGCTGGAGAAACTCCGCGCTGGAGAAACCCCGCGCTGGAGAAAGTCCGCGGGGGAGAAACTCCGCGCTGGAGAAACTCCACGCTAGAGAAACTCCGCGCTGGAGAAACTTTGCGCTGGAGAAACTCCGGGCTGGAGAAACTCCACGCTGGAGAAACTCCGCGCTGGAAAAACTCCGCGCTGGAGAAACTCCGCCTTGGAGAAACTCCCCGTTGGAGAAACTCCGCGTTGGCGAAACTTCGCGTTGAATAATGTCCATGTTGGAGAAAGTCCGCGCTGGAGAAAATCCGCACTGGAGAAACTCCACGCTGGAGAAACTCCACGCTGGAGAAACTCCGCATTTGAGAAACTCCGCGTTGGAGAAACTCCGCCTTTGAGAAACTCCACGCTGGAGAAACTCCGCGCTGGAGAAACTCCGCGTTGGAGAAACTTCGTGTCTAAGAAATTCCGCGCTGGAGAAACCCCGCGCTGGAGAAAGTCAGCGCTGGAGAAAGTCCGCGTTGGAGAAACTCCGCGTGAAAGAAACTCCACCCTGGAGAAACTCCGCGCTGGAGAAATTCCGCGGTGGAGAAACTCTGCGCTGGAGAAACTCCACGCTAGAGAAACTCCGCGCTGGAGAAACTCCGCGTTGAAGAAATTCCGCGCTGAAAAAACTCCGCACAGGAGAAACTCCGTGTTTGAGAAACTCTGTACTGGATAAATTCCGCGATGGAGAAACTCCGCGCTGCAGAAACTCCGCGCTGGAGAAACTCCGTGTTGGAGAAACTCTGTGTTGAATTCCATGTTGGAGAAAGTCCGCGCTGGAGAAACTCCGCGTTGGAGAAACTCCGCGCTGGATAAACTCCGGGCTGGATAACCTCCGCTCTGGAGAAACTCCGCGTTGGAGAAACTCCGCGTTGGAGAAACTTCGCTTTGAAGAAACTCCGCGCTGCAGAAACTCCGAGTTGGAGAAACTCCGTGTTGGAGAAACTCCGTCTTTGGGAAACTCCGGGTTGGAGAAACTCTACGCTAGAGAAATTCCGTGCTGGACAAACTCCGCGCAGTAGAAACTCCGCGCTGGAGAAACTCCATGATGGAGAAACTCCGTGTTGGAGACACTCCACGCTGGAGATACTCCGCGCTGGAGAAACTCCGAGCTGGAGAAACTCCGCGTTGGAGAAACTCCGTGTTGGAGAAACTCCGTGCTGGAGAAACTCCGCACAGGAAAAAATCCGCGCTGGAGAAACTCCGCGTTGGAGAAATTCCGCGTTGGAGAAACTCCGCGTTGGAGAAACTTCGCTTTGAAGAAACTCCGCGCTGGACAAACTCTGTGTTGGAGAAACTCCGCGGTGGAGAAACTCCGGGTTGGAGAAACTCCGCGCTGGAGAAAATCCGCGCTGGAGAAATTCCGTGCTTGAGAAAGTCCGTATTGGAGAAACCTCGTGTTGGAGAAACTCCGCGCTGAAGAAACTTCGCGCTGGAGAAACTCCACGCTGTAGAAAATCCGCGCTGGAGAAACTCCGCATTTGAGAAACTCTGCGTTGGAGACACTCCGCGGTGGAGAAACTCCGCCTTTGAGAAACTCCGCGCTGGAGAAACTCCGCGTTGGAGAAACTCCGCGCTAGAGAAACTCCGCGTTGGAGAAACTCCGCGTTGGAGGAACTCCGCGTTGGAGAAACTCCGCGTTGGAGAAACTCCGCGCTGGAGTAAGTCCGTGTTGGAGAAATTCCGTGTTGGAGAAACTCCGAGTTGGAGAAACTCCGTGTTGGAGAAATTCCGCGCTGGAGAAACTCTGCGCTGGAGAAACCCCGCGCTGGAGAAAGTCCGCGGGGGAGAAACTCCGCGCTAGAGAAACTCCGCGCTGGAGAAACTCTGCGCTGGAGAAACTCCGGGCTGGAGAAACTCCACGCTGGAGAAACTCCGCGCTGGAGAAACTCCGCGCTGGAGAAACTTCGCGCTAGAGAAACTCCACGCTGGAGAAAATCCGCGCTGGAGAAACTCCGCATTTGAGAAACTCCGCGTTGGAGACACTCCGCGGTGGAGAAACTCCGCCTTTGAGAAACTCCGCGCTGGAGAAACTCCGCGTTGGAGAAACTCCGCGCTAGAGAAACTCCGCGTTGGAGAAACTCCGCGTTGGAGAAACTCTGCGTTGGAGAAAGTCCGCTTTGGAGAAACTCCGCGTTGGAGAATGTCCGCGTTGGAGAAACTCTGCGCTGGAGAAACTCCGCGTTGGAGAAACTCCGCGTTGGAGAAACTCCCCGCTGGAGTAAGTCCGTGTTGGAGAAAGTCCGTGTTGGAGAAACTCCGAGTTGGAGAAACTCCGTGTTGGAGAAATTCCAGGCAGGAGAAACTCCGCGCTGGAGAAACCCCGCGCTGGAGAAAGTCCGCGGGAGAGAAACTCCGCGCTGGAGAAACTCCACGCTAGAGAAACTCCGCGCTGGAGAAACTCTGCGCTGGAAAAACTCCGGGCTGGAGAAACTCCACGCTGGAGAAACTCCGCGCTGGAGAAACTCCTCCTTGGAGAAACTCCCCGTTGGAGAAACTCCGCGTTGGAGAAACTTCGCGTTGAATAATGTCCATGTTGGAGAAAGTCCGCGCTGGAGAAAACCCGCACTGGAGAAACTCCGGGCTGGAGAAACTCCACGCTGGAGAAACTCCGAGTTGGAGAAACTCCGTGTTGGAGAAATTCCGCGCTGGAGAAACCCCGCGCTGGAGAAAGTCCGCGGTGGAGAAACTCCGCGCTGGAGGAACTCCACGCTAGAGAAATTCCGCGCTGGAGAAACTCTGCGCTGGAGAAACTCCGGGCTGGAGAAACTCCACGCTGGAGAAACTCCGCGCTGGAGAAACTCCGCGTTGGAGAAACTCCGTGTCTAAGAAATTCCGCGCTGGAGAAACCCCGCGCTGGAGAAAGTCAGCGCTGGAGAAAGTCCGCGTTGGAGAAACTCCGCGTGAAAGAAACTCCACCCTGGAGAAACTCCGCGCTGGAGAAATTCCGCGGTGGAGAAACTCTGCGCTGGAGAAACTCCACGCTAGAGAAACTCCGCGCTGGAGAAACTCCGCGTTGAAGAAATTCCGCGCTGAAAAAACTCCGCACAGGAGAAACTCCGTGTTTGAGAAACTCTGTACTGGATAAATTCCGCGATGGAGAAACTCCGCGCTGCAGAAACTCCGCGCTGGAGAAACTCCGTGTTGGAGAAACTCTGTGTTGAATTCCATGTTGGAGAAAGTCCGCGCTGGAGAAACTCCGCGTTGGAGAAACTCCGCGCTGGATAAACTCCGGGCTGGATAACCTCCGCTCTGGAAAAACTCCGCGTTGGAGAAACTCCGCGTTGGAGAAACTTCGCTGTGAAGAAACTCCGCGCTGCAGAAGCTCCGAGTTGGAGAAACTCCGTGTTGGAGAAACTCCGTCTTTGGGAAACTCCGGGTTGGAGAAACTCTACGCTAGAGAAATTCCGTGCTGGACAAACTCCGCGCAGTAGAAACTCCGCGCTGGAGAAACTCCATGATGGAGAAACTCCGTGTTGGAGACACTCCACGCTGGAGATACTCCGCGCTGGAGAAACTCCGAGCTGGAGAAACTCCGCGTTGGAGAAACTCCGTGTTGGAGAAACTCCGTGCTGGAGAAACTCCGCACAGGAAAAAATCCGCGCTGGAGAAACTCCGCGTTGGAGAAATTCCGCGTTGGAGAAACTCCGCGTTGGAGAAACTTCGCTTTGAAGAAACTCCGCGCTGGACAAACTCTGTGTTGGAGAAACTCCGCGGTGGAGAAACTCCGGGTTGGAGAAACTCCGCGCTGGAGAAAATCCGCGCTGGAGAAATTCCGTGCTTGAGAAAGTCCGTATTGGAGAAACCTCGTGTTGGAGAAACTCCGCGCTGAAGAAACTTCGCGCTGGAGAAACTCCACGCTGTAGAAAATCCGCGCTGGAGAAACTCCGCATTTGAGAAACTCTGCGTTGGAGACACTCCGCGGTGGAGAAACTCCGCCTTTGAGAAACTCCGCGCTGGAGAAACTCCGCGTTGGAGAAACTCCGCGCTAGAGAAACTCCGCGTTGGAGAAACTCCGCGTTGGAGGAACTCCGCGTTGGAGAAACTCCGCGTTGGAGAAACTCCGCGCTGGAGAAACTCCGCGCTGAAAAAACTCCGCACAGGAGAAACTCCGTGTTTCAGAAACTCTGTACTGGATAAATTCCGCGATGGAGAAACTCCGCGCTGCAGAAACTCCGCGCTGGAGAAACTCCGTGTTGGAGAAACTCTGTGTTCAAGAAATTCGATGTTGGAGAAAGTCCGCGCTGGAGACACTCCGCGTTGGAGAAACTCCGCGCTGGATAAACTCCGGGCTGGATAACCTCCGCTCTGCAGAAACTCCGCGTTGGAGAAACTCCGCGCTGGAGAAACTCCGCGCTGGAGAAACCCCGCGCTGGAGAAAGTCCGCCAGGGGAGAAACTCCGCGCTAGAGAAACTCCGCGCTGGAGAAACTCTGCGCTGGAGAAACTCCGGGCTGGAGAAACTCCACGCTGGAGAAACTCCGCGCTGGAGAAACTCCGCGCTGGAGAAACTCCGCCTTGGAGAAACTCCGCGCTGGAGTAACTCCTCGTTGGAGAAACTCCGCGTTGGAGAAACTCCGTGTCTAAGAAATTCCGCGCTGGAGAAACCCGCGCTGGAGAAAGTCAGCGCTGGAGAAAGTCCGCGTTGGAGAAACTCCGCGTGAAAGAAACTCCACCCTGGAGAAACTCCGCGCTGGAGAAATTCCGCAGCGGAGAAACTCTGCGCTGGAGAAAACTCCACGCTAGAGAAACTCCGCGCTGGAGAAACTCCGCGTTGAAGAAACTCCGCGCTGAAAAAACTCCGCACAGGAGAAACTCCGTGTTTGAGACACTCTGTACTGGATAAATTCCGCGATGGAGAAACTCCGCGCTGCAGAAACTCCGCGCTGGAGAAACTCCGTGTTGGAGAAACTCTGTGTTCAAGAAATTCGATGTTGGAGAAAGTCCGCGCTGGAGACACTCCGCGTTGGAGAAACTCCGCGCTGGATGAACTCCGGGCTGGATAACCTCCGCTCTGCAGAAACTCCGCGTTGGAGAAACTCCGCGTTGGAGAAACTTCGCTTTGAAGAAACTCCGTGCTGCAGAAACTCCGAGTTGGAGAAACTCCGGTTTGGAGAAACTCCGTCTTGGGGAAACTCCGGGTTGGAGAAACTCCGCGTTGGAGAAACTTCGCTTTGAAGAAACTCCGCGCTGGCAAACTCTGTGTTGGAGAAACTCCGCGTTGGCGAAACTCCGCGGTGGAGAAACTCCGGGTTGGAGAAACTCCGCGCTGGAGAAAATCCGCGCTGGAGAAATTCCGTGGTTGAGAAAGTCCGTATTGGAGAAACCTCGTGTTGGAGAAACTCCGCGCTGGAGAAACTTCGCGCTAGAGAAACTCCACGCTGGAGAAAATCCGCGCTGGAGAAACTCCGCATTTGAGAAACTCCGCGTTGGAGACACTCCGCGGTGGAGAAACTCCGCCTTTGAGAAACTCCGCGCTGGAGAAACTCCGCGTTGGAGAAACTCCGCGCTAGAGAAACTCCGCGTTGGAGAAACTCCGCGTTGGAGAAACTCTGCGTTGGAGAAAGTCCGCTTTGGAGAAACTTCGCGTTGGAGAATGTCCGCGTTGGAGAAACTCTGCGCTGGAGAAACTCCGCGTTGGAGAAACTCCGCGTTGGAGAAACTCCGCGCTGGAGTAAGTCCGTGTTGGAGAAAGTCCGTGTTGGAGAAACTCCGAGTTGGAGAAACTCCGTGTTGGAGAAATTCCAGGCAGGAGAAACTCCGCGCTGGAGAAACCCCGCGCTGGAGAAAGTCCGCGGGGGAGAAACTCCGCGCTGGAGAAACTCCACGCTAGAGAAACTCCGCGCTGGAGAAACTCTGCGCTGGAAAAACTCCGGGCTGGAGAAACTCCACGCTGGAGAAACTCCGCGCTGGAGAAACTCCTCCTTGGAGAAACTCCCCGTTGGAGAAACTCCGCGTTGGAGAAACTTCGCGTTGAATAATGTCCATGTTGGAGAAAGTCCGCGCTGGAGAAAATCCGCACTGGAGAAACTCCGGGCTGGAGAAACTCCACGCTGGAGAAACTCCGAGTTGGAGAAACTCCGTGTTGGAGAAATTCCGCGCTGGAGAAACCCCGCGCTGGAGAAAGTCCGCGGTGGAGAAACTCCGCGCTGGAGGAACTCCACGCTAGAGAAACTCCGCGCTGGAGAAACTCTGCGCTGGAGAAACTCCGGGCTGGAGAAACTCCACGCTGGAGAAACTCCGCGCTGGAGAAACTCCGCGTTGGAGAAACTCCGCGTGAAAGAAACTCCACCCTGGAGAAACTCCGCGCTGGAGAAATTCCGCGGTGGAGAAACTCTGCGCTGGAGAAACTCCACGCTAGAGAAACTCCGCGCTGGAGAAACTCCGCGTTGAAGAAACTCCGCGCTGAAAAAACTCCGCACAGGAGAAACTCCGTGTTTGAGAAACTCTGTACTGGATAAATTCCGCGATGGAGAAACTCCGCGCTGCAGAAACTCCGCGCTGGAGAAACTCCGTGTTGGAGAAACTCTGTGTTGAATTCCATGTTGGAGAAAGTCCGCGTTGGAGAAAGTCCGCTTTGGAGAAACTCCGCGTTGGAGAATGTCCGCGTTGGAGAAACTCTGCGCTGGAGAAACTCCGCGTTGGAGAAACTCCGCGTTGGAGAAACTCCGCGCTGGAGTAATTCCGTGTTGGAGAAAGTCCGTGTTGGAGAAACTCCGAGTTGGAGAAACTCCGTGTTGGAGAAATTCCAGGCAGGAGAAACTCCGCGCTGGAGAAACCCCGCGCTGGAGAAAGTCCGCGGGGGAGAAACTCCGCGCTGGAGAAACTCCACGCTAGAGAAACTCCGCGCTGGAGAAACTCTGCGCTGGAAAAACTCCGGGCTGGAGAAACTCCACGCTGGAGAAACTCCGCGCTGGAGAAACTCCTCCTTGGAGAAACTCCCCGTTGGAGAAACTCCGCGTTGGAGAAACTTCGCGTTGAATAATGTCCATGTTGGAGAAAGTCCGCGCTGGAAAAAACCCGCACTGGAGAAACTCCGGGCTGGAGAAACTCCACGCTGGAGAAACTCCGAGTTGGAGAAACTCCGTGTTGGAGAAATTCCGCGCTGGAGAAACCCCGCGCTGGAGAAAGTCCGCGGTGGAGAAACTCCGCGCTGGAGGAACTCCACGCTAGAGAAACTCCGCGCTGGAGAAACTCTGCGCTGGAGAAACTCCGGGCTGGAGAAACTCCACGCTGGAGAAACTCCGCGCTGGAGAAACTCCGCGTTGGAGAAACTCCGTGTCTAAGAAATTCCGCGCTGGAGAAACCCCGCGCTGGAGAAAGTCAGCGCTGGAGAAAGTCCGCGTTGGAGAAACTCCGCGTGAAAGAAACTCCACCCTGGAGAAACTCCGCGCTGGAGAAATTCCGCGGTGGAGAAACTCTGCGCTGGAGAAACTCCACGCTAGAGAAACTCCGCGCTGGAGAAACTCCGAGTTGAAGAAATTCCGCGCTGAAAAAACTCCGCACAGGAGAAACTCCGTGTTTTGAGAAACTCTGTACTGGATAAATTCCGCGATGGAGAAACTCCGCGCTGCAGAAACTCCGCGCTGGAGAAACTCCGTGTTGGGAGAAACTCTGTGTTGAATTCCATGTTGGAGAAAGTCCGCGCTGGAGAAACTCCGCGTTGGAGAAACTCCGCGCTGGATAAACTCCGGGCTGATAACCTCCGCTCTGGAGAAACTCCGCGTTGGAGAAACTCCGCGTTGGAGAAACTTCGCTTTGAAGAAACTCCGCGCTGCAGAAACTCCGAGTTGGAGAAACTCCGTGTTGGAGAAACTCCGCCTTTGGGAAACTCCGGGTTGGAGAAACTCTACGCTAGAGAAATTCCGTGCTGGACAAACTCCGCGCAGTAGAAACTCCGCGCTGGAGAAACTCCATGATGAGAAACTCCGTGTTGGAGACACTCCACGCTGGAGATACTCCGCGCTGGAGAAACTCCGAGCTGGAGAAACTCCGCGTTGGAGAAACTCCGTGTTGGAGAAACTCCGTGCTGGAGAAACTCCGCACAGGAAAAAATCCGCGCTGGAGAAACTCCGCGTTGGAGAAATTCCGCGTTGGAGAAACTCCGCGTTGGAGAAACTTCGCTTTGAAGAAACTCCGCGCATGGACAAACTCTGTGTTGGAGAAACTCCGCGGTGGAGAAACTCCGGGGTTGGAGAAACTCCGCGCTGGAGAAAATCCGCGCTGGAGAAATTCCGTGCTTGAGAAAGTCCGTATTGGAGAAACCTCGTGTTGGAGAATCTCCGCGCTGAAGAAACTTCGCGCTGGAGAAACTCCACGCTGTAGAAAATCCGCGCTGGAGAAACTCCGCATTTGAGAAACTCTGCGTTGGAGACACTCCGCGGTGGAGAAACTCCGCCTTTGAGAAACTCCGCGCTGGAGAAACTCCGCGTTGGAGAAACTCCGCGCTAGAGAAACTCCGCGTTGGAGAAACTCCGCGTTGGGAGGAACTCCGCGTTGGAGAAACTCCGCGTTTGGAGGAAACTCCGCGCTGGAGTAAGTCCGTGTTGGAGAAATTCCGTGTTGAGAAACTCCGAGTTGGAGAAACTCCGTGTTGGAGAAATTCCGCGCTGGAGAAACTCTGCGCTGGAGAAACCCCGCGCTGGAGAAAGTCCGCGGGGGGAGAAACTCCGCGCTAGAGAAACTCCGCGCTGGAGAAACTCTGCGCTGGAGAAACTCCGGGCTGGAGAAACTCCACGCTGGAGAACTCCGCGCTGGAGAACTCCGCGCTGGAGAAACTCCGCGCTGGAGAAACTTTCGCGCTAGAGAAACTCCACGCTGGAGAAAATCCGCGCTGGAGAAACTCCGCATTTGAGAAACTCCGCGTTGGAGACACTCCGCGGTGGAGAAACTCCGCCTTTGAGAAACTCCGCGCTGGAGAAACTCCGCGTTGGAGAAACTCCGCGCTAGAGAAACTCCGCGTTGGAGAAACTCCGCGTTGAGAAACTCTGCGTTGGAGAAAGTCCGCTTTGGAGAAACTCCGCGTTGGAGAATGTCCGCGTTGGAGAAACTCTGCGCTGGAGAAACTCCGCGTTGGAGAAACTCCGCGTTGGAGAAACTCCGCGCTGGAGTAAGTCCGTGTTGGAGAAAGTCCGTGTTGGAGAAACTCCGAGTTGGAGAAACTCCGTGTTGGAGAAATTCCAGGCAGGAGAAACTCCGCGCTGGAGAAACCCCGCGCTGGAGAAAGTCCGGCGGGGGAGAAACTCCGCTCTGGAGAAACTCCACGCTAGAGAAACTCCGCGCTGGAGAAACTCTGCGCTGGAAAAACTCCGGGCTGGAGAAACTCCACGCTTGGAGAAACTCCGCGCTGGAGAAACTCCTCCTTGGAGAAACTCCCCGTTGGAGAAACTCCGCGTTGGAGAAACTTCGCGTTGAATAATGTCCATGTTGGAGAAAGTCCGCGCTGGAGAAAACCCGCACTGGAGAAACTCCGGGCTGGAGAAACTCCACGCTGGAGAAACTCCGAGTTGGAGAAACTCCGTGTTGGAGAAATTCCGCGCTGGAGAAACCCCGCGCTGGAGAAAGTCCGCGTGGTGAGAAACTCCGCGCTGGAGGGAACTCCACGCTAGAGAAACTCCGCGCTGGGAGAAACTCTGCGCTGGAGAAACTCCGGGCTGGAGAAACTCCACGCTGGAGAAACTCCGCGCTGGAGAAACTCCGCGTTGGAGAAACTCCGTGTCTAAGAAATTCCGCGCTGGTGAGAAACCCCGCGCTGGAGAAAGTCAGCGCTGGAGAAAGTCCGCGTTGGAGAAATTCCGCGGTGGAGAAACTCTGCGCTGGAGAAACTCCACGCTAGAGAAACTCCGCGCTGGAGAAACTCCGCGTTGAAGAAATTCCGCGCTGAAAAAACTCCGCAAAGGAGAAACTCCGTGTTTGAGAAACTCTGTACTGGATAAATTCCGCGATGGAGAAACTCCGCGCTGCAGAAACTCCGCGCTGGAGAAACTCCGTGTTGGAGAAACTCTGTGTTGAATTCCATGTTGGAGAAAGTCCGCGCTGGAGAAACTCCGCGTTGGAGAAACTCCGCGCTGGATAAACTCCGGGCTGGATAACCTCCGCTCTGGAGAAACTCCGCGTTGGAGAAACTCCGCGTTGGAGAAACTTCGCTTTGAAGAAACTCCGCGCTGCAGAAACTCCGAGTTGGAGAAACTCCGTGTTGGAGAAACTCCGTCTTTGGGAAACTCCGGGTTGGAGAAACTCTACGCTAGAGAAATTCCGTGCTGGACAAACTCCGCGCAGTAGAAACTCCGCGCTGGAGAAACTCCATGATGGAGAAACTCCGTGTTGGAGACACTCCACGCTGGAGATACTCCGCGCTGGAGAAACTCCGAGCTGGAGAAACTCCGCGTTGGAGAAACTCCGTGTTGGAGAAACTCCGTGCTGGAGAAACTCCGCACAGGAAAAAATCCGCGCTGGAGAAACTCCGCGTTGGAGAAATTCCGCGTTGGAGAAACTCCGCGTTGGAGAAACTTCGCTTTGAAGAAACTCCGCGCTGGACAAACTCTGTGTTGGAGAAACTCCGCGGTGGAGAAACTCCGGGTTGGAGAAACTCCGCGCTGGAGAAAATCCGCGCTGGAGAAATTCCGTGCTTGAGAAAGTCCGTATTGGAGAAACCTCGTGTTGGAGAAACTCCGCGCTGAAGAAACTTCGCGCTGGAGAAACTCCACGCTGTAGAAAATCCGCGCTGGAGAAACTCCGCATTTGAGAAACTCTGCGTTGGAGACACTCCGCGGTGGAGAAACTCCGCCTTTGAGAAACTCCGCGCTGGAGAAACTCCGCGTTGGAGAAACTCCGCGCTAGAGAAACTCCGCGTTGGAGAAACTCCGCGTTGGAGGAACTCCGCGTTGGAGAAACTCCGCGTTGGAGAAACTCCGCGCTGGAGAAACTCCGCGCTGAAAAAACTCCGCACAGGAGAAACTCCGTGTTTGAGAAACTCTGTACTGGATAAATTCCGCGATGGAGAAACTCCGCGCTGCAGAAACTCCGCGCTGGAGAAACTCCGTGTTGGAGAAACTCTGTGTTCAAGAAATTCGATGTTGGAGAAAGTCCGCGCTGGAGACACTCCGCGTTGGAGAAACTCCGCGCTGGATAAACTCCGGGCTGGATAACCTCCGCTCTGCAGAAACTCCGCGTTGGAGAAACTCCGCGTTGGAGAAACTTCGCTTTGAAGAAACTCCGCGCTGCAGAAACTCCGAGTTGGAGAAACTCCGTGTTGGAGAAACTCCGTCTTGGGGAAACTCCGGGTTGGAGAAACTCCACGCTAGAGAAATTCCGTGCTGGACAAACTCCGCGCTGTAGAAACTCCGCGCTGGAGAAACTCCATGATGGAGAAACTCCGTGTTGGAGACACTCCACGCTGGAGATACTCCGCGCTGGAGAAACTCCGCGCTGGAGAAACTCCGCGTTGGAGAAATTCCGCGTTGGAGAAACTCCGCGTTGGAGAAACTTCGCGTTGAAGAAACTCCGCGCTGGACAAACTCTGTGTTGGAGAAACTCCGCGTTGGAGAAACTCCGCGGTGGAGAAACTCCGGGTTGGAGAAACTCCGCGCTGGAGAAAATCCGCGCTGGAGAAATTCCGTGCCTGAGAAAGTCCGTATTGGAGAAACCTCGTGTTGGAGAAACTCCGCGCTGGAGAAACTTCGCGCGGGAGAAACTCCACGCTGGAGAAAATCCGCGCTTGAGAAACTCCGCATTTGAGAAACTCTGCGTTGGAGACACTCCGCGGTGGAGAAACTCCGCCTTTGAGAAACTCCGCGCTGGAGAAACTCCGCGCTAGAGAAACTCCGCTTTGGAGAAACTCCGCGTTGGAGAAACTCTGCGTTGGAGAAAGTCCGCTTTGGAGAAACTCCGCGTTGGAGAATGTCCGCGTTAGAGAAACTCTGCGCTGGAGAAACTCCGCGTTGGAGAAACTCCGCGTTGGAGAAACTCCGCGCTGGAGTAAGTCCGTGTTGAAGAAAGTCCGTGTTGGAGAAACTCCGAGTTGGAGAAACTCCGTGTTGGAGAAATTCCGCGCAGGAGAAACTCCGCGCTGGAGAAACCCCGCGCTGGAGAAAGTCCGCGGGGGAGAAACTCCGCGCTGGAGAAACTGCGCTGGAGAAACTCCGGGCTGGAGAAACTCCACGCTGGAGAAACAAACTCCGCCTTGGAGAAATTCCCCGTTGGAGAAACTCCGCGTTGGAGAAACTTCGCGTTGAATAATGTCCATGTTGGAGAAAGTCCGCGCTGGAGAAGATCCGCACTGGAGAAACTCCACGCTGGAGAAACTCCACGCTGGAGAAACTCCGCATTTGAGAAACTCCGCGTTGGAAAAAATCCGCCTTTGAGAAACTCCGCGCTGGAGAAACTCCGCATTGGAGAAACTCCGCGCTAGAGAAACTCCGCATTGGAGAAACTCCACGTTGGAGAAACTCCGTGCTGGAGAAAGTCCGTGTTGGAAAAAGTCTGTGTTGGAGAAACTCCGAGTTGGAGAAACTCCGCGTTGGAGAAACTTCGCGGTGGAGAAACTCCGGGTTGGCGAAACTCCGCGCTGGAGAAAATCCGCGCTGGAGAAATTCCGTGCTTGAGAAAGTCCGTATTGGAGAAACCCCGTGTTGGAGAAACTCCGCGCGGGAGAAACTTCGCGCTGGAGAAACTCCACGCTGGAGAAACTCCGCGCTGGAGAAACTCCGCGCTGGAGAAAATCCGCGCTGGAGAAACTCCGCATTTGAGAAACTCCGCGTTGGAGACACTCCGCGTTGGAGAAACTCCGCCTTTGAGAAACTCCGCGTTGGAGAATGTCCGCGTTGGAGAAACTCCGCGCTGGAGAAATTCCGCGTTGGAGAAACTCCGCGTTGGAGAAACTCCGCGCTTGAGAAAGTCCGTGTTGGAGAAAGTCCGCTTTGGAGAAACTCCGAGTTGGAGAAACTCCGTGTTGGAGAAATTGCGCGCTGGAGAAACTCCGCGTTGGAGAAACTCCGCGTTGGAGAAACTCCGCGCTGGAGAAAGTCCGTGTTGGAGAAAGTCCGTGTTGGAGAAACTCCGAGTTGGAGAAACTCCGTGTTGGAGAAATTCCGCGCTGGAGAAACCCCGCGCTGGAGAAAGTCCGCGGTGGAGAAACTCCGCGCTGGAGAAACTCCACGCTAGAGAAACTCCGCGCTGGAGAAACTCTGCGCTGGAGAAACTCCGGGCTGGAGAAACTCCACGCTGGAGAAACTCCGCGCTGGAGAAACTCCGCGTTGGAGAAACTCCGCACAGGAGAAACTCCGTGTTTGAGAAACTCTGCACTGGATAAATTCCGCGATGGAGAAACTCCGCGCTGCAGAAACTCCGCGCTGGAGAAACTCCGTGTTGGAGAAACTCTGTGTTGAAGAAATTCCATGTTGGAGAAAGTCCGCGCTGGAGAAACTCCGCGTTGGAGAAACTCCGCGCTGGATAAACTCCGGGCTGGATAACCTCCGCTCTGGAGAAACTCCGCGTTGGAGAAACTCCGCGTTGGAGAAACTTCGCTTTGAAGAAACTCCGCGCTGCAGAAACTCCGAGTTGGAGAAACTCCGTGTTGGAGAAACTCCGTCTTGGGGAAACTCCGGGTTGGAGAACCTCCACGCTAGAGAAATTCCGTGCTGGACAAACTCCGCGCTGTAGAAACTCCGCGCTGCAGAAACTCCGAGTTGGAGAAACTCCGTGTTGGAGAAACTCCGTCTTGGGGAAACTCCGCGCTGTAGAAACTCCGCGCTGGAGAAACTCCATGATGGAGAAACTCCGTGTTGGAGACGCTCCACGCTGGAGATACTCCGCGCTGGAGAAACTCCGAGCTGGAGAAACTCCGCGTTGGAGAAACTCCGTGTTGGAGAAACTCCGTGCTGGAGAAACTCCGCACAGGAAAAAATCCGCGCTGGAGAAACTCCGCGTTGGAGAAATTCCGCGTTGGAGAAACTCTGCATTGGAGAAACTTCGCTTTGAAGAAACTCCGCGCTGGACAAACTCTGTGTTGGAGAAACTCCGCGGTGGAGAAACTCCGGGTTGGAGAAACTCCGCGCTGGAGAAAATCCGCGCTGGAGAAATTCCGTGCTTGAGAAAGTCCGTATTGGAGAAACCTCGTGTTGGAGAAACTCCGCGCTGGAGAAACTTTGCGCTGGAGTAACTCCAGGCTGGAGAAAATCCGCGCTGGAGAAACTCCGCATTTGAGAAACTCTGCGTTGGAGACACTCCACGGTGGAGAAACTCCGCCTTTGAGAAACTCCGCGCTGGAGAAACTCCGCGTTGGAGAAACTCCGCGTTGGAGAAACTCTGCGTTGGAGAAAGTCCGCTTTGGAGAAACACCGCGTTGGAGAATGTCCGCGTTGGAGAAACTCTGCGCTGGAGAAACTCCGCGTTGGAGAAACTCCGCGTTGGAGAAACTCCGCGTTGGAGAAACTCCGCGCTGGAGTAAGTCCGTGTTGGAGAAAGTCCGGGTTGGAGAAACTCCGAGTTGGAGAAACTCCGTGATGGAGAAATTCCGCGCTGGAGAAACTCCGCGCTGGAGAAACCCCGCGCTGGAGAAAGTCCGCGGGGGAGAAACTCCGCGCTGGAGAAACTCCACGCTAGAGAAACTCCGCGCTGGAGAAACTCTGCGCTGGAGAAACTCCGGGCTGGAGAAACTCCACGCTGGAGAAACTCCGCGCTGGAAAAACTCCGCGCTGGAGAAACTCCGCCTTGGAGAAACTCCCCGTCGGAGAAACTCCGCGTTGGAGAAACTTCGCGTTGAATAATGTCCATGTTGGAGAAAGTCCGCGCTGGAGAAAATCCGCACTGGAGAAACTCCGCGTTGGAGAAATTCCGTGCTTGAGAAAGTCCGTATTGGAGAAACCCCGTGTTGGAGAAACTCCGCGCGGGAGAAACTTCGCGCTGGAGAAACTCCACGCTGGAGAAACTCCGCGCTGGAGAAAATCCGCGCTTCAGAATCTCCGCATTTGAGAAACTCCGCGTTGGAGACACTCCGCGTTGGAGAAACTCCGCCTTTGAGAAACTCCGCGTTGGAGAAACGCCGCGTTGGAGAAACTCTGCGTTGGAGAAAGTCCGCTTTGGAGAAACTCCGCGTTGGAGAATGTCCGCGTTGGAGAAACTCCGCGCTGGAGAAATTACGGGAAAGTCCGTGTTGGAGAAAGTCCGCTTTGGAGAAACTCCGAGTTGGAGAAACTCCGTGTTGGTGAAATTGCGCGCTGGAGAAACTCCGCGTTAGAGAAACTCCGCGTTGGAGAAACTCCGCGCTGGAGAAAGTCCGTGTTGGAGAAAGTCCGTGTTGGAGAAACTCCGAGTTGGAGAAACTCCGTGTTGGAGAAATTCCGCGCTGGAGAAACCCCGCGCTGGAGAAAGTCCGCGGTGGAGAAACTCCGCGCTAGAGAAACTCCACGCTAGAGAAACTCCGCGCTGGAGAAACTCTGCGCTGGAGAAACTCCGGGCTGGAGAAACTCCACGCTGGAGAAACGCCGCGCTGGAGAAACTTCGCGTTGGAGAAACTCCGCGCTGGAGAAGGTCCGTGTTGGAGAAACTCCGCGTTGGAGAAACTCCGCGCTGGAGAAACTCTGCGTTGGAGAAACTCCGCGTTGGAGAAACTCTGCGCTGGAGAAAGTCCGTGTTGGAAAAAGTCCGTGTTGGAGAAACTCCGAGTTGGAGAAACTCCGTGTCTAAGAAATTCCGCGCTGGAGAAACCCCGCGCTTTAGAAAGTCAGCGCTGGAGAAAGTCCGCGTTGGAGAAACTCCGCGTGAAAGAAACTCCACCCTGGAGAAACTCCGGGCTGGAGAAATTCCGCGGTGGAGAAACTCTGCGCTGGAGAAACTCCACGCCAGAGAAACTCCGCGCTGGAGAAACTCCGCGTTGAAGAAACTCCGCGCTGAAAAAACTCCGCACAGGAGAAACTCCGTGTTTGAGAAACTCTGTACTGGATAAATTCCGCGATGGAGAAACTCCGCGTTGGAGAAACTTCGCTTTGAAGAAACTCCGCGCTGCAGAAACTCCGAGTTGGAGAAACTCCGTGTTGGAGAAACTCCGTCTCTGGGAAACTCCGGGTTGGAGAAACTCCACGCTAGAGAAATTCCGTGCTGGACAAACTCCGCGCTGTAGAAACTACGCGCTGGAGAAACTCCATGATGGAGAAACTCCATGATGGAGAAACTCCGTGTTGGAGACACTCCACGCTGGAGATACTCCGAACTGGAGAAACTCCGAGCTGGAGAAACTCCGCGGTGGAGAAACTCCGGGTTGGAGAAACTCCGCGCTGGAGAAAATCCGCGCTGGAGAAATTCCGTGCTTGAGAAAGTCCGTATTGGAGAAACCTCGTGTTGGAGAAACTCCGCGCTGGAGAAACTTCGCGCTGAAGAAACTCCACGCTGGAGAAAATCCGCGCTGGAGAAACTCCGCATTTGAGAAACTCTGCGTTGGAGACACTCCACGGTGGAGAAACTCCGCCTTTGAGAAACTCCGTGCTGGCGAAACTCCGCTATGGAGAAACTCCGCGTTGAAGAAACTCTGCGTTGGAGAAAGTCCGCTTTGGAGAAACTCCGCGTTGGAGAATGTCCGCGTTCGAGAAACTCTGCGCTGGAGAAACTCCGCGTTGGAGAAACTCCGCGTTGGAGAAACTCCGCGTTGGAGAAACTCCGCGCTGGAGTAAGTCCGTGTTGGAGAAAGTCCGGGTTGGAGAAACTCCGAGTTGGAGAAACTCCGTGTTGGAGAAATTCAGCGCTGGAGAAACTCCGCGCTGGAGAAACCCCGCGCTGGAGAAAGTCCGCGGGGGAGAAACTCCGCGCTGGAGAAACTCCACGCTAGAGAAACTCCGCGCTGGAGAAACTCTGCGCTGGAGAAACTCCGGGCTGGAGAAACTCCACGCTGGAGAAACTCCGCGCTGGAAAAACTCCGCGCTGGAGAAACTCGCCTTGGAGAAACTCCCCGTTGGAGAAACTCCGCGTTGGAGAAACTTCGCGTTGAATAATGTCCATGTTGGAGAAAGTCCGCGCTGGAGAAAATCCGCACTGGAGAAACTCCACGCTGGAGAAACTCCACGCTGGAGAAACTCCGCATTTGAGAAACTCCGCGTTGGAGAAACTCCGCCTTTGAGAAACTCCGCGCTGGAGAAACTCCGCATTGGAGAAACTCCGCGCTAGAGAAACTCCGCGTTGGAGAAACTCCACGTTGGCGAAACTCCGCGCTGGAGAAAGTGCGTGTTTTAAAAAGTCCGTGTTGGAGAAATTCCGAGTTGGAGAAACTCCGCGTTGGAGAAACTTCGCGGTGGAGAAACTCCGGGTTGGCGAAACTCCGCGCTGGAGAAAATCCGCGCTGGAGAAATTCCGTGCTTGAGAAAGTCCGTATTGGAGAAACCCCGTGTTGGAGAAACTCCGCGCGGGAGAAACTTCGCGCTGGAGAAACTCCACGCTGGAGAAACTCCGCGCTGGAGAAAATCCGCGCTGGAGAAACTCCGCATTTGAGAAACTCCGCGTTGGAGACACTCCGCGTTGGAGAAACTCCGCCTTTGAGAAACTCCGCGTTGGAGAAACGCCGCGTTGGAGAAACTCTGCGTTGGAGAAAGTCCGCTTTGGAGAAACTCCGCGTTGGAGAATGTCCGCGTTGGAGAAACTCCGCGCTGGAGAAATTCCGCGTTGGAGAAACTCCCCGTTGGAGAAACTCCGCGCTGGAGAAAGTCCGTGTTGGAGAAAGTCCGCTTTGGAGAAACTCCGAGTTGGAGAAACTCCGTGTTGGAGAAATTGCGCGCTGGAGAAACTCCGCGTTGGAGAAACTCCGCGTTGGAGAAACTCCGCGCTGGAGAAAGTCCGTGTTGGAGAAAGTCCGTGTTGGAGAAACTCCGAGTTGGAGAAACTCCGTGTTGGAGAAATTCCGCGCAGGAGAAACCCCGCGCTGGAGAAAGTCCGCGGTGGAGAAACTCCGCGCTGGAGAAACTCCACGCTGGAGAAACTCCATGATGGAGAAACTCCGTGTTGGAGACACTCCACGCTGGAGATACTCCACGCTGGAGAAACTCCGAGCTGGAGAAACTCCGCGTTGGAGAAACTCCGTGTTGGAGAAACTTCGTGCTGGAGAAACTCCGGGTTGGAGAAACTCCGCGCTGGAGAAAATCCGCGCTGGAGAGATTCCGTGCTTGAGAAAGTCCGTATTGGAGAAACCTCGTGTTGGAGAAACTCCGCGCCGGAGAAACTTCGCGCTGGAGAAACTCCACGCTGGAGAAAATCCGCGCTGGAGAAACTCCGCATTTGAGAAACTCTGCGTTGGAGACACTCCGCGGTGGAGAAACTCCGCCGTTGAGAAACTCCGCGCTGGAGAAACTCCGCGTTGGAGAAACTCCGCGCTAGAGAAACTCCGCGTTGGAGAAACTCCGCGTTGGAGAAACTCTGCGTTGGAGAAAGTCCGCTTTGGAGAAACTCCGTGTTGGAGAATGTCCGCGTTGGAGAAACTCTGCGCTGGAGAAACTCCGCGTTGGAGAAACTCCGCGTTGGAGAAACTCCGCGCTGGAGTAAGCCCGTGTTGGAGAAAGTCCCTGTTGGAGAAACTCCGAGTTGGAGAAACTCCGTGTTGGAGAAATTCCGCGCTGGAGAGACTCCGCGCTGGAGAAACCCCGCGCTGGAGAAAGTCCGCGGGGGAGAAACTCCGCGCTGGAGAAACTCCACGCTAGAGAAACTCCGCGCAGGAGAAACTGCGCTGGAGAAACTCCGGGCTGGAGAAACTCCACGCTGGAGAAACTCCGCGCTGGAGAAACTCCGCCTTGGAGAAACTCCAAGCTAGAGAAACTCTGCGCTGGAGAAACTCTGCGCTGGAGAAACTCCGGGCTGGAGAAACTCCACGCTGGAGAAACTCCGCGCTGGAGAAACTCCGCGTTGGAGAAACTCCGCGTTGGAGAAACTCCGCGCTGGAGAAAGTCCGTGTTGGAGAAACTCCTCGTTGGAGAAACTCCGCGTTAGAGAACCTCCGCGTTGGAGAAACTCCGCGTTGGAGAAACTCCGCGTTAGAGAAACTCCGCGTTGGAGAAACTCCACGTTGGAGAAACTCCGCGCTGGAGAAACTCTGCGTTGGAGAAACTTCGCGTTGGAGAAACTCCGCGCTGGAGAAAGTCCGTGTTGGAAAAAGTCCGTGTTGGAGAAACTCCGAGCTGGAGAAACTCCGTGTCTAAGAAATTCCGCGCTGGAGAAACCCCGCGCTGGAGAAAGTCAGCGCTGGAGAAAGTCCGCGTTGGAGAAACTCCGCGTGAAAGAAACTCCACCCTGGAGAAACTCTGTACTGGATAATTCCGCAATGGAGAAACTCCGCGCTGCAGAAACTCCGCGCTAGAGAAACTCCGTGTTGGAGAAACTCTGTGTTGAAGAAATTCCATGTTGGAGAAAGTCCGCGCTGGAGAAACTCCGCGTTGGAGAAACTCCGCGCTGGATAAACTCCGGGCTGGATAACCTCCGCTCTGGAGAAACTGCGCGTTGGAGAAACTCCGCGTTGGAGAAACTTCGCTTTGAAGAAACTCCGCGCTGCAGAAACTCCGAGTTGGAGAAACTCCGTGTTGGAGAAACTCCGTCTTGGGGAAACTCCGGGTTGGAGAAACTCCACGCTAGAGAAATTTCGTGCTGGACAAACTCCGCGCTGTAGAAACTCCGCGCTGGAGAAACTCCATGATGGAGAAACTCCGTGTTGGAGACACTCCACGCTGGAGATACTCCGAACTGGAGAAACTTCGAGCTGGAGAAACTCCGCGTTGGAGAAACTTCGCTTTGAAGAAACTCCGCGCTGGAAAAACTCTGTGTTGGAGAAACTCCGCGTTGGAGAAACTCCGCGGTGGAGAAACTCCGGGTTGGAGAAACTCCGCGCTGGAGAAAATCCGCGCTGGAGAAATTCCGTGCTTGAGAAAGTCCGTATTGGAGAAACCTCGTGTTGGAGAAACTCCGCGCTGGAGAAACTTCGCGCTAGAGAAACTCCACGCTGGAGAAAATCCGCGCTGGAGAAACTCCGCATTTGAGAAACTCCGCGTTGGAGACACTCCGCGGTGGAGAAACTCCGCCTTTGAGAAACTCCGCGCTGGAGAAACTCCGCGTTGGAGAAACTCCGCGCGAGAGAAACTCCGCGTTGGAGAAACTCCGCTTTGGAGAAACTCCGCGTTGGAGAATGTCCGCGTTGGAGAAACTCTGCGCTGGAGAAACTCCGCGTTGGAGAAACTCCGCGTTGGAGAAACTCCGCGCTGGAGTAAGTCCGTGTTGGAGAAAGTCCGTGTTGGAGAAACTCCGAGTTGGAGAAACTCCGCGCTGGAGAAACCCCGCGCTGGAGAAAGTCGGCGGGGGAGAAACTCCGCGCTGGAGAAACTCCACGCTAGAGAAACTCCGCGCTGGAGAAACTCTGCGCTGGAGAAACTCCGGGCTGGAGAAACTCCACGCTGGAGAAACTCCGCGCTGGAGAAACTCCGCCTTGGAGAAACTCCCCGTTGGAGAAACTCCGCGTTGGAGAAACTTCGCGTTGAATAATGTCCATGTTGGAGAAAGTCCGCGCTGGAGAAAATCCGCACTGGAGAAACTCCGGGCTGGAGAAACTCCACGCTGGAGAAACTCCGAGTTGGAGAAACTCCGTGTTGGAGAAATTCCGCGCTGGAGAAACCCCGCGCTGGAGAAAGTCCGCGGTGGAGAAACTACGCGCTGGAGGAACTCCACGCTACAGAAACTCCGCGCTGGAGAAACTCTGCGCTGGAGAAACTCCGGGCTGGAGAAACTCCACGCTGGAGAAACTCCGCGCTGGAGAAACTCCGCGTTGGAGAAACTCCGTGTCTAAGAAATTCCGCGCTGGAGAAACCCCGCGCTGGAGAAAGTCAGCGCTGGAGAAAGTCCGCGTTGGAGAAACTCCGCGTGAAAGAAACTCCACCCTGGAGAAACTCCGCGCTGGAGAAATTCCGCGGCGGAGAAACTCTGCGCTGGAGAAACTCCACGCTAGAGAAACTCCGCGCTGGAGAAACTCCGCGCTGGAGAAACTCCGTGTTGGAGAAACTCTGTGTTGAATTCCATGTTGGAGAAAGTCCGCGCTGGAGAAACTCCGCGTTGGAGAAAATCCGCGCTGGATAAACTCCGGGCTGGATAACCTCCGCTCTGGAGAAACTCCGCGTTGGAGAAACTCCGCGTTGGAGAAACTTCGCTTTGAAGAAACTCCGCGCTGCAGAAACTCCGAGTTGCAGAAACTCCGTGTTGGAGAAACTCCGTCTTTGGGAAACTCCGGGTTGGAGAAACTCTACGCTAGAGAAATTCCGTGCTGGACAAACTCCGCGCAATAGAAACTCCGCGCTGGAGAAACTCCATGATGGAGAAACTCCGTGTTGGAGACACTCCACGCTGGAGATACTCCGCGCTGGAGAAACTCCGAGCTGGAGAAACTCCGCGTTGGAGAAACTCCGTGTTGGAGAAAGTCCGTGCTGGAGAAACTCCGCACAGGAAAAAATCCGCGCTGGAGAAACTCCGCGTTGGAGAAATTCCGCGTTGGAGAAACTCCGCGTTGGAGAAACTTCGCTTTGAAGAAACTCCGCGCTGGACAAACTCTGTGTTGGAGAAACTCCGCGGTGGAGAAACTCCGGGTTGGAGAAACTCCGCGCTGGAGAAAATCCGCGCTGGAGAAATTCCGTGCTTGAGAAAGTCCGTATTGGAGAAACCTCGTGTTGGAGAAACTCCGCGCTGAAGAAACTTCGCGCTGGAGAAACTCCACGCTGGAGAAAATCCGCCCTGGAGAAACTCCGCATTTGAGAAACTCTGCGTTGGAGACACTCCGCGTTGGAGAAACTCCGCCTTTGAGAAACTCCGCGCTGGAGAAACTCCGCGTTGGAGAAACTCCGCGCTAGAGAAACTCCGCGTTGGAGAAACTCTGCGTTGGAGAAACTCTGCGTTGGAGAAAGTCCGCTTTGGAGAAACTCCGCGTTGGAGAATGTCCGCGTTGGAGAAACTCTGCGCTGGAGAAACTCCGCGTTGGAGAAACTCCGCGTTGGAGAAACTCCGCGCTGGAGTAAGTCCGTGTTGGAGAAAGTCTGTGTTGGAGAAACTCCGAGTTGGAGAAACTCCGTGTTGGAGAAATTCCGCGCTGGAGAAACTCCGCGCTGGAGAAACCCCGCGCTGGAGAAAGTCCGCGGGGGAGAAACTCCGCGCTAGAGAAACTCCGCGCTGGAGAAACTCTGCGCTGGAGAAACTCCGGGCTGGAGAAACTCCACGCTGGAGAAACTCCGCGCTGGAGAAACTCCGCGCTGGAGAAACTCCGCCTTGGAGAAACTCCGCGCTGAAGCAACTCCTCGTTGGAGAAACTCCGCGTTGGAGAAACTCCGTGTCTAAGGAATTCCGCGCTGGAGAAACCCGCGCTGGAGAAAGTCAGCGCTGGAGAAAGTCCGCGTTGGAGAAACTCCGCGTGAAAGAAACTCCACCCTGGAGAAACTCCGCGCTGGAGAAATTCCGCAGCGGAGAAACTCTGCGCTGGAGAAACTCCACGCTAGAGAAACTCCGCGCTGGAGAAACTCCGCGTTGAAGAAACTCCGCGCTGAAAAAACTCCGCACAGGAGAAACTCCGTGTTTGAGAAACTCTGTACTGGATAAATTCCGCGATGGAGAAACTCCGCGCTGCAGAAACTCCGCGCTGGAGAAACTCCGTGTTGGAGAAACTCTGTGTTCAAGAAATTCGATGTTGGAGAAAGTCCGCGCTGGAGACACTCCGCGTTGGAGAAACTCCGCGCTGGATAAACTCCGGGCTGGATAACCTCCGCTCTGCAGAAACTCCGCGTTGGAGAAACTCCGCGTTGGAGAAACTTCGCTTTGAAGAAACTCCGCGCTGGCAAACTCTGTGTTGGAGAAACTCCGCGTTGGCGAAACTCCGCGGTGGAGAAACTCCGGGTTGGAGAAACTCCGCGCTGGAGAAAATCCGCGCTGGAGAAATTCCGTGGTTGAGAAAGTCCGTATTGGAGAAACCTCGTGTTGGAGAAACTCCGCGCTGGAGAAACTTCGCGCTAGAGAAACTCCACGCTGGAGAAAATCCGCGCTGGAGAAACTCCGCATTTGAGAAACTCCGCGTTGGAGACACTCCGCGGTGGAGAAACTCCGCCTTTGAGAAACTCCGCGCTGGAGAAACTCCGCGTTGGAGAAACTCCGCGCTAGAGAAACTCCGCGTTGGAGAAACTCCGCGTTGGAGAAACTCTGCGTTGGAGAAAGTCCGCTTTGGAGAAACTCCGCGTTGGAGAATGTCCGCGTTGGAGAAACTCTGCGCTGGAGAAACTCCGCGTTGGAGAAACTCCGCGTTGGAGAAACTCCGCGCTGGAGTAAGTCCGTGTTGGAGAAAGTCCGTGTTGGAGAAACTCCGAGTTGGAGAAACTCCGTGTTGGAGAAATTCCAGGCAGGAGAAACTCCGCGCTGGAGAAACCCCGCGCTGGAGAAAGTCCGCGGGGGAGAAACTCCGCGCTGGAGAAACTCCACGCTAGAGAAACTCCGCGCTGGAGAAACTCTGCGCTGGAAAAACTCCGGGCTGGAGAAACTCCACGCTGGAGAAACTCCGCGCTGGAGAAACTCCTCCTTGGAGAAACTCCCCGTTGGAGAAACTCCGCGTTGGAGAAACTTCGCGTTGAATAATGTCCATGTTGGAGAAAGTCCGCGCTGGAGAAAATCCGCACTGGAGAAACTCCGGGCTGGAGAAACTCCACGCTGGAGAAACTCCGAGTTGGAGAAACTCCGTGTTGGAGAAATTCCGCGCTGGAGAAACCCCGCGCTGGAGAAAGTCCGCGGTGGAGAAACTCCGCGCTGGAGGAACTCCACGCTAGAGAAACTCCGCGCTGGAGAAACTCTGCGCTGGAGAAACTCCGGGCTGGAGAAACTCCACGCTGGAGAAACTCCGCGCTGGAGAAACTCCGCGTTGGAGAAACTCCGTGTCTAAGAAATTCCGCGCTGGAGAAACCCCGCGCTGGAGAAAGTCAGCGCTGGAGAAAGTCCGCGTTGGAGAAACTCCGCGTGAAAGAAACTCCACCCTGGAGAAACTCCGCGCTGGAGAAATTCCGCGGTGGAGAAACTCTGCGCTGGAGAAACTCCACGCTAGAGAAACTCCGCGCTGGAGAAACTCCGCGTTGAAGAAACTCCGCGCTGAAAAAACTCCGCACAGGAGAAACTCCGTGTTTGAGAAACTCTGTACTGGATAAATTCCGCGATGGAGAAACTCCGCGCTGCAGAAACTCCGCGCTGGAGAAACTCCGTGTTGGAGAAACTCTGTGTTCAATTCCATGTTGGAGAAAGTCCGCGCTGGAGAAACTCCGCGTTGGAGAAACTCCGCGCTGGATAAACTCCGGGCTGGATAACCTCCGCTCTGGAGAAACTCCGCGTTGGAGAAACTCCGCGTTGGAGAAACTTCGCTTTGAAGAAACTCCGCGCTGCAGAAACTCCGAGTTGGAGAAACTCCGTGTTGGAGAAACTCCGTCTTTGGGAAACTCCGGGTTGGAGAAACTCTACGCTAGAGAAATTCCGTGCTGGACAAACTCCGCGCAGTAGAAACTCCGCGCTGGAGAAACTCCATGATGGAGAAACTCCGTGTTGGAGACACTCCACGCTGGAGATACTCCGCGCTGGAGAAACTCCGAGCTGGAGAAACTCCGCGTTGGAGAAACTCCGTGTTGGAGAAACTCCGTGCTGGAGAAACTCCGCACAGGAAAAAATCCGCGCTGGAGAAACTCCGCGTTGGAGAAATTCCGCGTTGGAGAAACTCCGCGTTGGAGAAACTTCGCTTTGAAGAAACTCCGCGCTGGACAAACTCGGTGTTGGAGAAACTCCGCGGTGGAGAAACTCCGCGCTGGAGAAAATCCGCGCTGGAGAAATTCCGTGCTTGAGAAAGTCCGTATTGGAGAAACCTCGTGTTGGAGAAACTCCGCGCTGAAGAAACTTCGCGCTGGAGAAACTCCACGCTGTAGAAAATCCGCGCTGGAGAAACTCCGCATTTGAGAAACTCTGCGTTGGAGACACTCCGCGGTGGAGAAACTCCGCCTTTGAGAAACTCCGCGCTGGAGAAACTCCGCGTTGGAGAAACTCCGCGCTAGAGAAACTCCGCGTTGGAGAAACTCCGCGTTGGAGGAACTCCGCGTTGGAGAAACTCCGCGTTGGAGAAACTCCGCGCTGGAGTAAGTCCGTGTTGGAGAAAGTCCGTGTTGGAGAAACTCCGAGTTGGAGAAACTCCGTGTTGGAGAAATTCCGCGCTGGAGAAACTCCGCGCTGGAGAAACCCCGCGCTGGAGAAAGTCCGCGGGGGAGAAACTCCGCGCTAGAGAAACTCCGCGCTGGAGAAACTCTGCGCTGGAGAAACTCCGGGCTGGAGAAACTCCACGCTGGAGAAACTCCGCGCTGGAGAAACTTCGCGCTAGAGAAACTCCACGCTGGAGAAAATCCGCGCTGGAGAAACTCCGCATTTGAGAAACTCCGCGTTGGAGACACTCCGCGGTGGAGAAACTCCGCCTTTGAGAAACTCCGCGCTGGAGAAACTCCGCGTTTTAGAAACTCCGCGCTAGAGAAACTCCGCGTTGGAGAAACTCCGCGTTGGAGAAACTCTGCGTTGGAGAAAGTCCGCTTTGGAGAAACTCCGCGTTGGAGAATGTCCGCGTTGGAGAAACTCTGCGCTGGAGAAACTCCGCGTTGGAGAAACTCCGCGTTGGAGAAACTCCGCGCTGGAGTAAGTCCGTGTTGGAGAAAGTCCGTGTTGGAGAAACTCCGAGTTGGAGAAACTCCGTGTTGGAGAAATTCCAGGCAGGAGAAACTCCGCGCTGGAGAAACCCCGCGCTGGAGAAAGTCCGCGGGGGAGAAACTCCGCGCTGGAGAAACTCCACGCTAGAGAAACTCCGCGCTGGAGAAACTCTGCGCTGGAAAAACTCCGGGCTGGAGAAACTCCACGCTGGAGAAACTCCGCGCTGGAGAAACTCCTCCTTGGAGAAACTCCCCGTTGGAGAAACTCCGCGTTGGAGAAACTTCGCGTTGAATAATGTCTATGTTGGAGAAAGTCCGCGCTGGAGAAAATCCGCACTGGAGAAACTCCGGGCTGGAGAAACTCCACGCTGGAGAAACTCCGAGTTGGAGAAACTCCGTGTTGGAGAAATTCCGCGCTGGAGAAACCCCGCGCTGGAGAAAGTCCGCGGTGGAGAAACTCCGCGCTGGAGGAACTCCACGCTAGAGAAACTCCGCGCTGGAGAAACTCTGCGCTGGAGAAACTCCGGGCTGGAGAAACTCCACGCTGGAGAAACTCCGCGCTGGAGAAACTCCGCGTTGGAGAAACTCCGTGTCTAAGAAATTCCGCGCTGGAGAAACCCCGCGCTGGAGAAAGTCAGCGCTGGAGAAAGTCAGCGCTGGAGAAAGTCCGCGTTGGAGAAACTCCGCGTGAAAGAAACTCCACCCTGGAGAAACTCCGCGCTGGAGAAATTCCGCGGTGGAGAAACTCTGCGCTGGAGAAACTCCACGCTAGAGAAACTCCGCGCTGGAGAAACTCCGCGTTGAAGAAACTCCGCGTTGGAGACACTCCGCGGTGGAGAAACTCCGCCTTTGAGAAACTCCGCGCTGGAGAAACTCCGCGTTTTAGAAACTCCGCGCTAGAGAAACTCCGCGTTGGAGAAACTCCGCGTTGGAGAAACTCTGCGTTGGAGAAAGTCCGCTTTGGAGAAACTCCGCGTTGGAGAATGTCCGCGTTGGAGAAACTCTGCGCTGGAGAAACTCCGCGTTGGAGAAACTCCGCTTTGGAGAAACTCCGCGCTGGAGTAAGTCCGTGTTGGAGAAAGTCCGTGTTGGAGAAACTCCGAGTTGGAGAAACTCCGTGTTGGAGAAATTCCAGGCAGGAGAAACTCCGCGCTGGAGAAACCCCGCGCTGGAGAAAGTCCGCGGGGGAGAAACTCCGCGCTGGAGAAACTCCACGCTAGAGAAACTCCGCGCTGGAGAAACTCTGCGCTGGAAAAACTCCGGGCTGGAGAAACTCCACGCTGGAGAAACTCCGCGCTGGAGAAACTCCTCCTTGGAGAAACTCCCCGTTGGAGAAACTCCGCGTTGGAGAAACTTCGCGTTGAATAATGTCTATGTTGGAGAAAGTCCGCGCTGGAGAAAATCCGCACTGGAGAAACTCCGGGCTGGAGAAAACTCCACGCTGGAGAAACTCCGAGTTGGAGAAACTCCGTGTTGGAGAAATTCCGCGCTGGAGAAACCCCGCGCTGGAGAAAGTCCGCGGTGGAGAAACTCCGCGCTGGAGGAACTCCACGCTAGAGAAACTCCGCGCTGGAGAAACTCTGCGCTGGAGAAACTCCGGGCTGGAGAAACTCCACGCTGGAGAAACTCCGCGCTGGAGAAACTCCGCGTTGGAGGAAACTCCGTGTCTAAGAAATTCCGCGCTGGAGAAACCCCGCGCTGGAGAAAGTCAGCGCTGGAGAAAGTCCGCGTTGGAGAAACTCCGCGTGAAAGAAACTCCACCCTGGAGAAACTCCGCGCTGGAGAAATTCCGCGGTGGAGAAACTCTGCGCTGGAGAAACTCCACGCTAGAGAAACTCCGCGTTGAAGAAACTCCGCGCTGAAAAAAACTCCGCACAGGAGAAACTCCGTGTTTGAGAAACTCTGTACTGGATAAATTCCGCGATGGAGAAACTCCGCGCTGCAGAAACTCCGCGCTGGAGAAACTCCGTGTTGGAGAAACTCTGTGTTGAATTCCATGTTGGAGAAAGTCCGCGCTGGAGAAACTCCGCGTTGGAGAAACTCCGCGCTGGATAAACTCCGGGCTGGATAACCTCCGCTCTGGAGAAACTCCGCGTTGGAGAAACTCCGCGTTGGAGAAACTTCGCTTTGAAGAAACTCCGCGCTGCAGAAACTTCGAGTTGGAGAAACTCCGTGTTGGAGAAACTCCGTCCTTTGGGAAACTCCGGGTTGGAGAAACTCTACGCTAGAGAAATTCCGTGCTGGACAAACTCCGCGCAGTAGAAACTCCGCGCTGGAGAAACTCCATGATGGAGAAACTCCGTGTTGGAGGACACTCCACGCTGGAGATACTCCGCGCTGGAGAAACTCCGAGCTGGAGAAACTCCGCGTTGGAGAAACTCCGTGTTGGAGAAACTCCGTGCTGGAGAAACTCCGCACAGGAAAAAAATCCGCGCTGGGGAAACTCCGCGTTGGAGAAATTCCGCGTTGGAGAAACTCCGCGTTGGAGAAACTTCGCTTTGAAGCAACTCCGCGCTGGACAAACTCTGTGTTGGAGAAACTCCGCGGTGGAGAAACTCCGGGTTGGAGAAACTCCGCGCTGGAGAAAATCCGCGCTGGAGAAATTCCGTGCTTGAGAAAGTCCGTATTGGAGAAACCTCGTGTTGGAGAAACTCCGCGCTGAAGAAACTTCGCGCTGGAGAAACTCCACGCTGTAGAAAATCCGCGCTGGAGAAACTCCGCATTTGAGAAACTCTGCGTTGGAGACACTCCGCGGTGGAGAAACTCCGCCTTTTGAGAAACTCCGCGCTGGAGAAACTCCGCGTTGGAGAAACTCCGCGCTAGAGAAACTCCGCGTTGGAGAAACTCCGCGTTGGAGGAACTCCGCGTTGGAGAAACTCCGCGTTGGAGAAACTCCGCGCTGGAGTAAGTCCGTGTTGGAGAAAGTCCGTGTTGGGAGAAACTCCGAGTTGGAGAAACTCCGTGTTGGAGAAATTCCGCGCTGGAGAAACTCCGCGCTGGAGAAACCCCGCGCTGGAGAAAGTCCGCGGTGGAGAAACTCCGCGCTAGAGAAACTCCGCGCTGGAGAAACTCTGCGCTGGAGAAACTCCGGGCTGGAGAAACTCCACGCTGGAGAAACTCCGCGCTGGAGAAACTCCGCGCTGGAGAAACTCCGCCTTGGAGAAACTCCGCGCTGGAGTAACTCCTCGTTGGAGAAACTCCGCGTTGGAGAAACTCCGTGTCTAAGAAATTCCGCGCTTGAGAAACCCCGCGCTGGAGAAAGTCAGCGCTGGAGAAAGTCCGCGTTGGAGAAACTCCGCGTGAAAGAAACTCCACCCTGGAGAAATTCCGCGGTGGAGAAACTCTGCGCTGGAGAAACTCCACGCTAGAGAAACTCCGCACAGGAGAAACTCCGTGTTTGAGAAACTCTGTACTGGATAAATTCCGCGATGGAGAAACTCGCGCTGCTCAGAAACTCCGCGCTGGAGAAACTCCGTGTTGGAGAAACTCTGTGTTCAAGAAATTCGATGTTGGAGAAAGTCCGCGCTGGAGACACTCCGCGTTGGAGAAACTCCGCGCTGGATAAACTCCGGGCTGGATAACCTCCGCTCTGCAGAAACTCCGCGTTGGAGAAACTCCGCGTTGGAGAAACTTCGCTTTGAAGAAACTCCGCGCTGCAGAAACTCCGAGTTGGAGAAACTCCGTGCTGGAGAAACTCCGTCTTGGGGAAACTCCGGGTTGGAGAAACTCCACGCTAGAGAAATTCCGTGCTGGACAAACTCCGCGCTGTAGAAACTCCGCGCTGGAGAAACTCCATGATGGAGAAACTCCGTGTTGGAGACACTCCACGCTGGAGATACTCCGCGCTGGAGAAACTCCGCGCTGGAGAAACTCCGCGTTGGAGAAATTCCGCGTTGGAGAAACTCCGCGTTGGAGAAACTTCGCGTTGAAGAAACTCCGCGCTGGACAAACTCTGCGTTGGAGAAACTCCGCGTTGGAGAAACTCCGCGGTGGAGAAACTCCGGGTTGGAGAAACTCCGCGCTGGAGAAAATCCGCGCTGGAGAAATTCCGTGCCTGAGAAAGTCCGTATTGGAGAAACCTTGTGTTGGAGAAACTCCGCGCGCTGGAGAAACTTCGCGCTGGAGAAACTCCACGCTGGAGAAAATCCGCGCTTGAGAAACTCCGCAATTGAGAAACTTTGCGTTGGAGACACTCCGCGGTGGAGAAACTCCGCCTTTGAGAAACTCCGCGCTGGAGAAACTCCGCGCTAGAGAAACTCCGCTTTGGAGAAACTCCGCGTTGGAGAAACTCTGCGTTGGAGAAAGTCCGCTTTGGAGAAACTCCGCGTTGGAGAATGTCCGCGCTGGAGAAAGTCAGCGCTGGAGAAAGTCCGCGTTGGGAGAAACTCCGCGTGAAAGAAACTCCACCCTGGAGAAACTCCGCGCTGGAGAAATTCCGCGGTGGAGAAACTCTGCGCTGGAGAAACTCCACGCTAGAGAAACTCCGCGTTGAAGAAACTCCGCGCTGAAAAAAACTCCGCACAGGAGAAACTCCGTGTTTGAGAAACTCTGTACTGGATAAATTCCGCGATGGAGAAACTCCGCGCTGCAGAAACTCCGCGCTGGAGAAACTCCGTGTTGGAGAAACTCTGTGTTGAATTCCATGTTGGAGAAAGTCCGCGCTGGAGAAACTCCGCGTTGGAGAAACTCCGCGCTGGATAAACTCCGGGCTGGATAACCTCCGCTCTGGAGAAACTCCGCGTTGGAGAAACTCCGCGTTGGAGAAACTTCGCTTTGAAGAAACTCCGCGCTGCAGAAACTTCGAGTTGGAGAAACTCCGTGTTGGAGAAACTCCGTCCTTTGGGAAACTCCGGGTTGGAGAAACTCTACGCTAGAGAAATTCCGTGCTGGACAAACTCCGCGCAGTAGAAACTCCGCGCTGGAGAAACTCCATGATGGAGAAACTCCGTGTTGGAGACACTCCACGCTGGAGATAGTCCGCGCTGGAGAAACTCCGAGCTGGAGAAACTCCGCGTTGGAGAAACTCCGTGTTGGAGAAACTCCGTGCTGGAGAAACTCCGCACAGGAAAAAATCCGCGCTGGGGGAAACTCCGCGTTGGAGAAATTCCGCGTTGGGAGAAACTCCGCGTTGGAGAAACTTCGCTTTGAAGCAACTCCGCGCTGGACAAACTCTGTGTTGGAGAAACTCCGCGGTGGAGAAACTCCGGGTTGGAGAAACTCCGCGCTGGAGAAAATCCGCGCTGGAGAAATTCCGTGCTTGAGAAAGTCCGTATTGGAGAAACCTCGTGTTGGAGAAACTCCGCGCTGAAGAAACTTCGCGCTGGGAGAAACTCCACGCTGTAGAAAATCCGCGCTGGAGAAACTCCGCATTTGAGAAACTCTGCGTTGGAGAACTCCGCCTTTGAGAAACTCCGCGCTGGAGAAACTCCGCGTTGGAGAAACTCCGCGCTAGAGAAACTCCGCGTTGGAGAAACTCCGCGTTGGAGGAACTCCGCGTTGGAGAAACTCCGCGTTGGAGAAACTCCGCGCTGGAGTAAGTCCGTGTTGGAGAAAGTCCGTGTTGGAGAAACTCCGAGTTGGAGAAACTCCGTGTTGGAGAAATTCCGCGCTGGAGAAGAAACTCCGCGCTGGAGAAACCCGCGCTGGAGAAAGTCCGCGGTGGAGAAACTCCGCGCTAGAGAAACTCCGCGCTGGAGAAACTCTGCGCTGGAGAAACTCCGGGCTGGAGAAACTCCACGCTGGAGAAACTCCGCGCTGGAGAAACTCCGCGCTGGAGAAACTCCGCCTTGGAGAAACTCCGCGCTGGAGTAACTCCTCGTTGGAGAAACTCCGCGTTGGAGAAACTCCGTGTCTAAGAAATTCCGCGCTTGAGAAACCCCGCGCTGGAGAAAGTCAGCGCTGGAGAAAGTCCGCGTTGGAGAAACTCCGCGTGAAAGAAACTCCACCCTGGAGAAACTCCGCGCTGGAGAAATTCCGCGGTGGAGAAACTCTGCGCTGGAGAAACTCCACGCTAGAGAAACTCCGCACAGGAGAAACTCCGTGTTTGAGAAACTCTGTACTGGATAAATTCCGCGATGGAGAAACTCCGCGCTGCAGAAACTCCGCGCTGGAGAAACTCCGTGTTGGAGAAACTCTGTGTTCAAGAAATTCGATGTTGGAGAAAGTCCGCGCTGGAGACACTCCGCGTTGGAGAAACTCCGCGCTGGATAAACTCCGGGCTGGATAACCTCCGCTCTGCAGAAACTCCGCGTTGGAGAAACTCCGCGTTGGAGAAACTTCGCTTTGAAGAAACTCCGCGCTGCAGAAACTCCGAGTTGGAGAAACTCCGTGCTGGAGAAACTCCGTCTTGGGGAAACTCCGGGTTGGAGAAACTCCACGCTAGAGAAATTCCGTGCTGGACAAACTCCGCGCTGTAGAAACTCCGCGCTGGAGAAACTCCATGATGGAGAAACTCCGTGTTGGAGACACTCCACGCTGGAGATACTCCGCGCTGGAGAAACTCCGCGCTGGAGAAACTCCGCGTTGGAGAAATTCCGCGTTGGAGAAACTCCGCGTTGGAGAAACTTCGCGTTGAAGAAACTCCGCGCTGGACAAACTCTGCGTTGGAGAAACTCCGCGTTGGAGAAACTCCGCGGTGGAGAAACTCCGGGTTGGAGAAACTCCGCGCTGGAGAAAATCCGTGCTGGAGAAATTCCGTGCCTGAGAAAGTCCGTATTGGAGAAACCTCGTGTTGGAGAAACTCCGCGCTGGAGAAACTTCGCGCTGGAGAAACTCCACGCTGGAGAAAATCCGCGCTTGAGAAACTCCGCAATTGAGAAACTTTGCGTTGGAGACACTCCGCGGTGGAGAAACTCCGCCTTTGAGAAACTCCGCGCTGGAGAAACTCCGCGCTAGAGAAACTCCGCTTTGGAGAAACTCCGCGTTGGAGAAACTCTGCGTTGGAGAAAGTCCGCTTTGGAGAAACTCCGCGTTGGAGAATGTCCGCGTTGGAGAAACTCTGCGCTGGAGAAACTCCGCGTTGGAGAAACTCCGCGTTGGAGAAACTCCGCGCTGGAGTAAGTCCGTGTTGAAGAAAGTCCGTGTTGGAGAAACTCCGAGTTGGAGAAACTCCGTGTTGGAGAAATTCCGCGCTGGAGAAACTCCGCGCTGGAGAAACCCCGCGCTGGAGAAAGTCCGCGGGGGAGAAACTCCGCGCTGGAGAAACTCTGCGCTGGAGAAACTCCGGGCTGGAGAAACTCCACGCTGGAGAAACTCCGCGCTGGAGAAACTCCGCCTTGGAGAAATTCCCCGTTGGAGAAACTCCGCGTTGGAGAAACTTCGCGTTGAATAATGTCCATGTTGGAGAAAGTCCGCGCTGGAGAAGATCCGCACTGGAGAAACTCCACGCTGGAGAAACTCCACGCTGGAGAAACTCCGCATTTGAGAAACTCCGCGTTGGAAAAAATCCGCCTTTGAGAAACTCCGCGCTGGAGAAACTCCGCATTGGAGAAACTCCGCGTTGGAGAAACTTCGCGGTGGAGAAACTCCGGGTTGGCGAAACTCCGCGCTGGAGAAAATCCGCGCTGGAGAAATTCCGTGCTTGAGAAAGTCCGTATTGGAGAAACCCCGTGTTGGAGAAACTCCGCGCGGGAGAAACTTCGCGCTGGAGAAACTCCACGCTGGAGAAACTCCGCGCTGGAGAAAATCCGCGCTGGAGAAACTCCGCATTTGAGAAACTCCGCGTTGGAGACACTCCGCGTTGGAGAAACTCCGCCTTTGAGAAACTCCGCGTTGGAGAAACGCCGCGTTGGAGAAACTCTGCGTTGGAGAAAGTCCGCTTTGGAGAAACTCCGCGTTGGAGAATGTCCGCGTTGGAGAAACTCCGCGCAGGAGAAATTCCGCGTTGGAGAAACTCCGCGTTGGAGAAACTCCGCGCTTGAGAAAGTCCGTGTTGGAGAAAGTCCGCTTTGGAGAAACTCCGAGTTGGAGAAACTCCGTGTTGGAGAAATTGCGCGCTGGAGAAACTCCGCGTTGGAGAAACTCCGCGTTGGAGAAACTCCGCGCTGGAGAAAGTCCGTGTTGGAGAAAGTCCGTGTTGGAGAAACTCCGAGTTGGAGAAACTCCGTGTTGGAGAAATTCCGCGCTGGAGAAACCCCGCGCTGGAGAAACTCTGCGCTGGAGAAACTCCGGGCTGGAGAAACTCCACGCTGGAGAAACTCCGCGTTGGAGAAACTCCGCGTTGGAGAAACTCCGTGTCTAAGAAATTCCGCGGTGGAGAAACTCTGCGCTGGAGAACCTCCACGCTAGAGAAACTCCGCGCTGGAGAAACTCCGCGTTGAAGAAACTCCGCGCTGAAAAAACTCCGCACAGGAGAAACTCCGTGTTTGAGAAACTCTGTACTGGATAAATTCCGCGATGGAGAAACTCCGCGCTGGAGAAACTCCGTGTTGGAGAAACTCTGTGTTGAAGAAATTCCATGTTGGAGAAAGTCCGCGCTGGAGAAACTCCGCGTTGGAGAAACTCCGCGCTGGATAAACTCCGGGCTGGATAACCTCCGCTCTGGAGAAACTCCGCGTTGGAGAAACTCCGCGTTTGAGAAACTTCGCTATGAAGAAACTCCGCGCTGCAGAAACTCCGAGTTGGAGAAACTCCGTGTTGGAGAAACTCCGTCTTGGGGAAACTCCGGGTTGGAGAACCTCCACGCTAGAGAAATTCCGTGCTGGACAAACTCCGCGCTGTAGAAACTCCGCGCTGGAGAAACTCCATGATGGAGAAACTCCGTGTTGGAGCCACTCCACGCTGGAGATACTCCGCGCTGGAGAAACTCCGAGCTGGAGAAACTCCGCGTTGGAGAAACTCCGTGTTGGAGAAACTCCGTGCTGGAGAAACTCCGCACAGGAAAAAATCCGCGCTGGAGAAATTCCGCGTTGGAGAAACTCCGCATTGGAGAAACTTCGCTTTGAAGAAACTCCGCACTGGACAAACTCTGTGTTGGAGAAACTCCTGGTTGGAGAAACTCCGCGCTGGAGAAAATCCGCGCTGGAGAAATTCCGTGCTTGAGAAAGTCCGTATTGGAGAAACCTCGTGTTGGAGAAACTCCGCGCTGGAGAAACTTCGCGCTGGAGAAACTCCACGCTGGAGAAAATCCGCGCTGGAGAAACTCCGCATTTGAGAAACTCTGCGTTGGAGACACTCCACGGTGGAGAAACTCCGCCTTTGAGAAACTCCGCGCTGGAGAAACTCCGCGTTGGAGAAACTCCGCGTTGGAGAAACTCTGCGTTGGAGAAAGTCCGCTTTGGAGAAACTCCGCGTTGGAGAATGTCCGCGTTGGAGAAACTCTGCGCTGGAGAAACTCCGCGTTGGAGAAACTCCGCATTGGAGAAACTCCGCGTTGGAGAAACTCCGCGCTGGAGTAAGTCCGTGTTGGAGAAAGTCCGGGTTGGAGAAACTCCGAGTTGGAGAAACTCCGTGTTGGAGAAATTCCGCGCTGGAGAAACTCCGCGCTGGAGAAACCCCGCGCTGGAGAAAGTCCGCGGGGGAGAAACTCCGCGCTGGAGAAACTCCACGCTAGAGAAACTCCGCGCTGGAGAAACTCTGCGCTGGAGAAACTCCGGGCTGGAGAAACTCCACGCTGTAGAAACTCCGCGCTGGAAAAACTCCGCGCTGGAGAAACTCCGCCTTGGAGAAACTCCCCGTTGGAGAAACTCCGCGTTGGAGAAACTTCGCGTTGAATAATGTCCATGTTGGAGAAAGTCCGCGCTGGAGAAAATCCGCACTGGAGAAACTCCACGCTGGAGAAACTCCACGCTGGAGAAACTCCGCATTTGAGAAACTCCGCGTTGGAGAAACTCCGCCTTTGAGAAACTCCGCGCTGGAGAAACTCCGCATTGGAGAAACTCCGCGCTAGAGAAACTCCGCGTTGGAGAAACTCCACGTTGGCGAAACTCCGCGCTGGAGAAAGTGCGTGTTGGAAAAAGTCCGTGTTGGAGAAACTCCGCGTTGGAGAAATTCCGCGCTGGAGAAACTCCGCGCTGGAGAAACCCCGCGCTGGAGAAAGTCCGCGGGGGAGAAACTCCGCGCTGGAGAAACTCTGCGCTGGAGAAACTCCGGGCTGGAGAAACTCCACGCTGGAGAAACTCCGTGCTGGAGAAACTCCGCCTTGGAGAAATTCCCCGTTGGAGAAACTCCGCGTTGGAGAAACTTCGCGTTGAATAATGTCCATGTTGGAGAAAGTCCGCGCTGGAGAAGATCCGCACTGGAGAAACTCCACGCTGGAGAAACTCCACGCTGGAGAAACTCCGCATTTGAGAAACTCCGCGTTGGAGAAAATCCGCCTTTGAGAAACTCCGCGCTGGAGAAACTCCGCATTGGAGAAACTCCGCGCTAGAGAAACTCCGCATTGGAGAAACTCCACGTTGGAGAAACTCCGTGCTGGAGAAAGTCCGTGTTGGAAAAAGTCCGTGTTGGAGAAACTCCGAGTTGGAGAAACTCCGCGTTGGAGAAACTTCGCGGTGGAGAAACTCCGGGTTGGCGAAACTCCGCGCTGGAGAAAATCCGCGCTGGAAAAATTCCGTGCTTGAGAAAGTCCGTATTGGAGAAACCCCTTGTTGGAGAAACTCCGCGCGGGAGAAACTTCGCGCTGGAGAAACTCCACGCTGGAGAAACTCCGCGCTGGAGAAAATCCGCGCTGGAGAAACTCCGCATTTGAGAAACTCCGCGTTGGAGACACTCCGCGTTGGAGAAACTCCGCCTTTGAGAAACTCCGCTTTGGAGAAACGCCGCGTTGGAGAAACTCTGCGTTGGAGAAAGTCCGCTTTGGAGAAACTCCGCGTTGGAGAATGTCCGCGTTGGAGAAATTCCGCGCTGGAGAAATTCCGCGTTGGAGAAACTCCGCGTTGGAGAAACTCCGCGCTTGAGAAAGTCCGTGTTGGAGAAAGTCCGCTTTGGAGAAACTCCGAGTTGGAGAAACTCCGTGTTGGAGAAATTGCGCGCTGGAGAAACTCCGCGTTGGAGAAACTCCGCGTTGGAGAAACTCCGCGCTGGAGAAAGTCCGTGTTGGAGAAAGTCCGTGTTGGAGAAACTCCGAGTTGGAGAAACTCCGTGTTGGAGAAATTCCGCGCTGGAGAAACCCCGCGCTGCAGAAAGTCCGCGGTGGAGAAACTCCGCGCTGGAGAAACTCCACGCTAGAGAAACTCCGCGCTGGAGAAACTCTGCGCTGGAGAAACTCCGGGCTGGAGAAACTCCACGCTGGAGAAACTCCGCGCTGGAGAAACTCCGCGTTGGAGAAACTCCGCTTTGGAGAAACTCCGTGTCTAAGAAATTCCGCGGTGGAGAAACTCTGCGCTGGAGAACCTCCACGCTAGAGAAACTCCGCGCTGGAGAAACTCCGCGTTGAAGAAACTCCGCGCTGAAAAAACTCCGCGCTGGAGAAACTCCGTGTTGGAGAAACTCTGTGTTGAAGAAATTCCATGTTGGAGAAAGTCCGCGCTGGAGAAACTCCGCGTTGGAGAAACTCCGCGCTGGATAAACTCCGGGCTGGATAACCTCCGCTCTGGAGAAACTCCGCGTTGGAGAAACTCCGCGTTGGAGAAACTTCGCTTTGAAGAAACTCCGCGCTGCAGAAACTCCGAGTTGGAGAAACTCCGTGTTGGAGAAACTCCGTCTTGGGGAAACTCCGGGTTGGAGAACCTCCACGCTAGAGAAATTCCGTGCTGGACAAACTCCGCGCTGTAGAAACTCCGCGCTGGAGAAACTCCATGATGGAGAAACTCCGTGTTGGAGACGCTCCACGCTGGAGATACTCCGCGCTGGAGAAACTCCGAGCTGGAGAAACTCCGCGTTAGAGAAACTCCGTGTTGGAGAAACTCCGTGCTGGAGAAACTCCGCACAGGAAAAAATCCGCGCTGGAGAAACTCCGCGTTGGAGAAATTCCGCGTTGGAGAAACTCCGCATTGGAGAAACTTCGCTTTGAAGAAACTCCGCGCTGGACAAACTCTGTGTTGGAGAAACTCCGCGGTGGAGAAACTCCGGGTTGGAGAAACTCCGCGCTGGAGAAAATCCGCGCTGGAGAAATTCCGTGCTTGAGAAAGTCCGTATTGGAGTAACCTCGTGTTGGAGAAACTCCGCGCTGGAGAAACTTTGCGCTGGAGAAACTCCACGCTGGAGAAAATCCGCGCTGGGGAAACTCCGCATTTGAGAAACTCTGCGTTGGAGACACTCCACGGTGGAGAAACTCCGCCTTTGAGAAACTCCGCGCTGGAGAAACTCCGCGTTGGAGAAACTCCGCGTTGGAGAAACTCTGCGTTGGAGAAAGTCCGCTTTGGAGAAACTCCGCGTTGGAGAATGTCCGCGTTGGAGAAACTCTGCGCTGGAGAAACTCCGCGTTGGAGAAACTCCGCGTTGGAGAAACTCCGCGTTGGAGAAACTCCGCGCTGGAGTAAGTCCGTGTAGGAGAAAGTCCGGGTTGGAGAAACTCCGAGTTGGAGAAACTCCGTGTTGGAGAAATTCCGCGCTGGAGAAACTCCGCGCTGGAGAAACCCCGCGCTGGAGAAAGTCCGCGGGGGAGAAACTCCGCGCTGGAGAAACTCCACGCTAGAGAAACTCCGCGCTGGAGAAACTCTGCGCTGGAGAAAGTCCGGGCTAGAGAAACTCCACGCTGGAGAAACTCCGCGCTGGAAAAACTCCGCGCTGGAGAAACTCCGCCTTGGAGAAACTCCCCGTTGGAGAAACTCCGCGTTGGAGAAACTTCGCGTTGAATAATGTCCATGTTGGAGAAAGTCTGCGCTGGAGAAAATCCGCACTGGAGAAACTACACGCTGGAGAAACTCCAAGCTGGAGAAACTCCGCATTTGAGAAACTCCGCGTTGGAGAAAGTCCGCTTTGGAGAAACTCCGCGTTGGAGAATGTCCGCGTTGGAGAAATTCCGCGCTGGAGAAATTCCGCGTTGGAGAAACTCCGCGTTGGAGAAACTCCGCGCTTGAGAAAGTCCGTGTTGGAGAAAGTCCGCTTTGGAGAAACTCCGAGTTGGAGAAACTCCGTGTTGGAGAAATTGCGCGCTGGAGAAACTCCGCGTTGGAGAAACTCCGCGTTGGAGAAACTCCGCGCTGGAGAAAGTCCGTGTTGGAGAAAGTCCGTGTTGGAGAAACTCCGAGTTGGAGAAACTCCGTGTTGGAGAAATTCCGCGCTGGAGAAACCCCGCGCTGGAGAAAGTCCGCGGTGGAGAAACTCCGCGCTGGAGAAACTCCACGCTAGAGAAACTCCGCGCTGGAGAAACTCTGCGCTGGAGAAACTCCGGGCTGGAGAAACTCCACGCTGGAGAAACTCCGCGCTGGAGAAACTCCGCGTTGGAGAAACTCCGCTTTGGAGAAACTCCGTGTCTAAGAAATTCCGCGGTGGAGAAACTCTGCGCTGGAGAACCTCCACGCTAGAGAAACTCCGCGCTGGAGAAACTCCGCGTTGAAGAAACTCCGCGCTGAAAAAACTCCGCGCTGGAGAAACTCCGTGTTGGAGAAACTCTGTGTTGAAGAAATTCCATGTTGGAGAAAGTCCGCGCTGGAGAAACTCCGCGTTGGAGAAACTCCGCGCTGGATAAACTCCGGGCTGGATAACCTCCGCTCTGGAGAAACTCCGCGTTGGAGAAACTCCGCGCTGGAGAAACTTCGCTTTGAAGAAACTCCGCGCTGCAGAAACTCCGAGTTGGAGAAACTCCGTGTTGGAGAAACTCCGTCTTGGGGAAACTCCGGGTTGGAGAACCTCCACGCTAGAGAAATTCCGTGCTGGACAAACTCCGCGCTGTAGAAACTCCGCGCTGGAGAAACTCCATGATGGAGAAACTCCGTGTTGGAGACGCTCCACGCTGGAGATACTCCGCGCTGGAGAAACTCCGAGCTGGAGAAACTCCGCGTTAGAGAAACTCCGTGTTGGAGAAACTCCGTGCTGGAGAAACTCCGCACAGGAAAAAATCCGCGCTGGAGAAACTCCGCGTTGGAGAAATTCCGCGTTGGAGAAACTCCGCATTGGAGAAACTTCGCTTTGAAGAAACTCCGCGCTGGACAAACTCTGTGTTGGAGAACTCCGCGGTGGAGAAACTCCGGGTTGGAGAAACTCCGCGCTGGAGAAAATCCGCGCTGGAGAAATTCCGTGCTTGACAAAGTCCGTATTGGAGTAACCTCGTGTTGGAGAAACTCCGCGCTGGAGAAACTTTGCGCTGGAGAAACTCCACGCTGGAGAAAATCCGCGCTGGGGAAACTCCGCATTTGAGAAACTCTGCGTTGGAGACACTCCACGGTGGAGAAACTCCGCCTTTGAGAAACTCCGCGCTGGAGAAACTCCGCGTTGGAGAAACTCCGCGTTGGAGAAACTCTGCGTTGGAGAAAGTCCGCTTTGGAGAAACTCCGCGTTGGAGAATGTCCGCGTTGGAGAAACTCTGCGCTGGAGAAACTCCGCGTTGGAGAAACTCCGCGTTGGAGAAACTCCGCGTTGGAGAAACTCCGCGCTGGAGTAAGTCCGTGTAGGAGAAAGTCCGGGTTGGAGAAACTCCGAGTTGGAGAAACTCCGTGTTGGAGAAATTCCGCGCTGGAGAAACTCCGCGCTGGAGAAACCCCGCGCTGGAGAAAGTCCGCGGGGGAGAAACTCCGCGCTGGAGAAACTCCACGCTAGAGAAACTCCGCGCTGGAGAAACTCTGCGCTGGAGAAAGTCCGGGCTAGAGAAACTCCACGCTGGAGAAACTCCGCGCTGGAAAAACTCCGCGCTGGAGAAACTCCGCCTTGGAGAAACTCCCCGTTGGAGAAACTCCGCGTTGGAGAAACTTCGCGTTGAATAATGTCCATGTTGGAGAAAGTCTGCGCTGGAGAAAATCCGCACTGGAGAAACTACACGCTGGAGAAACTCCAAGCTGGAGAAACTCCGCATTTGAGAAACTCCGCGTTGGAGAAACTCCGCCTTTGAGAAACTCCGCGCTGGAGAAAGTGCGTGTTGGAAAAAGTCCGTGTTGGAGAAACTCCGAGTTGGAGAAACTCCGCGTTGGAGAAACTTCGCGGTGGAGAAACTCCGGGTTGGCGAAACTCCGCGCTGGAGAAAATCCGCGCTGGAGAAATTCCGTGCTTGAGAAAGTCCGTATTGGAGAAACCCCGTGTTGGAGAAACTCCGCGCGGGAGAAACTTCGCGCTGGAGAAACTCCACGCTGGAGAAACTCCGCGCTGGAGAAAATCCGCGCTGGAGAAACTCCGCATTTGAGAAACTCCGCGTTGGAGACACTCCGCGTTGGAGAAACTCCGCCTTTGAGAAACTCCGCGTTGGAGAAACGCCGCGTTGGAGAAACTCTGCGTTGGAGAAAGTCCGCTTTGGAGAAACTCCGCGTTGGAGAATGTCCGCGTTGGAGAAACTCCGCGCTGGAGAAATTCCGCGTTGGAGAAACTCCCCGTTGGAGAAACTCCGCGCTGGAGAAAGTCCGTGTTGGAGAAAGTCCGCTTTGGAGAAACTCCGAGTTGGAGAAACTCCGTGTTGGAGAAATTGCGCGCTGGAGAAACTCCGCGTTGGAGAAACTCCGCGTTGGAGAAACTCCGCGCTGGAGAAAGTCCGTGTTGGAGAAAGTCCGTGTTGGAGAAACTCCGAGTTGGAGAAACTCCGTGTTGGAGAAATTCCGCGCTGGAGAAACCCCGCGCTGGAGAAAGTCCGCGGTGGAGAAACTCCGCGCTGGAGAAACTCCACGCTAGAGAAACTCCGCGCTGGAGAACTGCGCTGGAGAAACTCCGGGCTGGAGAAACTCCACGCTGGAGAAACGCCGCGCTGGAGAAACTCCGCGTTGGAGAAACTCCGCGTTGGAGAAACTCCGCGCTGGAGAAAGTCCGTGTTGGAGAAACTCCGCGTTGGAGAAACTCCGCGTTAGAGAAACTCCGCGTTGGAGAAACTCCGCGTTGGAGAAACTCCGCGCTGGAGAAAGTCCGTGTTGGAGAAACTCCGCGTTGGAGAAACTCCGCGCTGGAGAAACTCTGCGTTGGAGAAACTCCGCGTTGGAGAAACTCTGCGCTGGAGAAAGTCCGTGTTGGAAAAAGTCCGTGTTGGAGAAACTCCGAGTTGGAGAAACTCCGTGTCTAAGAAATTCCGCGCTGAGAAACCCCGCGCTGGAGAAAGTCAGCGCTGGAGAAAGTCCGCGTTGGAGAAACTCCGCGTGAAACTCCACCCTGGAGAAACTCCGGGCTGGAGAAATTCCGCGGTGGAGAAACTCTGCGCTGGAGAAACTCCACGCTAGAGAAACTCCGCGCTGGAGAAACTCCGCGTTGAAGAAACTCCGCGCTGAAAAAACTCCGCACAGGAGAAACTCCGTGTTTGAGAAACTCTGTACTGGATAAATTCCGCGATGGAGAAACTCCGCGTTGGAGAAACTTCGCTTTGAAGAAACTCCGCGCTGCAGAAACTCCGAGTTGGAGAAACTCCGTGTTGGAGAAACTCCGTCTTGGGGAAACTCCGGGTTGTACAAACTCCACGCTAGAGAAATTCCGTGCTGGACAAACTCCGCGCTGTAGAAACTACGCGCTGGAGAAACTCCATGATGGAGAAACTCCATGATGGAGAAACTCCGTGTTGGAGAAACTCCGTGCTGGAGAAACTCCGCACAGGAAAAAATCCGCGCTGGAGAAACTCCGCGTTGGAGAAATTCCGCGTTGGAGAGACTCCGCGTTGGAGAAACTTCGCTTTGAAGAAACTCCGCGCTGGACAAATTCTGTATTGGAGAAACTCCCCGTTGGAGAAACTCCGCGGTGGAGAAACTCCGGGTTGGAGAAACTCCGCGCTGGAAAAAATCCGCGCTGGAGAAATTCCGTGCTTGAGAAAGTCCGTATTGGAGAAACCTCGTGTTGGAGAAACTCCGCGCTGGAGAAACTTCGCGCTGGAGAAACTCCACGCTGGAGAAAATCCGCGCTGGAGAAACTCCGCATTTGAGAAACTCCGCGTTGGAGACACTCCGCGGTGGAGAAACTCCGCCTTTGAGAAACTCCGCGCTGGAGAAACTCCGCGTTGGAGAAACTCCGCGCTAGAAAAACTCCGCGTTGGAGAAACTCCGCGTTGGAGAAACTCTGCGTTGGAGAAAGTCCGCTTTGGAGAAACTCCGCGTTGGAGAATGTCCGCGTTGGAGAAACTCCGCGCTGGAGTAAGTCCGTGTTGGAGAAAGTCCGTGTTGGAGAAACTCCGTGTTGGAGAAATTCCGCGCTGGAGAAACTCCGCGCTGGAGAAACCCCGCGCTGGAGAAAGTCCGCGGGGGAGAAACTCCGCGCTGGAGAAACTCCACGCTAGAGAAACTCCGCGCTGGAGAAACTCTGCGCTGGAGAAACTCCGGGCTGGAGAAACTCCACGCTGGAGAAACTCCGCGCTGGAGAAACTCCGCCTTGGAGAAACTCTCCGTTGGAGAAACTCCGCGTTGGAGAAACTTCGCGTTGAATAATGTCCATGTTGGAGAAAGTCCGCGCTGGAGAAAATCTGCACTGGAGAAACTCCGCATTTGAGAAACTCCGCGTTGGAGACACTCCGCGTTGGAGAAACTCCGCCTTTGAGAAACTCCGCGTTGGAGAAATGCCGCGTTGGAGAAACTCTGCGTTGGAGAAAGTCCGCTTTGGAGAAACTCCGCGTTGGAGAATGTCCGCGTTGGAGAAACTCCACGCTGGAGAAGTTCCGCGTTGGAGAAACTCCCCGTTGGAGAAACTCCGCGCTGGAGAAAGTCCGTGTTGGAGAAAGTCCGCTTTGGAGAAACTCCGAGTTGGAGAAACTCCGCGTTGGAGAAACTCCGCGCTGGAGAAAGTCCGTGTTGGAGAAAGTCCGTGTTGGAGAAACTCCGAGTTGGAGAAACTCCGTGTTGGAGAAATTCCGCGCTGGAGAAACCCCGCGCTGGAGAAAGTCCGCGGTGGAGAAACTCCGCGCTGGAGAAACTCCACGCTAGAGAAACTCCGCGCTGGAGAAACTCTGCGCTGGAGAAACTCCGGGCTGGAGAAACTCCACGCTGGAGAAACGCCGCGCTGGAGAAACTCCGCGTTGGAGAAACTCCGCGTTAGAGAAACTCCGCGTTGGAGAAACCCCGCGCTGGAGAAAGTCCGCGGGGGAGAAACTCCGCGCTGGAGAAACTCCACGCTAGAGAAACTCCGCGCTGGAGAAACTCTGCGCTGGAGAAACTCCGGGCTGGAGAAACTCCACGCTGGAGAAACTCCGCGCTGGAAAAACTCCGCGCTGGAGAAACTCGCCTTGGAGAAACTCCCCGTTGGAGAAACTTCGCGTTGAATAATGTCCATGTTGGAGAAAGTCCGCGCTGGAGAAAATCCGCACTGGAGAAACTCCACGCTGGAGAAACTCCGCGCTGGAGAAACTCTGCGCTGGAGAAACTCCGGGCTGGAGAAACTCCACGCTGGAGAAAGTCCGTGTTGGAGAAACTCCGCGTTGGAGAAACTCCGCGTTAGAGAAACTCCGCGTTGGAGAAACCCCGCGCTGGAGAAAGTCCGCGGGGGAGAAACTCCGCGCTGGAGAAACTCCACGCTAGAGAAACTCCGCGCTGGAGAAACTCTGCGCTGGAGAAACTCCGGGCTGGAGAAACTCCACGCTGGAGAAACTCCGCGCTGGAAAAATTCCGCGCTGGAGAAACTCGCCTTGGAGAAACTCCCCGTTGGAGAAACTCCGCGTTGGAGAAACTTCGCGTTGAATAATGTCCATGTTGGAGAAAGTCCGCGCTGGAGAAAATCCGCACTGGAGAAACTCCACGCTGGAGAAACTCCGCATTTGAGAAACTCCGCGTTGGAGAAACTCCGCCTTTGAGAAACTCCGCGCTGGAGAAACTCCGCGTTGGAGAAACTCCACGTTGGCGAAACTCCGCGCTGGAGAAAGTGCGTGTTTTAAAAAGTCCGTGTTGGAGAAATTCCGAGTTGGAGAAACTCCGCGTTGGAGAAACTTCGCGGTGGAGAAACTCCGGGTTGGCGAAACTCCGCGCTGGAGAAAATCCGCGCTGGAGAAATTCCGTGCTTGAGAAAGTCCGTATTGGAGAAACCCCGTGTTGGAGAAACTCCGCGCGGGAGAAACTTCGCGCTGGAGAAACTCCACGCTGGAGAAACTCCGCGCTGGAGAAAATCCGCGCTGGAGAAACTCCGCATTTGAGAAACTCCGCGTTGGAGACACTCCGCGTTGGAGAAACTCCGCCTTTGAGAAACTCCGCGTTGGAGAAACGCCGCGTTGGAGAAACTCTGCGTTGGAGAAAGTCCGCTTTGGAGAAACTCCGCGTTGGAGAATGTCCGCGTTGGAGAAACTCCGCGCTGGAGAAATTCCGCGTTGGAGAAACTCCCCGTTGGAGAAACTCCGCGCTGGAGAAAGTCCGTGTTGGAGAAAGTCCGCTTTGGAGAAACTCCGAGTTGGAGAAACTCCGTGTTGGAGAAATTGCGCGCTGGAGAAACTCCGCGTTGGAGAAACTCCGCGTTGGAGAAACTCCGCGCTGGAGAAAGTCCGTGTTGGAGAAAGTCCGTGTTGGAGAAACTCCGAGTTGGAGAAACTCCGTGTTGGAGAAATTCCGCGCTGGAGAAACCCCGCGCTGGAGAAAGTCCGCGGTGGAGAAACTCCGCGCTGGAGAAACTCCACGCTAGAGAAACTCCGCGCTGGAGAAACTCTGCGCTGGAGAAACTCCGGGCTGGAGAAACTCCACGCTGGAGAAACGCCGCGCTGGAGAAACTCCGCGTTGGAGAAACTCCGCGTTGGAGAAACTCCGCGCTGGAGAAAGTCCGTGTTGGAGAAACTCCGCGTTGGAGAAACTCCGCGTTAGAGAAACTCCGCGTTGGAGAAACTCCGCGTTGGAGAAACTCCGCGCTGGAGAAAGTCCGTGTTGGAGAAACTCCGCGTTGGAGAAACTCCGCGCTGGAGAAACTCTGCGTTGGAGAAACTCCGCGTTGGAGAAACTCTGCGCTGGAGAAAGTCCGTGTTGGAAAAAGTCCGTGTTGGAGAAACTCCGAGTTGGAGAAACTCCGTGTCTAAGAAATTCCGCGCTGGAGAAACCCCGCGCTGGAGAAAGTCAGCGCTGGAGAAAGTCCGCGTTGGAGAAACTCCGCGTGAAAGAAACTCCACCCTGGAGAAACTCCGGGCTGGAGAAATTCCGCGGTGGAGAAACTCTGCGCTGGAGAAACTCCACGCTAGAGAAACTCCGCGCTGGAGAAACTCCGCGTTGAAGAAACTCCGCGCTGAAAAAACTCCGCACAGGAGAAACTCCGTGTTTGAGAAACTCTGTACTGGATAAATTCCGCGATGGAGAAACTCCGCGTTGGAGAATCTTCGCTTTGAAGAAACTCCGCGCTGCAGAAACTCCGAGTTGGAGAAACTCCGTGTTGGAGAAACTCCGTCTTGGGGAAACTCCGGGTTGGACAAACTCCACGCTAGAGAAATTCCGTGCTGGACAAACTCCGTGCTGTAGAAACTACGCGCTGGAGAAACTCCATGATGGAGAAACTCCGTGTTGGAGACACTCCACGCTGGAGATACTCCGAACTGGAGAAACTCCGAGCTGGAGAAACTCCGCGTTGGAGAAACTCCGTGTTGGAGAAACTCCGTGTTGGAGAAACTCCGCACAGGAAAAAATCCGCGCTGGAGAAACTCCGCGTTGGAGAAATTCCGCGTTGGAGAAACTCCGCGTTGGAGAAACTTCGCTTTGAAGAAACTCCGCGCTGGACAAACTCTGTGTTGGAGAAACTCCCCGTTGGAGAAACTCCGCGGTGGAGAAACTCCGGGTTGGAGAAACTCCGCGCTGGAGAAAATCCGCGCTGGAGAAATTCCGTGCTTGAGAAACTCCGCGTTGGAGACACTCCGCGGTGGAGAAACTCCGCCTTTGAGAAACTCCGCGCTGGAGAAACTCCGCGTTGGAGAAACTCCGCGCTAGAGAAACTCCGCGTTGGAGAAACTCCGCGTTGGAGAAACTCTGCGTTGGAGAAAGTCCGCTTTGGAGAAACTCCGCGTTGGAGAATGTCCGCGTTGGAGAAACTCCGCGCTGGAGTAAGTCCGTGTTGGAGAAAGTCCGTGTTGGAGAAACTCCGTGTTGGAGAAACTCCGCGCTGGAGAAACTTCGCGCTGGAGAAACTCCACGCTGGAGAAAATCCGCGCTGGAGAAACTCCGCATTTGAGAAACTCCGCGTTGGAGACACTCCGCGGTGGAGAAACTCCGCCTTTGAGAAACTCCGCGCTGGAGAAACTACGCGTTGGAGAAACTCCGCGCTAGAGAAACTCCGCGTTGGAGAAACTCCGCGTTGGAGAAACTCTGCGTTGGAGAAAGTCCGCTTTGGAGAAACTCCGCGTTGGAGAATGTCCGCGTTGGAGAAACTCCGCGCTGGAGTAAGTCCGTGTTGGAGAAAGTCCGTGTTGGAGAAACTCCGTGTTGGAGAAATTCCGCTCTGGAGAAACTCCGCGCTGGAGAAACACCGCGCTGGAGAAAGTCCGCGGGGGAGAAACTCCGCGCTGGAGAAACTCCACGCTAGAGAAACTCCGCGCTGGAGAAACTCTGCGCTGGAGAAACTCCGGGCTGGAGAAACTCCACGCTGGAGAAACTCCGCGCTGGAGAAACTCCGCCTTGGAGAAACTCCCCGTTGGAGAAACTCCGCGTTGGAGAAACTTCGCGTTGAATAATGTCCATGTTGGAGAAAGTCCGCGCTGGAGAAAATCCGCACTGGAGAAACTCCACGCTGGAGAAACTCCACGCTGGAGAAACTCTGCATTGGAGAAACTCCGCGCTAGAGAAATTCCGCGTTGGAGAAACTCCACGTTGGAGAAACTCCGCACTGGAGAATCTCTGCGTTGGAGAAACTCCGCGTTGGAGAAACTCCGCGTTGGAGAAACTCCGCGCTGGAGAAAGTCCGTGTTGGAGAAAGTCCGTGTTGGAGAAACTCCGAGTTGGAGAAACTCCGTGTTGGAGAAATTCCGCGCTGGAGAAACCCCGCGCTGGAGAAAGTCCGCGGTGGAGAAACTCCGCGCTGGAGAAACTCCACGCTAGAGAAACTCCGCGCTGGAGAAACTCTGCGCTGGAGAAACTCCGGGCTGGAGAAACTCCACGCTGGAGAAACTCCGCGCTGGAGAAACTCCGCGTTGGAGAAACTCCGCTTTGGAGAAACTCCGTGTCTAAGAAATTCCGCGGTGGAGAAACTCTGCGCTGGAGAACCTCCACGCTAGAGAAACTCCGCGCTGGAGAAACTCCGCGTTGAAGAAACTCCGCGCTGAAAAAACTCCGCACAGGAGAAACTCCGTGTTTGAGAAACTCTGCACTGTATAAATTCCGCGATGGAGAAACTCCGCGCTGCAGAAACTCCGCGCTGGAGAAACTCCGTGTTGGAGAAACTCTGTGTTGAAGAAATTCCATGTTGGAGAAAGTCCGCGCTGGAGAAACTCCGCGTTGGAGAAACTCCGCGCTGGATAAACTCCGGGCTGGATAACCTCCGCTCTGGAGAAACTCCGCGTTGGAGAAACTCCGCGTTGGAGAAACTTCGCTTTGAAGAAACTCCGCGCTGCAGAAACTCCGAGTTGGAGAAACTCCGTGTTGGAGAAACTCCGTCTTGGGGAAACTCCGTGTTGGAGACGCTCCACGCTGGAGATACTCCGCGCTGGAGAAACTCCGAGCTGGAGAAACTCCGCGTTGGAGAAACTCCGTGTTGGAGAAACTCCGTGCTGGAGAAACTCCGCACAGGAAAAAATCCGCGCTGGAGAAACTCCGCGTTGGAGAAACTCCGCATTGGAGAAACTTCGCTTTGAAGAAACTCCGCGCTGGACAAACTCTGTGTTGGAGAAACTCCGCGGTGGAGAAACTCCGGGTTGGAGAAACTCCGCGCTGGAGAAAATCCGCGCTGGAGAAATTCCGTGCTTGAGAAAGTCCGTATTGGAGAAACCTCGTGTTGGAGAAACTCCGCGCTGGAGAAACTTTGCGCTGGAGAAACTCCACGCTGGAGAAAATCCGCGCTGGAGAAACTCCGCATTTGAGAAACTCTGCGTTGGAGACACTCCACGGTGGAGAAACTCCGCCTTTGAGAAACTCCGCGCTGGAGAAACTCCGCGTTGGAGAAACTCCGCGTTGGAGAAACTCTGCGTTGGAGAAAGTCCGCTTTGGAGAAACTCCGCGTTGGAGAATGTCCGCGTTGGAGAAACTCTGCGCTGGAGAAACTCCGCGTTGGAGAAACTCCGCGTTGGAGAAACTCCGCGTTGGAGAAAATCCGCGCTGGAGTAAGTCCGTGTTGGAGAAAGTCCGGGTTGGAGAAACTCCGAGTTGGAGAAACTCCGTGTTGGAGAAATTCCGCGCTGGAGAAACTCCGCGCTGGAGAAACCCCGCGCTGGAGAAAGTCCGCGGGGGAGAAACTCCGCGCTGGAGAAACTCCACGCTAGAGAAACTCCGCGCTGGAGAAACTGCGCTGGAGAAACTCCGGGCTGGAGAAACTCCACGCTGGAGAAACTCCGCGCTGGAAAAACTCCGCGCTGGAGAAACTCCGCCTTGGAGAAACTCCCCGTTGGAGAAACTCCGCGTTGGAGAAACTTCGCGTTGAATAATGTCCATGTTGGAGAAAGTCCGCGCTGGAGAAAATCCGCACTGGAGAAACTCCACACTGGAGAAACTCCACGCTGGAGAAACTCCGCATTTGAGAAACTCCGCGTTGGAGAAACTCCGCCTTTGAGAAACTCCGCGCTGGAGAAACTCCGCATTGGAGAAACTCCGCGCAAGAGAAACTCCGCGTTGGAGAAACTCCACGTTGGCGAAACTCCGCGCTGGAGAAAGTGCGTGTTGGAAAAAGTCCGTGTTGGAGAAACTCCGAGTTGGAGAAACTCCGCGTTGGAGAAACTTCGCGGTGGAGAAACTCCGGGTTGGCGAAACTCCGCGCTGGAGAAAATCCGCGCTGGAGAAATTATGTGCTTGTGAAAGTCCGTATTGGAGAAACCCCGTGTTGGAGAAACTCCGCGCGGGAGAAACTTCGCGCTGGAGAAACTCCACGCTGGAGAAACTCCGCGCTGGAGAAAATCCGCGCTGGAGAAACTCCGCATTTGAGAAACTCCGCGTTGGAGACACTCCGCGTTGGAGAAACTCCGCCTTTGAGAAACTCCGCGTTGGAGAAACGCCGCGTTGGAGAAACTCTGCGTTGGAGAAAGTCCGCTTTGGAGAAACTCCGCGTTGGAGAATGTCCGCGTTGGAGAAACTCCGCGCTGGAGAAATTACGGGAAAGTCCGTGTTGGAGAAAGTCCGCTTTGGAGAAACTCCGAGTTGGAGAAACTCCCGTGTTGGTGAAATTGCGCGCTGGAGAAACTCCGCGTTGGAGAAACTCCGCGTTGGAGAAACTCCGCGCTGGAGAAAGTCCGTGTTGGAGAAAGTCCGTGTTGGAGAAACTCCGAGTTGGAGAAACTCCGTGTTGGAGAAATTCCGCGCTGGAGAAACCCCGCGCTGGAGAAAGTCCGCGGTGGAGAAACTCCGCGCTGGAGAAACTCCACGCTAGAGAAACTCCGCGCTGGAGAAACTCTGCGCTGGAGAAACTCCGGGCTGGAGAAACTCCACGCTGGAGAAACGCCGCGCTGGAGAAACTTCGCGTTGGAGAAACTCGCGCTGGAGAAAGTCCGTGTTGGAGAAACTCCGCGTTGGAGAAACTCCGCGCTGGAGAAACTCTGCGTTGGAGAAACTCTGCGCTGGAGAAAGTCCGTGTTGAAAAAATCCGTGTTGGAGAAACTCCGCGTTGGAGAAACTCCGCGTGAAAGAAACTCCACCCTGGAGAAACTCCGGGCTTGAGAAATTCCGCGGTGGAGAAACTCTGCGCTGGAGAAACTCCACGCTAGAGAAACTCCGCGCTGGAGAAACTCCGCATTGAAGAAACTCCGCGCTGAAAAAACTCCGCACAGGAGAAACTCCGTGTTTGAGAAACTCTGTACTGGATAAATTCCGCGATGGAGAAACTCCGCGTTGGAGAAACTTCGCTTTGAAGAAACTCCGCGCTGCAGAAACTCCGAGTTGGAGAAACTCCGTGTTGGAGAAACTCCGTCTTGGGGAAACTCCGGGTTGGAGAAACTCCACGCTAGAGAAATTCCGTGCTGGACAAACTCCGCGCTGTAGAAACTACGCGCTGGAGAAACTCCATGATGGAGAAACTCCATGATGGAGAAACTCCGTGTTGGAGACACTCCACGCTGGAGATACTCCGAACTGGAGAAACTCCGAGCTGGAGAAACTCCGCGGTGGAGAAACTCCGGGTTGGAGAAACTCCGCGCTGGAGAAAATCCGCGCTGGAGAAATTCCGTGCTTGAGAAAGTCCGTATTGGAGAAACCTCGTGTTGGAGAAACTCCGCGCTGGAGAAACTTCGCGCTGGAGAAACACCACGCTGGAGAAAATCCGCGCTGGAGAAACTCCGCATTTGAGAAACTCTGCGTTGGAGACACTCCACGGTGGAGAAACTCCGCCTTTGAGAAACTCCGTGCTGGCGAAACTCCGCTATGGAGAAACTCCGCGTTGGAGAAACCCTGCGTTGGAGAAAGTCCGCTTTGGAGAAACTCCGCGTTGGAGAATGTCCGCGTTGGAGAAACTGTGCGCTGGAGAAACTCCGCGTTGGAGAAACTCCGCGTTGGAGAAACTCCGCGTTGGAGAAACTCCGCGCTGGAGTAAGTCCGTGTTGAGAAAGTCCGGGTTGGAGAAACTCCGAGTTGGAGAAACTCCGTGTTGGAGAAATTCCGCGCTGGAGAAACTCCGCGCTGGAGAAACCCCGCGCTGGAGAAAGTCCGCGGGGGAGAAACTCCGCGCTGGAGAAACTCCACGCTAGAGAAACTCCGCGCTGGAGAAACTCTGCGCTGGAGAAACTCCGGGCTGGAGAACCTCCACGCTGGAGAAACTCCGCGCTGGAAAAACTCCGCGCTGGAGAAACTCGCCTTGGAGAAACTCCCCGTGGAGAAACTCCGCGTTGGAGAAACTTCGCGTTGAATAATGTCCATGTTGGAGAAAGTCCGCGCTGGAGAAAATCCGCACTGGAGAAACTCCACGCTGGAGAAACTCCACGCTGGAGAAACTCCGCATTTGAGAAACTCCGCTTTGGAGAAACTCCGCCTTTGAGAAACTCCGCGCTGGAGAAACTCCGCATTGGAGAAACTCCGCGCTAGAGAAACTCCGCGTTGGAGAAACTCCACGTTGGCGAAACTCCGCGCTGGAGAAAGTGCGTGTTTTAAAAAGTCCGTGTTGGAGAAATTCCGAGTTGGAGAAACTCCGCGTTGGAGAAACTTCGCGGTGGAGAAACTCCGGGTTGGCGAAACTCCGCGCTGGAGAAAATCCGCGCTGGAGAAATTCCGTGCTTGAGAAAGTCCGTATTGGAGAAACCCCGTGTTGAGAAACTCGCGCGGGAGAAACTTCGCGCTGGAGAAACTCCACGCTGGAGAAACTCCGCGCTGGAGAAAATCCGCGCTGGAGAAACTCCGCATTTGAGAAACTCCGCGTTGGAGACACTCCGCGTTGAGAAACTCCGCCTTTGAGAAACTCCGCGTTGGAGAAACGCCGCGTTGGAGAAACTCTGCGTTTGAGAAAGTCCGCTTTGGAGAAACTCCGCGTTGGAGAATGTCCGCGTTGGAGAAACTCCGCGCTGGAGAAATTCCGCGTTGGAGAAACTCCCCGTTGGAGAAACTCCGCGCTGGAGAAAGTCGTGTTGGAGAAAGTCCGCTTTGGAGAAACTCCGAGTTGGAGAAACTCCGTGTTGGAGAAATTGCGCGCTGGAGAAACTCCGCGTTGGAGAAACTCCGCGTTGGAGAAACTCCGCGCTGGAGAAAGTCCGTGTTGGAGAAAGTCCGTGTTGGAGAAACTCCGAGTTGGAGAAACTCCGTGTTGGAGAAATTCCGCGCTGGAGAAACCCCGCGCTGGAGAAAGTCCGCGGTGGAGAAACTCCGCGCTGGAGAAACTCCACGCTAGAGAAACTCCGCGCTGGAGAAACTCTGCGCTGGAGAAACTCCGGGCTGGAGAAACTCCACGCTGGAGAAACGCCGCGCTGGAGAAACTCCGCGTTGGAGAAACTCCGCGTTGGAGAAACTCCGCGCTGGAGAAAGTCCGTGTTGGAGAAACTCCGCGTTGGAGAAACTCCGCGTTAGAGAAACTCCGCGTTGGAGAAACTCCGCGTTGGAGAAACTCCGCGCTGGAGAAAGTCCGTGTTGGAGAAACTCCGCGTTGGAGAAACTCCGCGCTGGAGAAACTCTGCGTTGGAGAAACTCCGCGTTGGAGAAACTCTGCGCTGGAGAAAGTCCGTGTTGGAAAAAGTCCGTGTTGGAGAAACTCCGAGTTGGAGAAACTCCGTGTCTAAGAAATTCCGCGCTGGAGAAACCCCGCGCTGGAGAAAGTCAGCGCTGGAGAAAGTCCGCGTTGGAGAAACTCCGCGTGAAAGAAACTCCACCCTGGAGAAACTCCGGGCTGGAGAAATTCCGCGGTGGAGAAACTCTGCGCTGGAGAAACTCCACGCTAGAGAAACTCCGCGCTGGAGAAACTCCGCGTTGAAGAAACTCCGCGCTGAAAAAACTCCGCACAGGAGAAACTCCGTGTTTGAGAAACTCTGTACTGGATAAATTCCGCGATGGAGAAACTCCGCGTTGGAGAATCTTCGCTTTGAAGAAACTCCGCGCTGCAGAAACTCCGAGTTGGAGAAACTCCGTGTTGGAGAAACTCCGTCTTGGGGAAACTCCGGGTTGGACAAACTCCACGCTAGAGAAATTCCGTGCTGGACAAACTCCGCGCTGGAGAAACTCCGCGCTGGAGAAAATCCGCGCTGGAGAAACTCCGCATTTGAGAAACTCCGCGTTGGAGACACTCCGCGTTGGAGAAACTCCGCCTTTGAGAAACTCCGCGTTGGAGAAACGCCGCGTTGGAGAAACTCTGCGTTGGAGAAAGTCCGCTTTGGAGAAACTCCGCGTTGGAGAATGTCCGCGTTGGAGAAACTCCGCGCTGGAGAAATTACGGGAAAGTCCGTGTTGGAGAAAGTCCGCTTTGGAGAAACTCCGAGTTGGAGAAACTCCGTGTTGGTGAAATTGCGCGCTGGAGAAACTCCGCGTTGGAGAAACTCCGCGTTGGAGAAACTCCGCGCTGGAGAAAGTCCGTGTTGGAGAAAGTCCGTGTTGGAGAAACTCCGAGTTGGAGAAACTCCGTGTTGGAGAAATTCCGCGCTGGAGAAACCCCGCACTGGAGAAAGTCCGCGGTGGAGACACTCCGCGCTGGAGAAACTCCACGCTAGAGAAACTCCGCGCTGGAGAAACTCTGCGCTGGAGAAACTCCGGGCTGGAGAAACTCCACGCTGGAGAAACGCCGCGCTGGAGAAACTTCGCGTTGGAGAAACTCGCGCTGGAGAAAGTCCGTGTTGGAGAAACTCTGCGTTGGAGAAACTCCGCGTTGGAGAAACTCTGCGCTGGAGAAAGTCCGTGTTGGAAAAAATCCGTGTTGGAGAAACTCCGAGTTGGAGAAACTCCGTGTCTAAGAAATTCCGCGCTGGAGAAACCCCGCGCTTTAGAAAGTCAGCGCTGGAGAAAGTCCGCGTTGGAGAAACTCCGTCCGCGTGAAAGAAACTCCACCCTGGAGAAACTCCGGGCTGGAGAAATTCCGCGGTGGAGAAACTCTGCGCTGGAGAAACTCCACGCTAGAGAAACTCCGCGCTGGAGAAACTCCGCGTTGAAGAAACTCCGCGCTGAAAAAACTCCGCACAGGAGAAACTCCGTGTTTGAGAAACTCTGTACTGGATAAATTCCGCGATGGAGAAACTCCGCGTTGGAGAAACTTCGCTTTGAAGAAACTCCGCGCTGCAGAAACTCCGAGTTGGAGAAACTCCGTGTTGGAGAAACTTCGTCTTGGGGAAACTCCGGGTTGCAGAAACTCCACGCTAGAGAAATTCCGTGCTGGACAAACTCCGCGCTGTAGAAACTACGCGCTGGAGAAACTCCATGATGGAGAAACTCCATGATGGAGAAACTCCGTGTTGGAGACACTCCACGCTGGAGATACTCCGAACTGGAGAAACTCCGAGCTGGAGAAACTCCGCGGTGGAGAAACTCCGGGTTGGAGAAACTCCGCGCTGGAGAAAATCCGCGCTGGAGAAATTCCGTGCTTGAGAAAGTCCGTATTGGAGAAACCTTGTGTTGGAGAAACTCCGCGCTGGAGAAACTTCGCGCTGGAGAAACACCACGCTGGAGAAAATCCGCGCTGGAGAAACTCCGCATTTGAGAAACTCTGCGTTGGAGACACTCCACGGTGGAGAAACTCCGCCTTTGAGAAACTCCGTGCTGGCGAAACTCCGCTATGGAGAAACTCCGCGTTGGAGAAACCCTGCGTTGGAGAAAGTCCGCTTTGGAGAAACTCCGCGTTGGAGAATGTCCGCGTTGGAGAAACTCTGCGCTGGAGAAACTCCGCGTTGGAGAAACTCCGCGTTGGAGAAACTCCGCGTTGGAGAAACTCCGCGCTGGAGTAAGTCCGTGTTGGAGAAAGTCCGGGTTGGAGAAACTCCGAGTTGGAGAAACTCCGTGTTGGAGAAATTCCGCGCTGGAGAAACTCCGCGCTGGAGAAACCCCGCGCTGGAGAAAGTCCGCGGGGGAGAAACTCCGCGCTGGAGAAACTCCACGCCAGAGAAACTCCGCGCTGGAGAAACTCTGCGCTGGAGAAACTCCGGGCTGGAGAACCTCCACGCTGGAGAAACTCCGCGCTGGAAAAACTCCGCGCTGGAGAAACTCGCCTTGGAGAAACTCCCCGTTGGAGAAACTCCGCGTTGGAGAAACTTCGCGTTGAATAATGTCCATGTTGGAGAAAGTCCGCGCTGGAGAAAATCCGCACTGGAGAAACTCCACGCTGGAGAAACTCCACGCTGGAGAAACTCCGCATTTGAGAAACTCCGCGTTGGAGAAACTCCGCCTTTGAGAAACTCCGCGCTGGAGAAACTCCGCATTGGAGAAACTCCGCGCTAGAGAAACTCCGCGTTGGAGAAACTCCACGTTGGCGAAACTCCGCGCTGGAGAAAGTGCGTGTTTTAAAAAGTCCGTGTTGGAGAAATTCCGAGTTGGAGAAACTCCGCGTTGGAGAAACTTCGCGGTGGAGAAACTCCGGGTTGGCGAAACTCCGCGCTGGAGAAAATCCGCGCTGGAGAAATTCCGTGCTTGAGAAAGTCCGTATTGGAGAAACCCCGTGTTGGAGAAACTCCGCGCGGGAGAAACTTCGCGCTGGAGAAACTCCACGCTGGAGAAACTCCGCGCTGGAGAAAATCCGCGCTGGAGAAACTCCGCATTTGAGAAACTCCGCGTTGGAGACACTCCGCGTTGGAGAAACTCCGCCTTTGAGAAACTCCGCGTTGGAGAAACGCCGCGTTGGAGAAACTCTGCGTTGGAGAAAGTCCGCTTTGGAGAAACTCCGCGTTGGAGAATGTCCGCGTTGGAGAAACTCCGCGCTGGAGAAATTCCGCGTTGGAGAAACTCCCCGTTGGAGAAACTCCGCGCTGGAGAAAGTCCGTGTTGGAGAAAGTCCGCTTTGGAGAAACTCCGAGTTGGAGAAACTCCGTGTTGGAGAAATTGCGCGCTGGAGAAACTCCGCGTTGGAGAAACTCCGCGTTGGAGAAACTCCGCGCTGGAGAAAGTCCGTGTTGGAGAAAGTCCGTGTTGGAGAAACTCCGAGTTGGAGAAACTCCGTGTTGGAGAAATTCCGCGCTGGAGAAACCCCGCGCTGGAGAAAGTCCGCGGTGGAGAAACTCCGCGCTGGAGAAACTCCACGCTAGAGAAACTCCGCGCTGGAGAAACTCTGCGCTGGAGAAACTCCGGGCTGGAGAATCTTCGCTTTGAAGAAACTCCGCGCTGCAGAAACTCCGAGTTGGAGAAACTCCGTGTTGGAGAAACTCCGTCTTGGGGAAACTCCGGGTTGGACAAACTCCACGCTAGAGAAATTCCGTGCTGGACAAACTCCGCGCTGTAGAAACTACGCGCTGGAGAAACTCCATGATGGAGAAACTCCATGATGGAGAAACTCCGTGTTGGAGACACTCCACGCTAGAGATACTCCGAACTGGAGAAACTCCGAGCTGGAGAAACTCCGCGTTGGAGAAACTCCGTGTTGGAGAAACTCCGTGCTGGAGAAACTCCGCACAGGAAAAAATCCGCGCTGGAGAAACTCCGCGTTGGAGAAATTCCGCGTTGGAGAAACTCCGCGTTGGAGAAACTTCGCTTTGAAGAAACTCCGCGCTGGACAAACTCTGTGTTGGAGAAACTCCCCGTTGGAGAAACTCCGCGGTGGAGAAACTCCGGGTTGGAGAAACTCCGCGCTGGAGAAAATCCGCGCTGGAGAAATTCCGTGCTTGAGAAACTCCGCGTTGGAGACACTCCGCGGTGGAGAAACTCCGCCTTTGAGAAACTCCGCGCTGGAGAAACTCCGCGCTGGAGAAACTCCGCGTTGGAGAAACTCCGCGCTAGAGAAACTCCGCGTTGGAGAAACTCCGCGTTGGAGAAACTCTGCGTTGGAGAAAGTCCGCTTTGGAGAAACTCCGCGTTGGAGAATGTCCGCGTTGGAGAAACTCCGCGCTGGAGTAAGTCCGTGTTGGAGAAAGTCCGTGTTGGAGAAACTCCGTGTTGGAGAAACTCCGCGCTGGAGAAACTTCGCGCTGGAGAAACTCCACGCTGGAGAAAATCCGCGCTGGAGAAACTCCGCATTTGAGAAACTCCGCGTTGGAGACACTCCGCGGTGGAGAAACTCCGCCTTTGAGAAACTCCGCGCTGGAGAAACTACGCGTTGGAGAAACTCCGCGCTAGAGAAACTCCGCGTTGGAGAAACCCCGCGTTGGAGAAACTCTGCGTTGGAGAAAGTCCGCTTTGGAGAAACTCCGCGTTGGAGAATGTCCGCGTTGGAGAAACTCCGCGCTGGAGTAAGTCCGTGTTGGAGAAAGTCCGTGTTGGAGAAACTCCGTGTTGGAGAAATTCCGCGCTGGAGAAACTCCGCGCTGGAGAAACCCCGCGCTGGAGAAAGTCCGCGGGGGAGAAACTCCGCGCTGGAGAAACTCCACGCTAGAGAAACTCCGCGCTGGAGAAACTCTGCGCTGGAGAAACTCCGGGCTGGAGAAACTCCACGCTGGAGAAACTCCGCGCTGGAGAAACTCCGCCTTGGAGAAACTCCCCGTTGGAGAAACTCCGCGTTGGAGAAACTTCGCGTTGAATAATGTCCATGTTGGAGAAAGTCCGCGCTGGAGAAAATCCGCACTGGAGAAACTCCACGCTGGAGAAACTCTGCATTGGAGAAACTCCGCGCTAGAGAAATTCCGCGTTGGAGAAACTCCACGTTGGAGAAACTCCGCACTGGAGAATCTCTGCGTTGGAGAAACTCCGCGTTGGAGAAACTCCGCGTTGGAGAAACTCCGCGCTGGAGAAAGTCCGTGTTGGAGAAAGTCCGTGTTGGAGAAACTCCGAGTTTCAGAAACTCCGTGTTGGAGAAATTCCGCGCTGGAGAAACCCCGCGCTGGAGAAAGTCCGCGGTGGAGAAACTCCGCGCTGGAGAAACTCCACGCTAGAGAAACTCCGCGCTGGAGAAACTCTGCGCTGGAGAAACTCCGGGCTGGAGAAACTCCACGCTGGAGAAACTCCGCGCTGGAGAAACTCCGCGTTGGAGAAACTCCGCTTTGGAGAAACTCCGTGTCTAAGAAATTCCGCGGTGGAGAAACTCTGCGCTGGAGAACCTCCACGCTAGAGAAACTCCGCGCTGGAGAAACTCCGCGTTGAAGAAACTCCGCGCTGAAAAAACTCCGCACAGGAGAAACTCCGTGTTTGAGAAACTCTGCACTGTATAAATTCCGCGATGGAGAAACTCCGCGCTGCAGAAACTCCGCGCTGGAGAAACTCCGTGTTGGAGAAACTCTGTGTTGAAGAAATTCCATGTTGGAGAAAGTCCGCGCTGGAGAAACTCCGCGTTGGAGAAACTCCGCGCTGGATAAACTCCGGGCTGGATAACCTCCGCTCTGGAGAAACTCCGCGTTGGAGAAACTCCGCGTTGGAGAAACTTCGCTTTGAAGAAACTCCGCGCTGCAGAAACTCCGAGTTGGAGAAACTCCGTGTTGGAGAAACTCCGTCTTGGGGAAACTCCGGGTTGGAGAACCTCCACGCTAGAGAAATTCCGTGCTGGACAAACTCCGCGCTGTAGAAACTCCGCGCAGGAGAAACTCCATGATGGAGAAACTCCGTGTTGGAGACGCTCCACGCTGGAGATACTCCGCGCTGGAGAAACTCCGAGCTGGAGAAACTCCGCGTTGGAGAAACTCCGTGTTGGAGAAACTCCGTGCTGGAGAAACTCCGCACAGGAAAAAATCCGCGCTGGAGAAACTCCGCGTTGGAGAAATTCCGCGTTGGAGAAACTCCGCATTGGAGAAACTTCGCTTTGAAGAAACTCCGTGCTGGACAAACTCTGTGTTGGAGAAACTCCGCGGTGGAGAAACTCCGGGTTGGAGAAACTCCGCGCTGGAGAAAATCCGCGCTGGAGAAATTCCGTGCTTGAGAAAGTCCGTATTGGAGAAACCTCGTGTTGGAGAAACTCCGCGCTGGAGAAACTTGGCGCTGGAGAAACTCCACGCTGGAGAAAATCCGCGCTGGAGAAACTCCGCATTTGAGAAACTCTGCGTTGGAGACACTCCACGGTGGAGAAACTCCGCCTTTGAGAAACTCCGCGCTGGAGAAACTCCGCGTTGGAGAAACTCCGCGTTGGAGAAACTCTGCGTTGGAGAAAGTCCGCTTTGGAGAAACTCCGCGTTGGAGAATGTCCGCGTTGGAGAAACTCTGCGCTGGAGAAACTCCGCGTTGGAGAAACTCCGCGTTGGAGAAACTCCGCGCTGGAGTAAGTCCGTGTTGGAGAAAGTCCGGGTTGGAGAAGCTCCGAGTTGGAGAAACTCCGTGTTGGAGAAATTCCGCGCTGGAGAAACTCCGCGCTGGAGAAACCCCGCGCTGGAGAAAGTCCGCGGGGGAGAAACTACGCGCTGGAGAAACTCCACGCTAGAGAAACTCCGCGCTGGAGAAACTCTGCGCTGGAGAAACTCCGGGCTGGAGAAACTCCACGCTGGAGAAACTCCGCGCTGGAAAAACTCCGCGCTGGAGAAACTCCGCCTTGGAGAAACTCCCCGTTGGAGAAACTCCGCGTTGGAGAAACTTCGCGTTGAATAATGTCCATGTTGGAGAAAGTCCGCGCTGGAGAAAAATCCGCACTGGAGAAACTCCACGCTGGAGAAACTCCACGCTGGAGAAACTCCGCATTTGAGAAACTCCGCGTTGGAGAAACTCCGCCTTTGAGAAACTCCGCGCTGGAGAAACTCCGCATTGGAGAAACTCCGCGCAAGAGAAACTCCGCGTTGGAGAAACTCCACGTTGGCGAAACTCCGCGCTGGAGAAAGTGCGTGTTGGAAAAAGTCCGTGTTGGAGAAACTCCGAGTTGGAGAAACTCCGCGTTGGAGAAACTTCGCGGTGGAGAAACTCCGGGTTGGCGAAACTCCGCGCTGGAGAAAATCCGCGCTGGAGAAATTATGTGCTTGTGAAAGTCCGTATTGGAGAAACCCCGTGTTGGAGAAACTCCGCGCGGGAGAAACTTCGCGCTGGAGAAACTCCACGCTGGAGAAACTCCGCGCTGGAGAAAATCCGCGCTGGAGAAACTCCGCATTTGAGAAACTCCGCGTTGGAGACACTCCGCGTTGGAGAAACTCCGCCTTTGAGAAACTCCGCGTTGGAGAAACGCCGCGTTGGAGAAACTCTGCGTTGGAGAAAGTCCGCTTTGGAGAAACTCCGCGTTGGAGAATGTCCGCGTTGGAGAAACTCTGCGCTGGAGAAACTCCGGGCTGGAGAAACTCCACGCTGGAGAAACTCCGCGCTGGAAAAACTCCGCGCTGGAGAAACTCCGCCTTGGAGAAACTCCCCGTTGGAGAAACTCCGCGTTGGAGAAACTTCGCGTTGAATAATGTCCATGTTGGAGAAAGTCCGCGCTGGAGAAAATCCGCACTGGAGAAACTCCACGCTGGAGAAACTCTGCATTGGAGAAACTCCGCGCTAGAGAAATTCCGCGTTGGAGAAACTCCACGTTGGAGAAACTCCGCACTGGAGAATCTCTGCGTTGGAGAAACTCCGCGTTGGAGAAACTCCGCGTTGGAGAAACTCCGCGCTGGAGAAAGTCCGTGTTGGAGAAAGTCCGTGTTGGAGAAACTCCGAGTTTCAGAAACTCCGTGTTGGAGAAATTCCGCGCTGGAGAAACCCCGCGCTGGAGAAAGTCCGCGGTGGAGAAACTCCGCGCTGGAGAAACTCCACGCTAGAGAAACTCCGCGCTGGAGAAACTCTGCGCTGGAGAAACTCCGGGCTGGAGAAACTCCACGCTGGAGAAACTCCGCGCTGGAGAAACTCCGCGTTGGAGAAACTCCGCTTTGGAGAAACTCCGTGTCTAAGAAATTCCGCGGTGGAGAAACTCTGCGCTGGAGAACCTCCACGCTAGAGAAACTCCGCGCTGGAGAAACTCCGCGTTGAAGAAACTCCGCGCTGAAAAAACTCCGCACAGGAGAAACTCCGTGTTTGAGAAACTCTGCACTGTATAAATTCCGCGATGGAGAAACTCCGCGCTGCAGAAACTCCGCGCTGGAGAAACTCCGTGTTGGAGAAACTCTGTGTTGAAGAAATTCCATGTTGGAGAAAGTCCGCGCTGGAGAAACTCCGCGTTGGAGAAACTCCGCGCTGGATAAACTCCGGGCTGGATAACCTCCGCTCTGGAGAAACTCCGCGTTGGAGAAACTCCGCGTTGGAGAAACTTCGCTTTGAAGAAACTCCGCGCTGCAGAAACTCCGAGTTGGAGAAACTCCGTGTTGGAGAAACTCCGTCTTGGGGAAACTCCGGGTTGGAGAACCTCCACGCTAGAGAAATTCCGTGCTGGACAAACTCCGCGCTGTAGAAACTCCGCGCAGGAGAAACTCCATGATGGAGAAACTCCGTGTTGGAGACGCTCCACGCTGGAGATACTCCGCGCTGGAGAAACTCCGAGCTGGAGAAACTCCGCGTTGGAGAAACTCCGTGTTGGAGAAACTCCGTGCTGGAGAAACTCCGCACAGGAAAAAATCCGCGCTGGAGAAACTCCGCGTTGGAGAAATTCCGCGTTGGAGAAACTCCGCATTGGAGAAACTTCGCTTTGAAGAAACTCCGTGCTGGACAAACTCTGTGTTGGAGAAACTCCGCGGTGGAGAAACTCCGGGTTGGAGAAACTCCGCGCTGGAGAAAATCCGCGCTGGAGAAATTCCGTGCTTGAGAAAGTCCGTATTGGAGAAACCTCGTGTTGGAGAAACTCCGCGCTGGAGAAACTTGGCGCTGGAGAAACTCCACGCTGGAGAAAATCCGCGCTGGAGAAACTCCGCATTTGAGAAACTCTGCGTTGGAGACACTCCACGGTGGAGAAACTCCGCCTTTGAGAAACTCCGCGCTGGAGAAACTCCGCGTTGGAGAAACTCCGCGTTGGAGAAACTCTGCGTTGGAGAAAGTCCGCTTTGGAGAAACTCCGCGTTGGAGAATGTCCGCGTTGGAGAAACTCTGCGCTGGAGAAACTCCGCGTTGGAGAAACTCCGCGTTGGAGAAACTCCGCGCTGGAGTAAGTCCGTGTTGGAGAAAGTCCGGGTTGGAGAAGCTCCGAGTTGGAGAAACTCCGTGTTGGAGAAATTCCGCGCTGGAGAAACTCCGCGCTGGAGAAACCCCGCGCTGGAGAAAGTCCGCGGGGGAGAAACTACGCGCTGGAGAAACTCCACGCTAGAGAAACTCCGCGCTGGAGAAACTCTGCGCTGGAGAAACTCCGGGCTGGAGAAACTCCACGCTGGAGAAACTCCGCGCTGGAAAAACTCCGCGCTGGAGAAACTCCGCCTTGGAGAAACTCCCCGTTGGAGAAACTCCGCGTTGGAGAAACTTCGCGTTGAATAATGTCCATGTTGGAGAAAGTCCGCGCTGGAGAAAATCCGCACTGGAGAAACTCCACGCTGGAGAAACTCCACGCTGGAGAAACTCCGCATTTGAGAAACTCCGCGTTGGAGAAACTCCGCCTTTGAGAAACTCCGCGCTGGAGAAACTCCGCATTGGAGAAACTCCGCGCAAGAGAAACTCCGCGTTGGAGAAACTCCACGTTGGCGAAACTCCGCGCTGGAGAAAGTGCGTGTTGGAAAAAGTCCGTGTTGGAGAAACTCCGAGTTGGAGAAACTCCGCGTTGGAGAAACTTCGCGGTGGAGAAACTCCGGGTTGGCGAAACTCCGCGCTGGAGAAAATCCGCGCTGGAGAAATTATGTGCTTGTGAAAGTCCGTATTGGAGAAACCCCGTGTTGGAGAAACTCCGCGCGGGAGAAACTTCGCGCTGGAGAAACTCCACGCTGGAGAAACTCCGCGCTGGAGAAAATCCGCGCTGGAGAAACTCCGCATTTGAGAAACTCCGCGTTGGAGACACTCCGCGTTGGAGAAACTCCGCCTTTGAGAAACTCCGCGTTGGAGAAACGCCGCGTTGGAGAAACTCTGCGTTGGAGAAAGTCCGCTTTGGAGAAACTCCGCGTTGGAGAATGTCCGCGTTGGAGAAACTCCGCGCTGGAGAAATTACGGGAAAGTCCGTGTTGGAGAAAGTCCGCTTTGGAGAAACTCCGAGTTGGAGAAACTCCGTGTTGGTGAAATTGCGCGCTGGAGAAACTCCGCGTTGGAGAAACTCCGCGTTGGAGAAACTCCGCGCTGGAGAAAGTCCGTGTTGGAGAAAGTCCGTGTTGGAGAAACTCCGAGTTGGAGAAACTCCGTGTTGGAGAAATTCCGCGCTGGAGAAACCCCGCGCTGGAGAAAGTCCGCGGTGGAGAAACTCCGCGCTGGAGAAACTCCACGCTAGAGAAACTCCGCGCTGGAGAAACTCTGCGCTGGAGAAACTCCGGGCTGGAGAAACTCCACGCTGGAGAAACGCCGCGCTGGAGAAACTTCGCGTTGGAGAAACTCGCGCTGGAGAAAGTCCGTGTTGGAGAAACTCCGCGTTGGAGAAACTCCGCGCTGGAGAAACTCTGCGTTGGAGAAACTCCGCGTTGGAGAAACTCTGCGCTGGAGAAAGTCCGTGTTGGAAAAAATCCGTGTTGGAGAAACTCCGAGTTGGAGAAACTCCGTGTCTAAGAAATTCCGCGCTGGAGAAACCCCGCGCTTTAGAAAGTCAGCGCTGGAGAAAGTCCGCGTTGGAGAAACTCCGCGTGAAAGAAACTCCACCCTGGAGAAACTCCGGGCTGGAGAAATTCCGCGGTGGAGAAACTCTGCGCTGGAGAAACTCCACGCTAGAGAAACTCCGCGCTGGAGAAACTCCGCGTTGAAGAAACTCCGCGCTGAAAAAACTCCGCACAGGAGAAACTCCGTGTTTGAGAAACTCTGTACTGGATAAATTCCGCGATGGAGAAACTCCGCGTTGGAGAAACTTCGCTTTGAAGAAACTCCGCGCTGCAGAAACTCCGAGTTGGAGAAACTCCGTGTTGGAGAAACTCCGTCTTGGGGAAACTCCGGGTTGGAGAAACTCCACGCTAGAGAAATTCCGTGCTGGACAAACTCCGCGCTGTAGAAACTACGCGCTGGAGAAACTCCATGATGGAGAAACTCCATGATGGAGAAACTCCGTGTTGGAGACACTCCACGCTGGAGATACTCCGAACTGGAGAAACTCCGAGCTGGAGAAACTCCGCGGTGGAGAAACTCCGGGTTGGAGAAACTCCGCGCTGGAGAAAATCCGCGCTGGAGAAATTCCGTGCTTGAGAAAGTCCGTATTGGAGAAACCTCGTGTTGGAGAAACTCCGCGCTGGAGAAACTTCGCGCTGGAGAAACACCACGCTGGAGAAAATCCGCGCTGGAGAAACTCCGCATTTGAGAAACTCTGCGTTGGAGACACTCCACGGTGGAGAAACTCCGCCTTTGAGAAACTCCGTGCTGGCGAAACTCCGCTATGGAGAAACTCCGCGTTGGAGAAACCCTGCGTTGGAGAAAGTCCGCTTTGGAGAAACTCCGCGTTGGAGAATGTCCGCGTTGGAGAAACTCTGCGCTGGAGAAACTCCGCGTTGGAGAAACTCCGCGTTGGAGAAACTCCGCGTTGGAGAAACTCCGCGCTGGAGTAAGTCCGTGTTGGAGAAAGTCCGGGTTGGAGAAACTCCGAGTTGGAGAAACTCCGTGTTGGAGAAATTCCGCGCTGGAGAAACTCCGCGCTGGAGAAAGTCCGCGGGGGAGAAACTCCGCGCTGGAGAAACTCCACGCTAGAGAAACTCCGCGCTGGAGAAACTCTGCGCTGGAGAAACTCCGGGCTGGAGAACCTCCACGCTGGAGAAACTCCGCGCTGGAAAAACTCCGCGCTGGAGAAACTCGCCTTGGAGAAACTCCCCGTTGGAGAAACTCCGCGTTGGAGAAACTTCGCGTTGAATAATGTCCATGTTGGAGAAAGTCCGCGCTGGAGAAAATCCGCACTGGAGAAACTCCACGCTGGAGAAACTCCACGCTGGAGAAACTCCGCATTTGAGAAACTCCGCGTTGGAGAAACTCCGCCTTTGAGAAACTCCGCGCTGGAGAAACTCCGCATTGGAGAAACTCCGCGCTAGAGAAACTCCGCGTTGGAGAAACTCCACGTTGGCGAAACTCCGCGCTGGAGAAAGTGCGTGTTTTAAAAAGTCCGTGTTGGAGAAATTCCGAGTTGGAGAAACTCCGCGTTGGAGAAACTCCGCGTTGGAGACACTCCGCGTTGGAGAAACTCCGCCTTTGAGAAACTCCGCGTTGGAGAAACGCCGCGTTGGAGAAACTCTGCGTTGGAGAAAGTCCGCTTTGGAGAAACTGCGCATTTGAGAAACTCCGCGTTGGAGACACTCCGCGTTGGAGAAACTCCGCCTTTGAGAAACTCCGCGTTGGAGAAACGCCGCGTTGGAGAAACTCTGCGTTGGAGAAAGTCCGCTTTGGAGAAGCTCCGCGTTGGAGAATGTCCGCGTTGGAGAAACTCCGCGCTGGAGAAATTCCGCGTTGGAGAAACTCCCCGTTGGAGAAACTCCGCGCTGGAGAAAGTCCGTGTTGGAGAAAGTCCGCTTTGGAGAAACTCCGAGTTGGAGAAACTCCGTGTTGGAGAAATTGCGCGCTGGAGAAACTCCGCGTTGGAGAAACTCCGCGTTGGAGAAACTCCGCGCTGGAGAAAGTCCGTGTTGGAGAAAGTCCGTGTTGGAGAAACTCCGAGTTGGAGAAACTCCGTGTTGGAGAAATTCCGCGCTGGAGAAACCCCGCGCTGGAGAAAGTCCGCGGTGGAGAAACTCCGCGCTGGAGAAACTCCACGCTAGAGAAACTCCGCGCTGGAGAAACTCTGCGCTGGAGAAACTCCGGGCTGGAGAATCTTCGCTTTGAAGAAACTCCGCGCTGCAGAAACTCCGAGTTGGAGAAACTCCGTGTTGGAGAAACTCCGTCTTGGGGAAACTCCGGGTTGGACAAACTCCACGCTAGAGAAATTCCGTGCTGGACAAACTCCGCGCTGTAGAAACTACGCGCTGGAGAAACTCCATGATGGAGAAACTCCATGATGGAGAAACTCCGTGTTGGAGACACTCCACGCTGGAGATACTCCGAACTGGAGAAACTCCGAGCTGGAGAAACTCCGCGTTGGAGAAACTCCGTGTTGGAGAAACTCCGTGCTGGAGAAACTCCGCACAGGAAAAAATCCGCGCTGGAGAAACTCCGCGTTGGAGAAATTCCGCGTTGGAGAAACTCCGCGTTGGAGAAACTTCGCTTTGAAGAAACTCCGCGCTGGACAAACTCTGTGTTGGAGAAACTCCCCGTTGGAGAAACTCCGCGGTGGAGAAACTCCGGGTTGGAGAAACTCCGCGCTGCAGAAAATCCGCGCTGGAGAAATTCCGTGCTTGAGAAACTCCGCGTTGGAGACACTCCGCGGTGGAGAAACTCCGCCTTTGAGAAACTCCGCGCTGGAGAAACTCCGCGTTGGAGAAACTCCGCGCTAGAGAAACTCCGCGTTGGAGAAACTCCGCGTTGGAGAAACTCTGCGTTGGAGAAAGTCCGCTTTGGAGAAACTCCGCGTTGGAGAATGTCCGCGTTGGAGAAACTCCGCGCTGGAGTAAGTCCGTGTTGGAGAAAGTCCGTGTTGGAGAAACTCCGTGTTGGAGAAACTCCGCGCTGGAGAAACTTCGCGCTGGAGAAACTCCACGCTGGAGAAAATCCGCGCTGGAGAAACTCCGCATTTGAGAAACTCCGCGTTGGAGACACTCCGCGGTGGAGAAACTCCGCCTTTGAGAAACTCCGCGCTGGAGAAACTACGCGTTGGAGAAACTCCGCGCTAGAGAAACTCCGCGTTGGAGAAACTCCGCGTTGGAGAAACTCTGCGTTGGAGAAAGTCCGCTTTGGAGAAACTCCGCGTTGGAGAATGTCCGCGTTGGAGAAACTCCGCGCTGGAGTAAGTCCGTGTTGGAGAAAGTCCGTGTTGGAGAAACTCCGTGTTGGAGAAATTCCGCGCTGGAGAAACTCCGCGCTGGAGAAACCCCGCGCTGGAGAAAGTCAGCGGGGGAGAAACTCCGCGCTGGAGAAACTCCACGCTAGAGAAACTCCGCGCTGGAGAAACTCTGCGCTGGAGAAACTCCGGGCTGGAGAAACTCCACGCTGGAGAAACTCCGCGCTGGAGAAACTCCGCCTTGGAGAAACTCCCCGTTGGAGAAACTCCGCGTTGGAGAAACTTCGCGTTGAATAATGTCCATGTTGGAGAAAGTCCGCGCTGGAGAAAATCCGCACTGGAGAAACTCCACGCTGGAGAAACTCCACGCTGGAGAAACTCTGCATTGGAGAAACTCCGCGCTAGAGAAATTCCGCGTTGGAGAAACTCCACGTTGGAGAAACTCCGCACTGGAGAATCTCTGCGTTGGAGAAACTCCGCGTTGGAGAAACTCCGCGTTGGAGAAACTCCGCGCTGGAGAAAGTCCGTGTTGGAGAAAGTCCGTGTTGGAGAAACTCCGAGTTGGAGAAACTCCGTGTTGGAGAAATTCCGCGCTGGAGAAACCCCGCGCTGGAGAAAGTCCGCGGTGGAGAAACTCCGCGCTGGAGAAACTCCACGCTAGAGAAACTCCGCGCTGGAGAAACTCTGCGCTGGAGAAACTCCGGGCTGGAGAAACTCCACGCTGGAGAAACTCCGCGCTGGAGAAACTCCGCGTTGGAGAAACTCCGCTTTGGAGAAACTCCGTGTCTAAGAAATTCCGCGGTGGAGAAACTCTGCGCTGGAGAACCTCCACGCTAGAGAAACTCCGCGCTGGAGAAACTCCGCGTTGAAGAAACTCCGCGCTGAAAAAACTCCGCACAGGAGAAACTCCGTGTTTGAGAAACTCTGCACTGTATAAATTCCGCGATGGAGAAACTCCGCGCTGCAGAAACTCCGCGCTGGAGAAACTCCGTGTTGGAGAAACTCTGTGTTGAAGAAATTCCATGTTGGAGAAAGTCCGCGCTGGAGAAACTCCGCGTTGGAGAAACTCCGCGCTGGATAAACTCCGGGCTGGATAACCTCCGCTCTGGAGAAACTCCGCGTTGGAGAAACTCCGCGTTGGAGAAACTTCGCTTTGAAGAAACTCCGCGCTGCAGAAACTCCGAGTTGGAGAAACTCCGTGTTGGAGAAACTCCGTCTTGGGGAAACTCCGGGTTGGAGAACCTCCACGCTAGAGAAATTCCGTGCTGGACAAACTCCGCGCTGTAGAAACTCCGCGCTGGAGAAACTCCATGATGGAGAAACTCCGTGTTGGAGACGCTCCACGCTGGAGATACTCCGCGCTGGAGAAACTCCGAGCTGGAGAAACTCCGCGTTGGAGAAACTCCGTGTTGGAGAAACTCCGTGCTGGAGAAACTCCGCACAGGAAAAAATCCGCGCTGGAGAAACTCCGCGTTGGAGAAATTCCGCGTTGGAGAAACTCCGCATTGGAGAAACTTCGCTTTGAAGAAACTCCGCGCTGGACAAACTCTGTGTTGGAGAAACTCCGCGGTGGAGAAACTCCGGGTTGGAGAAACTCCGCGCTGGAGAAAATCCGCGCTGGAGAAATTCCGTGCTTGAGAAAGTCCGTATTGGAGAAACCTCGTGTTGGAGAAACTCCGCGCTGGAGAAACTTTGCGCTGGAGAAACTCCACGCTGGAGAAAATCCGCGCTGGAGAAACTCCGCATTTGAGAAACTCTGCGTTGGAGACACTCCACGGTGGAGAAACTCCGCCTTTGAGAAACTCCGCGCTGGAGAAACTCCGCGTTGGAGAAACTCCGCGTTGGAGAAACTCTGCGTTGGAGAAAGTCCGCTTTGGAGAAACTCCGCGTTGGAGAATGTCCGCGTTGGAGAAACTCTGCGCTGGAGAAACTCCGCGTTGGAGAAACTCCGCGTTGGAGAAACTCCGCGTTGGAGAAACTCCGCGCTGGAGTAAGTCCGTGTTGGAGAAAGTCCGGGTTGGAGAAACTCCGAGTTGGAGAAACTCCGTGTTGGAGAAATTCCGCGCTGGAGAAACTCCGCGCTGGAGAAAACCCGCGCTGGAGAAAGTCCGCGGGGGAGAAACTCCGCGCTGGAGAAACTCCACGCTAGAGAAACTCCGCGCTGGAGAAACTCTGCGCTGGAGAAACTCCGGGCTGGAGAAACTCCACGCTGGAGAAACTCCGCGCTGGAAAAACTCCGCGCTGGAGAAACTCCGCCTTGGAGAAACTTCCCGTTGGAGAAACTCCGCGTTGGAGAAACTTCGCGTTGAATAATGTCCATGTTGGAGAAAGTCCGCGCTGGAGAAAATCCGCACTGGAGAAACTCCACGCTGGAGAAACTCCACGCTGGAGAAACTCCGCATTTGAGAAACTCCGCGTTGGAGAAACTCCGCCTTTGAGAAACTCCGCGCTGGAGAAACTCCGCATTGGAGAAACTCCGCGCAAGAGAAACTCCGCGTTGGAGAAACTCCACGTTGGCGAAACTCCGCGCTGGAGAAAGTGCGTGTTGGAAAAAGTCCGTGTTGGAGAAACTCCGAGTTGGAGAAACTCCGCGTTGGAGAAACTTCGCGGTGGAGAAACTCCGGGTTGGCGAAACTCCGCGCTGGAGAAAATCCGCGCTGGAGAAATTATGTGCTTGTGAAAGTCCGTATTGGAGAAACCCCGTGTTGGAGAAACTCCGCGCGGGAGAAACTTCGCGCTGGAGAAACTCCACGCTGGAGAAACTCCGCGCTGGAGAAAATCCGCGCTGGATAAACTCCGCATTTGAGAAACTCCCCGTTGGAGACACTCCGCGTTGGAGAAACTCCGCCTTTGAGAAACTCCGCGTTGGAGAAACGCCGCGTTGGAGAAACTCTGCGTTGGAGAAAGTCCGCTTTGGAGAAACTCCGCGTTGGAGAATGTCCGCGTTGGAGAAACTCCGCGCTGGAGAAATTACGGGAAAGTCCGTGTTGGAGAAAGTCCGCTTTGGAGAAACTCCGAGTTGGAGAAACTCCGTGTTGGTGAAATTGCGCGCTGGAGAAACTCCGCGTTGGAGAAACTCCGCGTTGGAGAAACTCCGCGCTGGAGAAAGTCCGTGTTGGAGAAAGTCCGTGTTGGAGAAACTCCGAGTTGGAGAAACTCCGTGTTGGAGAAATTCCGCGCTGGAGAAACCCCGCGCTGGAGAAAGTCCGCGGTGGAGAAACTCCGCGCTGGAGAAACTCCACGCTAGAGAAACTCCGCGCTGGAGAAACTCTGCGCTGGAGAAACTCCGGGCTGGAGAAACTCCACGCTGGAGAAACGCCGCGCTGGAGAAACTTCGCGTTGGAGAAACTCGCGCTGGAGAAAGTCCGTGTTGGAGAAACTCCGCGTTGGAGAAACTCCGCGCTGGAGAAACTCTGCGTTGGAGAAACTCCGCGTTGGAGAAACTCTGCGCTGGAGAAAGTCCGTGTTGGAAAAAATCCGTGTTGGAGAAACTCCGAGTTGGAGAAACTCCGTGTCTAAGAAATTCCGCGCTGGAGAAACCCCGCGCTTTAGAAAGTCAGCGCTGGAGAAAGTCCGCGTTGGAGAAACTCCGCGTGAAAGAAACTCCACCCTGGAGGAACTCCGGGCTGGAGAAATTCCGCGGTGGAGAAACTCTGCGCTGGAGAAACTCCACGCTAGAGAAACTCCGCGCTGGAGAAAATCCGCGTTGAAGAAACTCCGCGCTGAAAAAACTCCGCACAGGAGAAACTCCGTGTTTGAGAAACTCTGTACTGGATAAATTCCGCGATGGAGAAACTCCGCGTTGGAGAAACTTCGCTTTGAAGAAACTCCGCGCTGCAGAAACTCCGAGTTGGAGAAACTCCGTGTTGGAGAAACTCCGTCTTGGGGAAACTCCGGGTTGGAGAAACTCCACGCTAGAGAAATTCCGTGCTGGACAAACTCCGCGCTGTAGAAACTACGCGCTGGAGAAACTCCATGATGGAGAAACTCCATGATGGAGAAACTCCGTGTTGGAGACACTCCACGCTGGAGATACTCCGAACTGGAGAAACTCCGAGCTGGAGAAACTCCGCGGTGGAGAAACTCCGGGTTGGAGAAACTCCGCGCTGGAGAAAATCCGCGCTGGAGAAATTCCGTGCTTGAGAAAGTCCGTATTGGAGAAACCTCGTGTTGGAGAAACTCCGCGCTGGAGAAACTTCGCGCTGGAGAAACACCACGCTGGAGAAAATCCGCGCTGGAGAAACTCCGCATTTGAGAAACTCTGCGTTGGAGACACTCCACGGTGGAGAAACTCCGCCTTTGAGAAACTCCGTGCTGGCGAAACTCCGCTATGGAGAAACTCCGCGTTGGAGAAACCCTGCGTTGGAGAAAGTCCGCTTTGGAGAAACTCCGCGTTGGAGAATGTCCGCGTTGGAGAAACTCTGCGCTGGAGAAACTCCGCGTTGGAGGAACTCCGCGTTGGAGAAACTCCGCGTTGGAGAAACTCCGCGCTGGAGTAAGTCCGTGTTGGAGAAAGTCCGGGTTGGAGAAACTCCGAGTTGGAGAAACTCCGTGTTGGAGAAATTCCGCGCTGGAGAAACTCCGCGCTGGAGAAACCCCGCGCTGGAGAAAGTCCGCGGGGGAGAAACTCCGCGCTGGAGAAACTCCACGCTAGAGAAACTCCGCGCTGGAGAAACTCTGCGCTGGAGAAACTCCGGGCTGGAGAACCTCCACGCTGGAGAAACTCCGCGCTGGAAAAACTCCGCGCTGGAGAAACTCGCCTTGGAGAAACTCCCCGTTGGAGAAACTCCGCGTTGGAGAAACTTCGCGTTGAATAATGTCCATGTTGGAGAAAGTCCGCGCTGGAGAAAATCCGCACTGGAGAAACTCCACGCTGGAGAAACTCCACGCTGGAGAAACTCCGCATTTGAGAAACTCCGCGTTGGAGAAACTCCGCCTTTGAGAAACTCCGCGCTGGAGAAACTCCGCATTGGAGAAACTCCGCGCTAGAGAAACTGCGCGTTGGAGAAACTCCACGTTGGCGAAACTCCGCGCTGGAGAAAGTGCGTGTTTTAAAAAGTCCGTGTTGGAGAAATTCCGAGTTGGAGAAACTCCGCGTTGGAGAAACTTCGCGGTGGAGAAACTCCGGGTTGGCGAAACTCCGCGCTGGAGAAAATCCGCGCTGGAGAAATTCCGTGCTTGAGAAAGTCCGTATTGGAGAAACCCCGTGTTGGAGAAACTCCGCGCGGGAGAAACTTCGCGCTGGAGAAACTCCACGCTGGAGAAACTCCGCGCTGGAGAAAATCCGCGCTGGAGAAACTCCGCATTTGAGAAACTCCGCGTTGGAGACACTCCGCGTTGGAGAAACTCCGCCTTTGAGAAACTCCGCGTTGGAGAAACGCCGCGTTGGAGAAACTCTGCGTTGGAGAAAGTCCGCTTTGGAGAAACTCCGCGTTGGAGAATGTCCGCGTTGGAGAAACTCCGCGCTGGAGAAATTCCGCGTTGGAGAAACTCCCCGTTGGAGAAACTCCGCGCTGGAGAAAGTCCGTGTTGGAGAAAGTCCGCTTTGGAGAAACTCCGAGTTGGAGAAACTCCGTGTTGGAGAAATTGCGCGCTGGAGAAACCCCGCGCTGGCGAAAGTCCGCGGTGGAGAAACTCCGCGCTGGAGAAACTCCACGCTAGAGAAACTCCGCGCTGGAGAAACTCTGCGCTGGAGAAACTCCGGGCTGGAGAAACTCCACGCTGGAGAAACGCCGCGCTGGAGAAACTCCGCGTTGGAGAAACTCCGCGTTGGAGAAACTCCGCGCTGGAGAAAGTCCGTGTTGGAGAAACTCCGCGTTGGAGAAACTCCGCGTTAGAGAAACTCCGCGTTGGAGAAACTCCGCGTTGGAGAAACTCCGCGCTGGAGAAAGTCCGTGTTGGAGAAACTCCGCGTTGGAGAAACTCCGCGCTGGAGAAACTCTGCGTTGGAGAAACTCCGCGTTGGAGAAACTCTGCGCTGGAGAAAGTCCGTGTTGGAAAAAGTCCGTGTTGGAGAAACTCCGAGTTGGAGAAACTCCGTGTCTAAGAAATTCCGCGCTGGAGAAACCCCGCGCTGGAGAAAGTCAGCGCTGGAGAAAGTCCGCGTTGGAGAAACTCCGCGTGAAAGAAACTCCACCCTGGAGAAACTCCGGGCTGGAGAAATTCCGCGGTGGAGAAACTCTGCGCTGGAGAAACTCCACGCTAGAGAAACTCCGCGCTGGAGAAACTCCGCGTTGAAGAAACTCCGCGCTGAAAAAACTCCGCACAGGAGAAACTCCGTGTTTGAGAAACTCTGTACTGGATAAATTCCGCGATGGAGAAACTCCGCGTTGGAGAATCTTCGCTTTGAAGAAACTCCGCGCTGCAGAAACTCCGAGTTGGAGAAACTCCGTGTTGGAGAAACTCCGTCTTGGGGAAACTCCGGGTTGGACAAACTCCACGCTAGAGAAATTCCGTGCTGGACAAACTCCGCGCTGTAGAAACTACGCGCTGGAGAAACTCCATGATGGAGAAACTCCATGATGGAGAAACTCCGTGTTGGAGACACTCCACGCTGGAGATACTCCGAACTGGAGAAACTCCGAGCTGGAGAAACTCCGCGTTGGAGAAACTCCGTGTTGGAGAAACTCCGTGCTGGAGAAACTCCGCACAGGAAAAAATCCGCGCTGGAGAAACTCCGCGTTGGAGAAATTCCGCGTTGGAGAAACTCCGCGTTGGAGAAACTTCGCTTTGAAGAAACTCCGCGCTGGACAAACTCTGTGTTGGAGAAACTCCCCGTTGGAGAAACTCCGCGGTGGAGAAACTCCGGGTTGGAGAAACTCCGCGCTGGAAAAAATCCGCGCTGGAGAAATTCCGTGCTTGAGAAACTCCGCGTTGGAGACACTCCGCGGTGGAGAAACTCCGCCTTTGAGAAACTCCGCGCTGGAGAAACTCCGCGTTGGAGAAACTCCGCGCTAGAGAAACTCCGCGTTGGAGAAACTCCGCGTTGGAGAAACTCTGCGTTGGAGAAAGTCCGCTTTGGAGAAACTCTGCGTTGGAGAATGTCCGCGTTGGAGAAACTCCGCGCTGGAGTAAGTCCGTGTTGGAGAAAGTCCGTGTTGGAGAAACTCCGTGTTGGAGAAACTCCGCGCTGGAGAAACTTCGCGCTGGAGAAACTCCACGCTGGAGAAAATCCGCGCTGGAGAAACTCCGCATTTGAGAAACTCCGCGTTGGAGACACTCCGCGGTGGAGAAACTCCGCCTTTGAGAAACTCCGCGCTGGAGAAACTACGCGTTGGAGAAACTCCGCGCTAGAGAAACTCCGCGTTGGAGAAACTCCGCGTTGGAGAAACTCTGCGTTGGAGAAAGTCCGCTTTGGAGAAACTCCGCGTTGGAGAATGTCCGCGTTGGAGAAACTCCGCGCTGGAGTAAGTCCGTGTTGGAGAAAGTCCGTGTTGGAGAAACTCCGTGTTGGAGAAATTCCGCGCTGGAGAAACTCCGCGCTGGAGAAACCCCGCGCTGGAGAAAGTCCGCGGGGGAGAAACTCCGCGCTGGAGAAACTCCACGCTAGAGAAACTCCGCGCTGGAGAAACTCTGCGCTGGAGAAACTCCGGGCTGGAGAAACTCCACGCTGGAGAAACTCCGCGCTGGAGAAACTCCGCCTTGGAGAAACTCCCCGTTGGAGAAACTCCGCGTTGGAGAAACTTCGCGTTGAATAATGTCCATGTTGGAGAAAGTCCGCGCTGGAGAAAATCCGCACTGGAGAAACTCCACGCTGGAGAAACTCCACGCTGGAGAAACTCTGCATTGGAGAAACTCCGCGCTAGAGAAATTCCGCGTTGGAGAAACTCCACGTTGGAGAAACTCCGCACTGGAGAATCTCTGCGTTGGAGAAACTCCGCGTTGGAGAAACTCCGCGTTGGAGAAACTCCGCGCTGGAGAAAGTCCGTGTTGGAGAAAGTCCGTGTTGGAGAAACTCCGAGTTGGAGAAACTCCGTGTTGGAGAAATTCCGCGCTGGAGAAACCCCGCGCTGGAGAAAGTCCGCGGTGGAGAAACTCCGCGCTGGAGAAACTCCACGCTAGAGAAACTCCGCGCTGGAGAAACTCTGCGCTGGAGAAACTCCGGGCTGGAGAAACTCCACGCTGGAGAAACTCCGCGCTGGAGAAACTCCGCGTTGGAGAAACTCCGCTTTGGAGAAACTCCGTGTCTAAGAAATTCCGCGGTGGAGAAACTCTGCGCTGGAGAACCTCCACGCTAGAGAAACTCCGCGCTGGAGAAACTCCGCGTTGAAGAAACTCCGCGCTGAAAAAACTCCGCACAGGAGAAACTCCGTGTTTGAGAAACTCTGCACTGTATAAATTCCGCGATGGAGAAACTCCGCGCTGCAGAAACTCCGCGCTGGAGAAACTCCGTGTTGGAGAAACTCTGTGTTGAAGAAATTCCATGTTGGAGAAAGTCCGCGCTGGAGAAACTCCGCGTTGGAGAAACTCCGCGCTGGATAAACTCCGGGCTGGATAACCTCCGCTCTGGAGAAACTCCGCGTTGGAGAAACTCCGCGTTGGAGAAACTTCGCTTTGAAGAAACTCCGCGCTGCAGAAACTCCGAGTTGGAGAAACTCCGTGTTGGAGAAACTCCGTCTTGGGGAAACTCCGGGTTGGAGAACCTCCACGCTAGAGAAATTCCGTGCTGGACAAACTCCGCGCTGTAGAAACTCCGCGCTGGAGAAACTCCATGATGGAGAAACTCCGTGTTGGAGACGCTCCACGCTGGAGATACTCCGCGCTGGAGAAACTCCGAGCTGGAGAAACTCCGCGTTGGAGAAACTCCGTGTTGGAGAAACTCCGTGCTGGAGAAACTCCGCGTTGGAGAAACTCCGCGCTGGAGAAACTCTGCGTTGGAGAAACTCCGCGTTGGAGAAACTCTGCGCTGGAGAAAGTCCGTGTTGGAAAAAGTCCGTGTTGGAGAAACTCCGAGTTGGAGAAACTCCGTGTCTAAGAAATTCCGCGCTGGAGAAACCCCGCGCTGGAGAAAGTCAGCGCTGGAGAAAGTCCGCGTTGGAGAAACTCCGCGTGAAAGAAACTCCACCCTGGAGAAACTCCGGGCTGGAGAAATTCCGCGGTGGAGAAACTCTGCGCTGGAGAAACTCCACGCTAGAGAAACTCCGCGCTGGAGAAACTCCGCGTTGAAGAAACTCCGCGCTGAAAAAACTCCGCACAGGAGAAACTCCGTGTTTGAGAAACTCTGTACTGGATAAATTCCGCGATGGAGAAACTCCGCGTTGGAGAATCTTCGCTTTGAAGAAACTCCGCGCTGCAGAAACTCCGAGTTGGAGAAACTCCGTGTTGGAGAAACTCCGTCTTGGGGAAACTCCGGGTTGGACAAACTCCACGCTAGAGAAATTCCGTGCTGGACAAACTCCGCGCTGTAGAAACTACGCGCTGGAGAAACTCCATGATGGAGAAACTCCATGATGGAGAAACTCCGTGTTGGAGACACTCCACGCTGGAGATACTCCGAACTGGAGAAACTCCGAGCTGGAGAAACTCCGCGTTGGAGAAACTCCGTGTTGGAGAAACTCCGTGCTGGAGAAACTCCGCACAGGAAAAAATCCGCGCTGGAGAAACTCCCCGTTGGAGAAACTCCGCGGTGGAGAAACTCCGGGTTGGAGAAACTCCGCGCTGGAAAAAATCCGCGCTGGAGAAATTCCGTGCTTGAGAAACTCCGCGTTGGAGACACTCCGCGGTGGAGAAACTCCGCCTTTGAGAAACTCCGCGCTGGAGAAACTCCGCGTTGGAGAAACTCCGCGCTAGAGAAACTCCGCGTTGGAGAAACTCCGCGTTGGAGAAACTCTGCGTTGGAGAAAGTCCGCTTTGGAGAAACTCTGCGTTGGAGAATGTCCGCGTTGGAGAAACTCCGCGCTGGAGTAAGTCCGTGTTGGAGAAAGTCCGTGTTGGAGAAACTCCGTGTTGGAGAAACTCCGCGCTGGAGAAACTTCGCGCTGGAGAAACTCCACGCTGGAGAAAATCCGCGCTGGAGAAACTCCGCATTTGAGAAACTCCGCGTTGGAGACACTCCGCGGTGGAGAAACTCCGCCTTTGAGAAACTCCGCGCTGGAGAAACTACGCGTTGGAGAAACTCCGCGCTAGAGAAACTCCGCGTTGGAGAAACTCCGCGTTGGAGAAACTCTGCGTTGGAGAAAGTCCGCTTTGGAGAAACTCCGCGTTGGAGAATGTCCGCGTTGGAGAAACTCCGCGCTGGAGTAAGTCCGTGTTGGAGAAAGTCCGTGTTGGAGAAACTCCGTGTTGGAGAAATTCCGCGCTGGAGAAACTCCGCGCTGGAGAAACCCCGCGCTGGAGAAAGTCCGCGGGGGAGAAACTCCGCGCTGGAGAAACTCCACGCTAGAGAAACTCCGCGCTGGAGAAACTCTGCGCTGGAGAAACTCCGGGCTGGAGAAACTCCACGCTGGAGAAACTCCGCGCTGGAGAAACTCCGCCTTGGAGAAACTCCCCGTTGGAGAAACTCCGCGTTGGAGAAACTTCGCGTTGAATAATGTCCATGTTGGAGAAAGTCCGCGCTGGAGAAAATCCGCACTGGAGAAACTCCACGCTGGAGAAACTCCACGCTGGAGAAACTCTGCATTGGAGAAACTCCGCGCTAGAGAAATTCCGCGTTGGAGAAACTCCACGTTGGAGAAACTCCGCACTGGAGAATCTCTGCGTTGGAGAAACTCCGCGTTGGAGAAACTCCGCGTTGGAGAAACTCCGCGCTGGAGAAAGTCCGTGTTGGAGAAAGTCCGTGTTGGAGAAACTCCGAGTTGGAGAAACTCCGTGTTGGAGAAATTCCGCGCTGGAGAAACCCCGCGCTGGAGAAAGTCCGCGGTGGAGAAACTCCGCGCTGGAGAAACTCCACGCTAGAGAAACTCCGCGCTGGAGAAACTCTGCGCTGGAGAAACTCCGGGCTGGAGAAACTCCACGCTGGAGAAACTCCGCGCTGGAGAAACTCCGCGTTGGAGAAACTCCGCTTTGGAGAAACTCCGTGTCTAAGAAATTCCGCGGTGGAGAAACTCTGCGCTGGAGAACCTCCACGCTAGAGAAACTCCGCGCTGGAGAAACTCCGCGTTGAAGAAACTCCGCGCTGAAAAAACTCCGCACAGGAGAAACTCCGTGTTTGAGAAACTCTGCACTGTATAAATTCCGCGATGGAGAAACTCCGCGCTGCAGAAACTCCGCGCTGGAGAAACTCCGTGTTGGAGAAACTCTGTGTTGAAGAAATTCCATGTTGGAGAAAGTCCGCGCTGGAGAAACTCCGCGTTGGAGAAACTCCGCGCTGGATAAACTCCGGGCTGGATAACCTCCGCTCTGGAGAAACTCCGCGTTGGAGAAACTCCGCGTTGGAGAAACTTCGCTTTGAAGAAACTCCGCGCTGCAGAAACTCCGAGTTGGAGAAACTCCGTGTTGGAGAAACTCCGTCTTGGGGAAACTCCGGGTTGGAGAACCTCCACGCTAGAGAAATTCCGTGCTGGACAAACTCCGCGCTGTAGAAACTCCGCGCTGGAGAAACTCCATGATGGAGAAACTCCGTGTTGGAGACGCTCCACGCTGGAGATACTCCGCGCTGGAGAAACTCCGAGCTGGAGAAACTCCGCGTTGGAGAAACTCCGTGTTGGAGAAACTCCGTGCTGGAGAAACTCCGCGCTGGAGAAAGTCCGCGGTGGAGAAACTCCGCGTTGGAGAAATTCCGCGTTGGAGAAACTCCGCATTGGAGAAACTTCGCTTTGAAGAAACTCCGCGCTGGACAAACTCTGTGTTGGAGAAACTCCGCGGTGGAGAAACTCCGGGTTGGAGAAACTCCGCGCTGGAGAAAATCCGCGCTGGAGAAACTCCGTGCTTGAGAAAGTCCGTATTGGAGAAACCTCGTGTTGGAGAAACTCCGCGCTGGAGAAACTTTGCGCTGGAGAAACTCCACGCTGGAGAAAATCCGCGCTGGAGAAACTCCGCATTTGAGAAACTCTGCGTTGGAGACACTCCACGGTGGAGAAACTCCGCCTTTGAGAAACTCCGCGCTGGAGAAACTCCGCGTTGGAGAAACTCCGCGTTGGAGAAACTCTGCGTTGGAGAAAGTCCGCTTTGGAGAAACTCCGCGTTGGAGAATGTCCGCGTTGGAGAAACTCTGCGCTGGAGAAACTCCGCGTTGGAGAAACTCCGCGTTGGAGAAACTCCGCGTTGGAGAAACTCCGCGCTGGAGTAAGTCCGTGTTGGAGAAAGTCCGGGTTGGAGAAACTCCGAGTTGGAGAAACTCCGTGTTGGAGAAATTCCGCGCTGGAGAAACTCCGCGCTGGAGAAAACCCGCGCTGGAGAAAGTCCGCGGGGGAGAAACTCCGCGCTGGAGAAACTCCACGCTAGAGAAACTCCGCGCTGGAGAAACTCTGCGCTGGAGAAACTCCGGGCTGGAGAAACTCCACGCTGGAGAAACTCCGCGCTGGAAAAACTCCGCGCTGGAGAAACTCCGCCTTGGAGAAACTCCCCGTTGGAGAAACTCCGCGTTAGAGAAACTTCGCGTTGGAGAAACTTCGCGTTGAATAATGTCCATGTTGGAGAAAGTCCGCGCTGGAGAAAATCCGCACTGGAGAAACTCCACGCTGGAGAAACTCCACGCTGGAGAAACTCCGCATTTGAGAAACTCCGCGTTGGAGAAACTCCGCCTTTGAGAAACTCCGCGCTGGAGAAACTCCGCATTGGAGAAACTCCGCGCAAGAGAAACTCCGCGTTGGAGAAACTCCACGTTGGCGAAACTCCGCGCTGGAGAAAGTGCGTGTTGGAAAAAGTCCGTGTTGGAGAAACTCCGAGTTGGAGAAACTCCGCGTTGGAGAAACTTCGCGGTGGAGAAACTCCGGGTTGGCGAAACTCCGCGCTGGAGAAAATCCGCGCTGGAGAAATTATGTGCTTGTGAAAGTCCGTATTGGAGAAACCCCGTGTTGGAGAAACTCCGCGCGGGAGAAACTTCGCGCTGGAGAAACTCCACGCTGGAGAAACTCCGCGCTGGAGAAAATCCGCGCTGGAGAAACTCCGCATTTGAGAAACTCCGCGTTGGAGACACTCCGCGTTGGAGAAACTCCGCCTTTGAGAAACTCCGCGTTGGAGAAACGCCGCGTTGGAGAAACTCTGCGTTGGAGAAAGTCCGCTTTGGAGAAACTCCGCGTTGGAGAATGTCCGCGTTGGAGAAACTCCGCGCTGGAGAAATTACGGGAAAGTCCGTGTTGGAGAAAGTCCGCTTTGGAGAAACTCCGAGTTGGAGAAACTCCGTGTTGGTGAAATTGCGCGCTGGAGAAACTCCGCGTTGGAGAAACTCCGCGTTGGAGAAACTCCGCGCTGGAGAAAGTCCGTGTTGGAGAAAGTCCGTGTTGGAGAAACTCCGAGTTGGAGAAACTCCGTGTTGGAGAAATTCCGCGCTGGAGAAACCCCGCGCTGGAGAAAGTCCGCGGTGGAGAAACTCCGCGCTGGAGAAACTCCACGCTAGAGAAACTCCGCGCTGGAGAAACTCTGCGCTGGAGAAACTCCGGGCTGGAGAAACTCCACGCTGGAGAAACGCCGCGCTGGAGAAACTTCGCGTTGGAGAAACTCGCGCTGGAGAAAGTCCGTGTTGGAGAAACTCCGCGTTGGAGAAACTCCGCGCTGGAGAAACTCTGCGTTGGAGAAACTCCGCGTTGGAGAAACTCTGCGCTGGAGAAAGTCCGTGTTGGAAAAAATCCGTGTTGGAGAAACTCCGAGTTGGAGAAACTCCGTGTCTAAGAAATTCCGCGCTGGAGAAACCCCGCGCTTTAGAAAGTCAGCGCTGGAGAAAGTCCGCGTTGGAGAAACTCCGCGTGAAAGAAACTCCACCCTGGAGAAACTCCGGGCTGGAGAAATTCCGCGGTGGAGAAACTCTGCGCTGGAGAAACTCCACGCTAGAGAAACTCCGCGCTGGAGAAACTCCGCGTTGAAGAAACTCCGCGCTGAAAAAACTCCGCACAGGAGAAACTCCGTGTTTGAGAAACTCTGTACTGGATAAATTCCGCGATGGAGAAACTCCGCGTTGGAGAAACTTCGCTTTGAAGAAACTCCGCGCTGCAGAAACTCCGAGTTGGAGAAACTCCGTGTTGGAGAAACTCCGTCTTGGGGAAACTCCGGGTTGGAGAAACTCCACGCTAGAGAAATTCCGTGCTGGACAAACTCCGCGCTGTAGAAACTACGCGCTGGAGAAACTCCATGATGGAGAAACTCCATGATGGAGAAACTCCGTGTTGGAGACACTCCACGCTGGAGATACTCCGAACTGGAGAAACTCCGAGCTGGAGAAACTCCGCGGTGGAGAAACTCCGGGTTGGAGAAACTCCGCGCTGGAGAAAATCCGCGCTGGAGAAATTCCGTGCTTGAGAAAGTCCGTATTGGAGAAACCTCGTGTTGGAGAAACTCCGCGCTGGAGAAACTTCGCGCTGGAGAAACACCACGCTGGAGAAAATCCGCGCTGGAGAAACTCCGCATTTGAGAAACTCTGCGTTGGAGACACTCCACGGTGGAGAAACTCCGCCTTTGAGAAACTCCGTGCTGGCGAAACTCCGCTATGGAGAAACTCCGCGTTGGAGAAACCCTGCGTTGGAGAAAGTCCGCTTTGGAGAAACTCCGCGTTGGAGAATGTCCGCGTTGGAGAAACTCTGCGCTGGAGAAACTCCGCGTTGGAGAAACTCCGCGTTGGAGAAACTCCGCGTTGGAGAAACTCCGCGCTGGAGTAAGTCCGTGTTGGAGAAAGTCCGGGTTGGAGAAACTCCGAGTTGGAGAAACTCCGTGTTGGAGAAATTCCGCGCTGGAGAAACTCCGCGCTGGAGAAACCCCGCGCTGGAGAAAGTCCGCGGGGGAGAAACTCCGCGCTGGAGAAACTCCACGCTAGAGAAACTCCGCGCTGGAGAAACTCTGCGCTGGAGAATCTCCGGGCTGGAGAACCTCCACGCTGGAGAAACTCCGCGCTGGAAAAACTCCGCGCTGGAGAAACTCGCCTTGGAGAAACTCCCCGTTGGAGAAACTCCGCGTTGGAGAAACTTCGCGTTGAATAATGTCCATGTTGGAGAAAGTCCGCGCTGGAGAAAATCCGCACTGGAGAAACTCCACGCTGGAGAAACTCCACGCTGGAGAAACTCCGCATTTGAGAAACTCCGCGTTGGAGAAACTCCGCCTTTGAGAAACTCCGCGCTGGAGAAACTCCGCATTGGAGAAACTCCGCGCTAGAGAAACTCCGCGTTGGAGAAACTCCACGTTGGCGAAACTCCGCGCCGGAGAAAGTGCGTGTTTTAAAAAGTCCGTGTTGGAGAAATTCCGAGTTGGAGAAACTCCGCGTTGGAGAAACTTCGCGGTGGAGAAACTCCGGGTTGGCGAAACTCCGCGCTGGAGAAAATCCGCGCTGGAGAAATTCCGTGCTTGAGAAAGTCCGTATTGGAGAAACCCCGTGTTGGAGAAACTCCGCGCGGGAGAAACTTCGCGCTGGAGAAACTCCACGCTGGAGAAACTCCGCGCTGGAGAAAATCCGCGCTGGAGAAACTCCGCATTTGAGAAACTCCGCGTTGGAGACACTCCGCGTTGGAGAAACTCCGCCTTTGAGAAACTCCGCGTTGGAGAAACTCTGCGTTGGAGAAAGTCCGCTTTGGAGAAACTCCGCGTTGGAGAATGTCCGCGTTGGAGAAACTCCGCGCTGGAGAAATTCCGCGTTGGAGAAACTCCCCGTTGGAGAAACTCCGCGCTGGAGAAAGTCCGTGTTGGAGAAAGTCCGCTTTGGAGAAACTCCGAGTTGGAGAAACTCCGTGTTGGAGAAATTGCGCGCTGGAGAAACTCCGCGTTGGAGAAACTCCGCGTTGGAGAAACTCCGCGCTGGAGAAAGTCCGTGTTGGAGAAAGTTCGTGTTGGAGAAACTCCGAGTTGGAGAAACTCCGTGTTGGAGAAATTCCGCGCTGGAGAAACCCCGCGCTGGAGAAAGTCCGCGGTGGAGAAACTCCGCGCTGGAGAAACTCCACGCTAGAGAAACTCCGCGCTGGAGAAACTCTGCGCTGGAGAAACTCCGGGCTGGAGAAACTCCACGCTGGAGAAACGCCGCGCTGGAGAAACTCCGCGTTGGAGAAACTCCGCGTTGGAGAAACTCCGCGCTGGAGAAAGTCCGTGTTGGAGAAACTCCGCGTTGGAGAAACTCCGCGTTAGAGAAACTCCGCGTTGGAGAAACTCCGCGTTGGAGAAACTCCGCGCTGGAGAAAGTCCGTGTTGGAGAAACTCCGCGTTGGAGAAACTCCGCGCTGGAGAAACTCTGCGTTGGAGAAACTCCGCGTTGGAGAAACTCTGCGCTGGAGAAAGTCCGTGTTGGAAAAAGTCCGTGTTGGAGAAACTCCGAGTTGGAGAAACTCCGTGTCTAAGAAATTCCGCGCTGGAGAAACCCCGCGCTGGAGAAAGTCAGCGCTGGAGAAAGTCCGCGTTGGAGAAACTCCGCGTGAAAGAAACTCCACCCTGGAGAAACTCTGCGCTGGAGAAACTCCACGCTAGAGAAACTCCGCGCTGGAGAAACTCCGCGTTGAAGAAACTCCGCGCTGAAAAAACTCCGCACAGGAGAAACTCCGTGTTTGAGAAACTCTGTACTGGATAAATTCCGCGATGGAGAAACTCCGCGTTGGAGAAACTTCGCTTTGAAGAAACTCCGCGCTGCAGAAACTCCGAGTTGGAGAAACTCCGTGTTGGAGAAACTCCGTCTTGGGGAAACTCCGGGTTGGACAAACTCCACGCTAGAGAAATTCCGTGCTGGACAAACTCCGCGCTGTAGAAACTACGCGCTGGAGAAACTCCATGATGGAGAAACTCCATGATGGAGAAACTCCGTGTTGGAGACACTCCACGCTGGAGATACTCCGAACTGGAGAAACTCCGAGCTGGAGAAACTCCGCGTTGGAGAAACTCCGTGTTGGAGAAACTCCGTGCTGGAGAAACTCCGCACAGGAAAAAATCCGCGCTGGAGAAACTCCGCGTTGGAGAAATTCCGCGTTGGAGAAACTCCGCGTTGGAGAAACTTCGCTTTGAAGAAACTCCGCGCTGGACAAACTCTGTGTTGGAGAAACTCCCCGTTGGAGAAACTCCGCGGTGGAGAAACTCCGGGTTGGAGAAACTCCGCGCTGGAGAAAATCCGCGCTGGAGAAATTACGTGCTTGAGAAAGTCCGTATTGGAGAAATCTCGTGTTGGAGAAACTCCGCGCTGGAGAAACTTCGCGCTGGAGAAACTCCACGCTGGAGAAAATCCGCGCTGGAGAAACTCCGCATTTGAGAAACTCCGCGTTGGAGACACTCCGCGGTGGAGAAACTCCGCCTTTGAGAAACTCCGCGCTGGAGAAACTCCGCGTTGGAGAAACTCCGCGCTAGAGAAACTCCGCGTTGGAGAAACTCCGCGTTGGAGAAACTCTGCGTTGGAGAAAGTCCGCTTTGGAGAAACTCCGCGTTGGAGAATGTCCGCGTTGGAGAAACTCCGCGCTGGAGTAAGTCCGTGTTGGAGAAAGTCCGTGTTGGAGAAACTCCGTGTTGGAGAAATTCCGCGCTGGAGAAACTCCGCGCTGGAGAAACCCCGCGCTGGAGAAAGTCCGCGGGGGAGAAACTCCGCGCTGGAGAAACTCCACGCTAGAGAAACTCCGCGCTGGAGAAACTCTGCGCTGGAGAAACTCCGGGCTGGAGAAACTCCACGCTGGAGAAACTCCGCGCTGGAGAAACTCCGCCTTGGAGAAACTCCCCGTTGGAGAAACTCCGCGTTGGAGAAACTTCGCGTTGAATAATGTCCATGTTGGAGAAAGTCCGCGCTGGAGAAAATCCGCACTGGAGAAACTCCACGCTGGAGAAACTCCACGCTGGAGAAACTCTGCATTGGAGAAACTCCGCGCTAGAGAAACTCCGCGTTGGAGAAACTCCACGTTGGAGAAACTCCGCACTGGAGAATCTCTGCGTTGGAGAAACTCCGCGTTGGAGAAACTCCGCGCTGAAGAAAGTACGTGTTGGAAAAAGTCCGTGTTGGAGAAACTCCGCGTTGGAGAAACTTCACGGTGGAGAAACTCCGGGTTGGCGAAACTCCGCGCTGGAGAAAATCCGCGCTGGAGAAATTCCGTGCTTGAGAAAGTCCGCATTGGAGAAACCCCGTGTAGGAGAAACTCCGCGCGGGAGAAACTTCGCGCTGGAGAAACTCCACGCTGGAGAAACTCCGCGCTGGAGAAAATCCGCGCTGGAGAAACTCCGCATTTGAAAAACTCCGCGTTGGAGACACTCCGCGTTGGAGAAACTCCGCCTTTGAGAAACTCCGCGTTGGAGAAACGCCGCGTTGGAGAAACTCTGCGTTGGAGAAAGTCCGCTTTGGAGAAACTCCGCGTTGGAGAATGTCCGCGTTGGAGAAACTCCGCGCTGGAGAAATTCCGCGTTGGAGAAACTCCGCGTTGGAGAAACTCCGCACTGGAGAAACTCCGCTTTGGAGAAGCTCCGCGTTGGAGAAACTCCGTGTCTAAGAAATTCCGCGCTGGAGAAACCCCGCGCTGGAGAAAGTCAGCGCTGGAGAAAGTCCGCGTTGGAGAAACTCCGCGTGAAAGAAACTCCACCCTGGAGAAACTCCGCGCTGGAGAAACTCCGTGTTTGAGAAACTCTGTACTGGATGAATTCCGCGATGGAGAAACTCCGCGCTGCAGAAACTCCGCGCTGGAGAAACTCCGTATTGGAGAAACTCTGTGTTGAAGAAATTCCATGTTGGAGAAAGTCCGCGCTGGAGAAACTCCGCGTTGGAGAAACTCCGCGCTGGATAAACTCCGGGCTGGATAACCTCCGCTCTGGAGAAACTCCGCGTTTGAGAAACTCCGCGTTGGATAAACTTCGCTTTGAAGAAACTCCGCGCTGCAGAAACTCCGAGTTGGAGAAACTCCGTGTTGGAGAAACTCCGTCTTGGGGAAACTCCGGGATGGAGAAATTCCTCGCTAGAGAATTTCCGTGCTGGACAAACTCCGCGCTGTAGAAACTCCGCGCTGGAGAAACTCCATGATGGAGAAACTCCGTGTTGGAGACACTCCACGCTGGAGATACTCCGCGCTGGAGAAACTCCGAGCTGGAGAAACTCCGCGTTGGAGAAACTCCGTGTTGGAGAAACTCCGTGCTGGAGAAACTCCGCACAGGAAAAAATCCGCGCTGGAGAAACTCCGCGTTGGAGAAATTCCGCGTTGGAGAAACTCCGCGTTGGAGAAACTTCGCTTTGAAGAAACTCCGCGCTGGACAAACTCTGTGTTGGAGAAACTCCGCGTTGGAGAAACTCCGCGGTGGAGAAACTCCGGGTTGGAGAAACTCCGCGCTGGAGAAAATCCGCGCTGGAGAAATTCCGTGCTTGAGAAAGTCCGTATTGGAGAAACCTCGTGTTGGAGAAACTCCGCGCTGGAGAAACTTCGCGCTGGAAAAAATCCGCGCTGGAGAAACTCCGCATTTGAGAAACTCTGCGTTGGAGACACTCCGCGGTGGAGAAACTCCGCGTTGGAGAAACTCTGCGCTGGAGAAAGTCCGTGTTGGAAAAAGTCCGTGTTGGAGAAACTCCGAGTTGGAGAAACTCCGTGTCTAAGAAATTCCGCGCTGGAGAAACCCCGCGCTGGAGAAAGTCAGCGCTGGAGAAAGTCCGCGTTGGAGAAACTCCGCGTGAAAGAAACTCCACCCTGGAGAAACTCCGGGCTGGAGAAATTCCGCGGTGGAGAAACTCTGCGCTGGAGAAACTCCACGCTAGAGAAACTCCGCGCTGGAGAAACTCCGCGTTGAAGAAACTCCGCGCTGAAAAAACTCCGCACAGGAGAAACTCCGTGTTTGAGAAACTCTGTACTGGATAAATTCCGCGATGGAGAAACTCCGCGTTGGAGAAACTTCGCTTTGAAGAAACTCCGCGCTGCAGAAAATCCGAGTTGGAGAAACTCCGTGTTGGAGAAACTCCGTCTTGGGGAAACTCCGGGTTGGACAAACTCCACGCTAGAGAAATTCCGTGCTGGACAAACTCCGCGCTGTAGAAACTACGCGCTGGAGAAACTCCATGATGGAGAAACTCCATGATGGAGAAACTCCGTGTTGGAGACACTCCACGCTGGAGATACTCCGAACTGGAGAAACTCCGAGCTGGAGAAACTCCGCGTTGGAGAAACTCCGTGTTGGAGAAACTCCGTGCTGGAGAAACTCCGCACAGGAAAAAATCCGCGCTGGAGAAACTCCGCGTTGGAGAAATTCCGCGTTGGAGAAACTCCGCGTTGGAGAAACTTCGCTTTGAAGAAACTGCGCGCTGGACAAACTCTGTGTTGGAGAAACTCCCCGTTGGAGAAACTCCGCGGTGGAGAAACTCCGGGTTGGAGAAACTCCGCGCTGGAGAAAATCCGCGCTGGAGAAATTCCGTGCTTGAGAAAGTCCGTATTGGAGAAACCTCGTGTTGGAGAAACTCCGCGCTGGAGAAACTTCGCGCTGGAGAAACTCCACGCTGGAGAAAATCCGCGCTGGAGAAACTCCGCATTTGAGAAACTCCGCGTTGGAGACACTCCGCGGTGGAGAAACTCAGCCTTTGAGAAACTCCGCGCTGGAGAAACTCCGCGTTGGAGAAACTCCGCGCTATAGAAACTCCGCGTTGGAGAAACTCCGCGTTGGAGAAACTCTGCGTTGGAGAAAGTCCGCTTTGGAGAAACTCCGCGTTGGAGAATGTCCGCGTTGGAGAAACTCCGCGCTGGAGTAAGTCCGTGTTGGAGAAATTCCGCGCTGGAGAAACTCCGCGCTGGAGAAACCCCGCGCTGGAGAAAGTCCGCGGGGGAGAAACTCCGCGCTGGAGAAACTCCACGCTAGAGAAACTCCGCGCTGGAGAAACTCTGCGCTGAAGAAACTCCGGGCTGGTGAAACTCCACGCTGGAGAAACTCCGCGCTGGAGAAACTCCGCCTTGGAGAAACTCCCCGTTGGAGAAACTCCGCGTTGGAGAAACTTCGCGTTGAATAATGTCCATGTTGGAGAAAGTCCGCGCTGGAGAAAATCCGCACTGGAGAAACTCCACGCTGGAGAAACTCCACGCTGGAGAAACTCTGCATTGGAGAAACTCCGCGCTAGAGAAACTCCGCGTTGGAGAAACTCCACGTTGGAGAAACTCCGCACTGGAGAATCTCTGCGTTGGAGAAACTCCGCGTTGGAGAAACTCCGCGCTGAAGAAAGTACGTGTTGGAAAAAGTCCGTGTTGGAGAAACTCCGCGTTGGAGAAACTTCACGGTGGAGAAACTCCGGGTTGGCGAAACTCCGCGCTGGAGAAAATCCGCGCTGGAGAAATTCCGTGCTTGAGAAAGTCCGCATTGGAGAAACCCCGTGTAGGAGAAACTCCGCGCGGGAGAAACTTCGCGCTGGAGAAACTCCACGCTGGAGAAACTCCGCGCTGGAGAAAATCCGCGCTGGAGAAACTCCGCATTTGAGAAACTCCGCGTTGGAGACACTCCGCGTTGGAGAAACTCCGCCTTTGAGAAACTCCGCGTTGGAGAAACGCCGCGTTGGAGAAACTCTGCGTTGGAGAAAGTCCGCTTTGGAGAAACTCCGCGTTGGAGAATGTCCGCGTTGGAGAAACTCCGCTCTGGAGAAATTCCGCGTTGGAGAAACTCCGCGTTGGAGAAACTCCGCACTGGAGAAACTCCGCGTTGTAGAAGCTCCGCGTTGGAGAAACTCCGTGTCTAAGAAATTCCGCGCTGGAGAAACCCCGCGCTGGAGAAAGTCAGCGCTGGAGAAAGTCCGCGTTGGAGAAACTCCGCGTGAAAGAAACTCCACCCTGGAGAAACTCCGCGCTGGAGAAACTCCGTGTTTGAGAAACTCTGTACTGGATGAATTCCGCGATGGAGAAACTCCGCGCTGCAGAAACTCCGCGCTGGAGAAACTCCGTATTGGAGAAACTCTGTGTTGAAGAAATTCCATGTTGGAGAAAGTCCGCGCTGGAGAAACTCCGCGTTGGAGAAACTCCGCGCTGGATAAACTCCGGGCTGGATAACCTCCGCTCTGGAGAAACTCCGCGTTGGAGAAACTCCGCGTTGGATAAACTTCGCTTTGAAGAAACTCCGCGCTGCAGAAAGTCCTAGTTGGAGAAACTCCGTGTTGGAGAAACTCCGTCTTGGGGAAACTCCGGGATGGAGAAATTCCTCGCTTGAGAATTTCCGTGCTGGACAAATTCCGCGCTGTAGAAACTACGCGCTGGAGAAACTCCATGATGGAGAAACTCCATGATGGAGAAACTCCGTGTTGGAGACACTCCACGCTGGAGATACTCCGAACTGGAGAAACTCCGAGCTGGAGAAACTCCGCGTTGGAGAAACTCCGTGTTGGAGAAACTCCGTGCTGGAGAAACTCCGCACAGGAAAAAATCCGCGCTGGAGAAACTCCGCGTTGGAGAAATTCCGCGTTGGAGAAACTCCGCGTTGGAGAAACTTCGCTTTGAAGAAACTCCGCGCTGGACAAACTCTGTGTTGGAGAAACTCCCCGTTGGAGAAACTCCGCGGTGGAGAAACTCCGGGTTGGAGAAACTCCGCGCTGGAGAAAATCCGCGCTGGAGAAATTACGTGCTTGAGAAAGTCCGTATTGGAGAAATCTCGTGTTGGAGAAACTCCGCGCTGGAGAAACTTCGCGCTGGAGAAACTCCACGCTGGAGAAAATCCGCGCTGGAGAAACTCCGCATTTGAGAAACTCCGCGTTGGAGACACTCCGCGGTGGAGAAACTCCGCCTTTGAGAAACTCCGCGCTGGAGAAACTCCGCGTTGGAGAAACTCCGCGCTAGAGAAACTCCGCGTTGGAGAAACTCCGCGTTGGAGAAACTCTGCGTTGGAGAAAGTCCGCTTTGGAGAAACTCCGCGTTGGAGAATGTCCGCGTTGGAGAAACTCCGCGCTGGAGTAAGTCCGTGTTGGAGAAAGTCCGTGTTGGAGAAACTCCGTGTTGGAGAAATTCCGCGCTGGAGAAACTCCGCGCTGGAGAAACCCCGCGCTGGAGAAAGTCCGCGGGGGAGAAACTCCGCGCTGGAGAAACTCCACGCTAGAGAAACTCCGCGCTGGAGAAACTCTGCGCTGGAGAAACTCCGGGCTGGAGAAACTCCACGCTGGAGAAACTCCGCGCTGGAGAAACTCCGCCTTGGAGAAACTCCCCGTTGGAGAAACTCCGCGTTGGAGAAACTTCGCGTTGAATAATGTCCATGTTGGAGAAAGTCCGCGCTGGAGAAAATCCGCACTGGAGAAACTCCACGCTGGAGAAACTCCACGCTGGAGAAACTCTGCATTGGAGAAACTCCGCGCTAGAGAAACTCCGCGTTGGAGAAACTCCACGTTGGAGAAACTCCGCACTGGAGAATCTCTGCGTTGGAGAAACTCCGCGTTGGAGAAACTCCGCGCTGAAGAAAGTACGTGTTGGAAAAAGTCCGTGTTGGAGAAACTCCGCGTTGGAGAAACTTCACGGTGGAGAAACTCCGGGTTGGCGAAACTCCGCGCTGGAGAAAATCCGCGCTGGAGAAATTCCGTGCTTGAGAAAGTCCGCATTGGAGAAACCCCGTGTAGGAGAAACTCCGCGCGGGAGAAACTTCGCGCTGGAGAAACTCCACGCTGGAGAAACTCCGCGCTGGAGAAAATCCGCGCTGGAGAAACTCCGCATTTGAAAAACTCCGCGTTGGAGACACTCCGCGTTGGAGAAACTCCGCCTTTGAGAAACTCCGCGTTGGAGAAACGCCGCGTTGGAGAAACTCTGCGTTGGAGAAAGTCCGCTTTGGAGAAACTCCGCGTTGGAGAATGTCCGCGTTGGAGAAACTCCGCGCTGGAGAAATTCCGCGTTGGAGAAACTCCGCGTTGGAGAAACTCCGCACTGGAGAAACTCCGCTTTGGAGAAGCTCCGCGTTGGAGAAACTCCGTGTCTAAGAAATTCCGCGCTGGAGAAACCCCGCGCTGGAGAAAGTCAGCGCTGGAGAAAGTCCGCGTTGGAGAAACTCCGCGTGAAAGAAACTCCACCCTGGAGAAACTCCGCGCTGGAGAAACTCCGTGTTTGAGAAACTCTGTACTGGATGAATTCCGCGATGGAGAAACTCCGCGCTGCAGAAACTCCGCGCTGGAGAAACTCCGTATTGGAGAAACTCTGTGTTGAAGAAATTCCATGTTGGAGAAAGTCCGCGCTGGAGAAACTCCGCGTTGGAGAAACTCCGCGCTGGATAAACTCCGGGCTGGATAACCTCCGCTCTGGAGAAACTCCGCGTTTGAGAAACTCCGCGTTGGATAAACTTCGCTTTGAAGAAACTCCGCGCTGCAGAAACTCCGAGTTGGAGAAACTCCGTGTTGGAGAAACTCCGTCTTGGGGAAACTCCGGGATGGAGAAATTCCTCGCTAGAGAATTTCCGTGCTGGACAAACTCCGCGCTGTAGAAACTCCGCGCTGGAGAAACTCCATGATGGAGAAACTCCGTGTTGGAGACACTCCACGCTGGAGATACTCCGCGCTGGAGAAACTCCGAGCTGGAGAAACTCCGCGTTGGAGAAACTCCGTGTTGGAGAAACTCCGTGCTGGAGAAACTCCGCACAGGAAAAAATCCGCGCTGGAGAAACTCCGCGTTGGAGAAATTCCGCGTTGGAGAAACTCCGCGTTGGAGAAACTTCGCTTTGAAGAAACTCCGCGCTGGACAAACTCTGTGTTGGAGAAACTCCGCGTTGGAGAAACTCCGCGGTGGAGAAACTCCGGGTTGGAGAAACTCCGCGCTGGAGAAAATCCGCGCTGGAGAAATTCCGTGCTTGAGAAAGTCCGTATTGGAGAAACCTCGTGTTGGAGAAACTCCGCGCTGGAGAAACTTCGCGCTGGAAAAAATCCGCGCTGGAGAAACTCCGCATTTGAGAAACTCTGCGTTGGAGACACTCCGCGGTGGAGAAACTCCGCGTTGGAGAAACTCTGCGCTGGAGAAAGTCCGTGTTGGAAAAAGTCCGTGTTGGAGAAACTCCGAGTTGGAGAAACTCCGTGTCTAAGAAATTCCGCGCTGGAGAAACCCCGCGCTGGAGAAAGTCAGCGCTGGAGAAAGTCCGCGTTGGAGAAACTCCGCGTGAAAGAAACTCCACCCTGGAGAAACTCCGGGCTGGAGAAATTCCGCGGTGGAGAGAAACTCTGCGCTGGAGAAACTCCACGCTAGAGAAACTCCGCGCTGGAGAAACTCCGCGTTGAAGAAACTCCGCGCTGAAAAAACTCCGCACAGGAGAAACTCCGTGTTTGAGAAACTCTGTACTGGATAAATTCCGCGATGGAGAAACTCCGCGTTGGAGAAACTTCGCTTTGAAGAAACTCCGCGCTGCAGAAAATCCGAGTTGGAGAAACTCCGTGTTGGAGAAACTCCGTCTTGGGGAAACTCCGGGTTGGACAAACTCCACGCTAGAGAAATTCCGTGCTGGACAAACTCCGCGCTGTAGAAACTACGCGCTGGAGAAACTCCATGATGGAGAAACTCCGTGTTGGAGACGCTCCACGCTGGAGATACTCCGCGCTGGAGAAACTCCGAGCTGGAGAAACTCCGCGTTGGAGAAACGCCGCGTTGGAGAAACTCCCCGTTGGAGAAACTCCGCGTTGGAGAAACTTCGCGTTGAATAATGTCCATGTTGGAGAAAGTCCGTGTTGGAGAAACTCCGTCTTGGGGAAACTCCGGGTTGGACAAACTCCACGCTAGAGAAATTCCGTGCTGGACAAACTCCGCGCTGTAGAAACTACGCGCTGGAGAAACTCCATGATGGAGAAACTCCATGATGGAGAAACTCCGTGTTGGAGACACTCCACGCTGGAGATACTCCGAACTGGAGAAACTCCGAGCTGGAGAAACTCCGCGTTGGAGAAACTCCGTGTTGGAGAAACTCCGTGCTGGAGAAACTCCGCACAGGAAAAAATCCGCGCTGGAGAAACTCCGCGTTGGAGAAATTCCGCGTTGGAGAAACTCCGCGTTGGAGAAACTTCGCTTTGAAGAAACTGCGCGCTGGACAAACTCTGTGTTGGAGAAACTCCCCGTTGGAGAAACTCCGCGGTGGAGAAACTCCGGGTTGGAGAAACTCCGCGCTGGAGAAAATCCGCGCTGGAGAAATTCCGTGCTTGAGAAAGTCCGTATTGGAGAAACCTCGTGTTGGAGAAACTCCGCGCTGGAGAAACTTCGCGCTGGAGAAACTCCACGCTGGAGAAAATCCGCGCTGGAGAAACTCCGCATTTGAGAAACTCCGCGTTGGAGACACTCCGCGGTGGAGAAACTCAGCCTTTGAGAAACTCCGCGCTGGAGAAACTCCGCGTTGGAGAAACTCCGCGCTATAGAAACTCCGCGTTGGAGAAACTCCGCGTTGGAGAAACTCTGCGTTGGAGAAAGTCCGCTTTGGAGAAACTCCGCGTTGGAGAATGTCCGCGTTGGAGAAACTCCGCGCTGGAGTAAGTCCGTGTTGGAGAAAGTCCGTGTTGGAGAAACTCCGTGTTGGAGAAATTCCGCGCTGGAGAAACTCCGCGCTGGAGAAACCCCGCGCTGGAGAAAGTCCGCGGGGGAGAAACTCCGCGCTGGAGAAACTCCACGCTAGAGAAACTCCGCGCTGGAGAAACTCTGCGCTGAAGAAACTCCGGGCTGGAGAAACTCCACGCTGGAGAAACTCCGCGCTGGAGAAACTCCGCCTTGGAGAAACTCCCCGTTGGAGAAACTCCGCGTTGGAGAAACTTCGCCTTGAATAATGTCCATGTTGGAGAAAGTCCGCGCTGGAGAAAATCCGCACTGGAGAAACTCCACGCTGGAGAAACTCCACGCTGGAGAAACTCTGCATTGGAGAAACTCCGCGCTAGAGAAACTCCGCGTTGGAGAAACTCCACGTTGGAGAAACTCCGCACTGGAGAATCTCTGCGTTGGAGAAACTCCGCGTTGGAGAAACTCCGCGCTGAAGAAAGTACGTGTTGGAAAAAGTCCGTGTTGGAGAAACTCCGCGTTGGAGAAACTTCACGGTGGAGAAACTCCGGGTTGGCGAAACTCCGCGCTGGAGAAAATCCGCGCTGGAGAAATTCCGTGCTTGAGAAAGTCCGCATTGGAGAAACCCCGTGTAGGAGAAACTCCGCGCGGGAGAAACTTCGCGCTGGAGAAACTCCACGCTGGAGAAACTCCGCGCTGGAGAAAATCCGCGCTGGAGAAACTCCGCATTTGAGAAACTCCGCGTTGGAGACACTCCGCGTTGGAGAAACTCCGCCTTTGAGAAACTCCGCGTTGGAGAAACGCCGCGTTGGAGAAACTCTGCGTTGGAGAAAGTCCGCTTTGGAGAAACTCCGCGTTGGAGAATGTCCGCGTTGGAGAAACTCCGCTCTGGAGAAATTCCGCGTTGGAGAAACTCCGCGTTGGAGAAACTCCGCACTGGAGAAACTCCGCGTTGTAGAAGCTCCGCGTTGGAGAAACTCCGTGTCTAAGAAATTCCGCGCTGGAGAAACCCCGCGCTGGAGAAAGTCAGCGCTGGAGAAAGTCCGCGTTGGAGAAACTCCGCGTGAAAGAAACTCCACCCTGGAGAAACTCCGCGCTGGAGAAACTCCGTGTTTGAGAAACTCTGTACTGGATGAATTCCGCGATGGAGAAACTCCGCGCTGCAGAAACTCCGCGCTGGAGAAACTCCGTATTGGAGAAACTCTGTGTTGAAGAAATTCCATGTTGGAGAAAGTCCGCGCTGGAGAAACTCCGCGTTGGAGAAACTCCACGCTGGAGAAACTCCGCGCTGGAGAAACTCCGCCTTGGAGAAACTCCCCGTTGGAGAAACTCCGCGTTGGAGAAACTTCGCGTTGAATAATGTCCATGTTGGAGAAAGTCCGCGCTGGAGAAAATCTGCACTGGAGAAACTTCACGCTGGAGAAACTCCACGCTGGAGAAACTCCGCATTTGAGAAACTCCGCGTTGGAGAAACTCCGCCTTTGAGAAACTCCGCGTTGGAGAAATTCCGCGTTGGAGAAACTCCGCGTTGGAGAAACTTCGCTTTGAAGAAACTCCGCGCTGGACAAACTCTGTGTTGGAGAAACTCCGCGTTGGAGAAACTCCGGGTTGGAGAAACTCCGCGCTGGAGAAAATCCGCGCTGGAGAAATTCCGTGCTTGAGAAAGTCCGTATTGGAGAAACCTCGTGTTGGAGAAACTCCGCGCTGGAGAAACTTCGCGCTGGAGAAACTCCACGCTGGAAAAAATCCGCGCTGGAGAAACTCCGCATTTGAGAAACTCTGCGTTGGAGACACTCCGCGGTGGAGAAACTCCGCGTTGGAGAAACTCCGCGCTAGAGAAACTCCGCGTTGGAGAAACTCCGCGTTGGAGAAACTCTGCGTTGGAGAAAGTCCGCTTTGGAGAAACTCCGCGTTGGAGAATGTCCGCGTTGGAGAAACTCTGCGCTGGAGAAACTCCGCGTTGGAGAAACTCCGCGTTGCAGAAACTCCGCGCTGGAGTAAGTCCGTGTTGGAGAAAGTCCGTGTTGGAGAAACTCCGAGTTGGAGAAACTCCGTGTTGGAGAAATTCCGCGCTGGAGAAACTCCGCGCTGGAGAAACCCCGCGCTGGAGAAAGTCCGCGGGGGAGAAACTCCGCGCTGGAGAAACTCCACGCTAGAGAAACTGCGCGCTGGAGAAACTTTGCGCTGGAGAAACTCCGGGCTGGAGAAACTTCACGCTGGAGAAACTCCGCGCTGGAGAAACTCCGCCTTGGAGAAACTCCCCGTTGGAGAAACTCCGCGTTGGAGAAACTTCGCGTTGAATAATGTCCATGTTGGAGAAAGTCCGCGCTGGAGAAAATCCGCACTGGAGAAACTCCACGCTGGAGAAACTCCACGCTAGAGAAACTCCGCATTTGAGAAACTCCGCGTTGGAGAAACTCCGCCTTTGAGAAACTCCGCGCTGGAGAAACTCCGCATTGGAGAAACTCCGCGCTAGAGAAACTCCGCGTTGGAGAAACTCCACGTTGGAGAAACTCCGCGCTGGAGAAAGTCCGTGTTGGAAAAAGTCCGTGTTGGAGAAACTCTGAGTTGGAGAAACTCCGCGCTGGAGAAACTCTGCGCTGGAGAAACTCCGGGCTGGAGAAACTCCACGCTGGAGAAACTCCGCGCTGGAGAAACTCCGCCTTGGAGAAACTCCCCGTTGGAGAAACTCCGCGTTGGAGAAACTTCGCGTTGAATATTGTCCATGTTGGAGAAAGTCCGCGCTGGAGAAAATCCGCACTGGAGAAACTCCACGCTGGAGAAACTCCACGCTGGAGAAACTCCGCATTTGAGAAACTCCGCGTTGGAGAAACTCCGCCTTTGAGAAACTCCGCGCTGGAGAAACTCCGCATTGGAGAAATTCCGCGCTAGAGAAACTCCGCGTTGGAGAAACTCCACGTTGGAGAAACTCCGCGGTTGAGAAACTCCGCGCTGGAGAAAGTCCGTGTTGGAAAAAGTCCGTGTTGGAGAAACTCCGAGTTGGAGAAACTCCGCGTTGGAGAAACTTCGCGGTGGAGAAACTCCGGGTTGGCGAAACTCCGCGCTGGAGAAAATCCGCGTTGGAGAAATTCCGTGCTTGAGAAAGTCCGTATTGGAGAAACCCCGTGTTGGAGAAACTCCGCGCGGGAGAAACTTCGCGCTGGAGAAACTCCACGCTGGAGAAACTCCGCGCTGGAGAAAATCCGCGCTGGAGAAACTCCGCATTTCAGAAACTCCGCGTTGGAGACACTCCGCGTTGGAGAAACTCCGCCTTTGAGAAACTCCGCTTTGGAGAAACGCCGCGTTGGAGAAACTCTGCGTTGGAGAAAGTCCGCTTTGGAGAAACTCCGCGTTGGAGAATGTCCGCGTTGGAGAAACTCCGTGCTTGAGAAAGTCCGTATTGGAGAAACCTCGTGTTGGAGAAACTCCGCGCTGGAGAAACTTCGCGCTGGAGAAACTCCACGCTGGAGAAAATCCGCGCTGGAGAAACTCCGCATTTGAGAAACTCTGCGTTGGAGACACTCCGCGGTGGAGAAACTCCGCGTTGGAGAAACTCCGCGCTAGAGAAACTCCGCGTTGGAGAAACTCCGCGTTGGAGAAACTCTGCGTTGGAGAAAGTCCGCTTTGGAGAAACTCCGCGCTGGAGAAACCCCGCGCTGGAGAAAGTCCGCGGTGGAGAAACTCCGCGCTGGAGAAACTCCACGCTAGAGAAACTCCGCGCTGGAGAAACTCTGCGCTGGAGAAACTCCGGGCTGGACAAACTCCACGCTGGAGAAACTCCGGACTGGAGAAACTACGCGTTGGAGAAACTCCGCGCTGGATAAACTCCGGGCTGGATAAACTCCGCTCTGGAGAAACTCCGCGTTGGAGAAACTCCGCGTTGGAGAAACTTCGCTTTGAAGAAACTCCGCGATGGAGAAACTCCGCGCTTGAGAAACTCCGCGCTGGAGAAACTCCGTGTTGGAGAAACTCTGTGTTGAAGAAACTCCATGTTGGAGAAAGTCCGCGCTGGAGAAACTCCGCGTTGGAGAAACTTCGAGCTGGATAAACTCCGGGCTGGATAAACTCCGCTCTGGAGAAACTCCGCGTTGGAGAAACTCCGCGTTGGAGAAACTTCGCTTTGAAGAAACTCCGCGCAGGAGAAACTCCGTGTTGGAGAAACTCCGTGTTGGAAAAACTCCGTCTTGGGGAAACTCCGGGTTGGAGAAACTCCACGCGAGAGAAATTCCGTGCTGGACAAACTCCGCGCTGGAGAAACTCCGCGCTGGAGAAACTCCATGTTGGAGAAACTCCGTGTTGGAGAAACTCCGCGCTGGAGATTATTCGCGCTGGAGAAACTCCGAGCTGGAGAAACTCCGCGTTGGAGAAACTCCGTGTTGGAGAAACTCCGCGTTGGAGAAACTCTGCGGTGGAGAAACTCCGTGTTGGAGAAACTCCGCGCTGGAGAAAATCCGCGCTGGAGAAATTCCGTGCTTGAGAAAGTCCGTATTGGAGAAACCTCGTGTTGGAGAAACTCCGCGCTGGAGAAACTTCGCGCTGGAGAAACTCCACGCTGGAAAAAATCCGCGCTGGAAAAACTCCGCATTTGAGAAACTCTGCGTTGGAGACACTCCGCGGTGGAGAAACTCCGCGTTGGAGAAACTCCGCGCTAGAGAAACTCCGCGTTGGAGAAACTCCGCGTTGGAGAAACGCTGCGTTGGAGAAAGTCCGCTTTGGAGAAACTCCGCGTTGGAGAATGTCCGCGTTGGAGAAACTCTGCGCTGGAGAAACTCCGCGTTGGAGAAACTCCGCGTTGCAGAAACTCCGCGCTGGAGTAAGTCCGTGTTGGAGAAAGTCCGTGTTGGAGAAACTCCGAGTTGGAGAAACTCCGTGTTGGAGAAATTCCGCGCTGGAGAAACTCCGCGCTGGAGAAACCCCGCGCTGGAGAAAGTCCGCGGGGGAGAAACTCCGCGCTGGAGAAACTCCACGCTAGAGAAACTGCGCGCTGGAGAAACTTTGCGCTGGAGAAACTCCGGGCTGGAGAAACTTCACGCTGGAGAAACTCCGCGCTGGAGAAACTCCGCCTTGGAGAAACTCCCCGTTGGAGAAACTCCGCGTTGGAGAAACTTCGCGTTGAATAATGTCCATGTTGGAGAAAGTCCGCGCTGGAGAAAATCCGCACTGGAGAAACTCCACGCTGGAGAAACTCCACGCTGGAGAAACTCCGCATTTGAGAAACTCCGCGTTGGAGAAACTCCGCCTTTGAGAAACTCCGCGCTGGAGAAACTCCGCATTGGAGAAACTCCGCGCTAGAGAAACTCCGCGTTGGAGAAACTCCACGTTGGAGAAACTCCGCGCTGGAGAAAGTCCGTGTTGGAAAAAGTCCGTGTTGGAGAAACTCCGAGTTGGAGAACCTCCGCGCTGGAGAAACTCTGCGCTGGAGAAACTCCGGGCTGGAGAAACTCCACGCTGGAGAAACTCCGCGCTGGAGAAACTCCGCCTTGGAGAAACTCCCCGTTGGAGAAACTCCGCGTTGGAGAAACTTCGCGTTGAATAATGTCCATGTTGGAGAAAGTCCGCGCTGGAGAAAATCTGCACTGGAGAAACTTCACGCTGGAGAAACTCCACGCTGGAGAAACTCCGCATTTGAGAAACTCCGCGTTGGAGAAACTCCGCCTTTGAGAAACTCCGCGCTGGAGAAACTCCGCATTGGAGAAATTCCGCGCTAGAGAAACTCCGCGTTGGAGAAACTCCACGTTGGAGAAACTCCGCGGTTGAGAATCTCTGCGTTGGAGAAACTCCGCGTTGGAGAAACTCCGCGCTGGAGAAAGTCCGTGTTGGAAAAAGTCCGTATTGGAGAAACCTCGTGTTGGAGAAACTCCGCGCTGGAGAAACTTCGCGCTGGAGAAACTCCACGCTGGAAAAAATCCGCGCTGGAGAAACTCCGCATTTGAGAAACTCTGCGTTGGAGACACTCCGCGGTGGAGAAACTCCGCGTTGGAGAAACTCCGCGCTAGAGAAACTCCGCGTTGGAGAAACTCCGCGTTGGAGAAACTCTGCGTTGGAGAAAGTCCGCTTTGGAGAAACTCCGCGTTGGAGAATGTCCGCGTTGGAGAAACTCTGCGCTGGAGAAACTCCGCGTTGGAGAAACTCCGCGTTGCAGAAACTCCGCGCTGGAGTAAGTCCGTGTTGGAGAAAGTCCGTGTTGGAGAAACTCCGAGTTGGAGAAACTCCGTGTTGGAGAAATTCCGCGCTGGAGAAACTCCGCGCTGGAGAAACCCCGCGCTGGAGAAAGTCCGCGGGGGAGAAACTCCGCGCTGGAGAAACTCCACGCTAGAGAAACTGCGCGCTGGAGAAACTTTGCGCTGGAGAAACTCCGGGCTGGAGAAACTTCACGCTGGAGAAACTCCGCGCTGGAGAAACTCCGCCTTGGAGAAACTCCCCGTTGGAGAAACTCCGCGTTGGAGAAACTTCGCGTTGAATAATGTCCATGTTGGAGAAAGTCCGCGCTGGAGAAAATCCGCACTGGAGAAACTCCACGCTGGAGAAACTCCACGCTAGAGAAACTCCGCATTTGAGAAACTCCGCGTTGGAGAAACTCCGCCTTTGAGAAACTCCGCGCTGGAGAAACTCCGCATTGGAGAAACTCCGCGCTAGAGAAACTCCGCGTTGGAGAAACTCCACGTTGGAGAAACTCCGCGCTGGAGAAAGTCCGTGTTGGAAAAAGTCCGTGTTGGAGAAACTCTGAGTTGGAGAAACTCCGCGCTGGAGAAACTCTGCGCTGGAGAAACTCCGGGCTGGAGAAACTCCACGCTGGAGAAACTCCGCGCTGGAGAAACTCCGCCTTGGAGAAACTCCCCGTTGGAGAAACTCCGCGTTGGAGAAACTTCGCGTTGAATATTGTCCATGTTGGAGAAAGTCCGCGCTGGAGAAAATCCGCACTGGAGAAACTCCACGCTGGAGAAACTCCACGCTGGAGAAACTCCGCATTTGAGAAACTCCGCGTTGGAGAAACTCCGCCTTTGAGAAACTCCGCGCTGGAGAAACTCCGCATTGGAGAAATTCCGCGCTAGAGAAACTCCGCGTTGGAGAAACTCCACGTTGGAGAAACTCCGCGGTTGAGAAACTCCGCGCTGGAGAAAGTCCGTGTTGGAAAAAGTCCGTGTTGGAGAAACTCCGAGTTGGAGAAACTCCGCGTTGGAGAAACTTCGCGGTGGAGAAACTCCGGGTTGGCGAAACTCCGCGCTGGAGAAAATCCGCGTTGGAGAAATTCCGTGCTTGAGAAAGTCCGTATTGGAGAAACCCCGTGTTGGAGAAACTCCGCGCGGGAGAAACTTCGCGCTGGAGAAACTCCACGCTGGAGAAACTCCGCGCTGGAGAAAATCCGCGCTGGAGAAACTCCGCATTTCAGAAACTCCGCGTTGGAGACACTCCGCGTTGGAGAAACTCCGCCTTTGAGAAACTCCGCTTTGGAGAAACGCCGCGTTGGAGAAACTCTGCGTTGGAGAAAGTCCGCTTTGGAGAAACTCCGCGTTGGAGAATGTCCGCGTTGGAGAAACTCCGTGCTTGAGAAAGTCCGTATTGGAGAAACCTCGTGTTGGAGAAACTCCGCGCTGGAGAAACTTCGCGCTGGAGAAACTCCACGCTGGAGAAAATCCGCGCTGGAGAAACTCCGCATTTGAGAAACTCTGCGTTGGAGACACTCCGCGGTGGAGAAACTCCGCGTTGGAGAAACTCCGCGCTAGAGAAACTCCGCGTTGGAGAAACTCCGCGTTGGAGAAACTCTGCGTTGGAGAAAGTCCGCTTTGGAGAAACTCCGCGTTGGAGAATGTCCGCGTTGGAGAAACTCTGCGCTGGAGAAACTCCACGTTGGAGAAACTCCGCGCTGGAGAAACTCTGCGTTGGAGAAACTCCGCGTTGGAGAAACTCCGCGCTGGAGAAAGTCCGTGTTCGAAAAAGTCCGTGTTGGAGAAACTCCGAGTTGGAGAAACTCCGTGTCTAAGAAATTCCGCGCTGGAGAAACCCCGCGCTGGAGAAAGTCAGCGCTGGAGAAAGTCCGCGTTGGAGAAACTCCGCGTGAAAGAAACTCCACCCTGGAGAAACTCCGCGCTGGAGAAATTCCGCGGTGGAGAAACTCTGCGCTGGAGAAACTCCACGCTAGAGAAACTCCGCGCTGGAGAAACTCCGCGTTGAAGAAACTCTGTACTGGATAAATTCCGCGATGGAGAAACTCCGCGCTGCAGAAACTCTGCGCTGGAGAAACTCCGTGTTGGAGAAATTCTGTGTTGAAGAAATTCCATGTTGGAGAAAGTCCGCGCTGGAGAAACTCCGCGTTGGAGAAACTCCGCGCTGGATAAACTCCGGGCTGGATAACCTCCGCTCTGGAGAAACTCCGCGTTGGAGAAACTCCGCGTTGGAGAAACTTCGCTTTGAAGAAACTCCGCGCTCCAGAAACTCCGATTTGGAGAAACTCCGTGTTGGAAAAACTCCGTCTTGGGGAAACTCCGGGTTGGAGAAACTCCGTGCTGGAGAAACTCCGCACAGGAAAAATTCCGTGCTGGACAAACTCCGCGCTGTAGAAACTCCGCGCTGGAGAAACTCCATGATGGAGAAACTCCGTGTTGGAGACACTCCACGCTGGAGATACTCCGAACTGGAGAAACTCCGAGCTGGAGAAACTCCGCGTTGGAGAAACTCCGTGTTGGAGAAACTCCGTGCTGGAGAAACTCCGCACAGGAAAAAATCCGCGCTGGAGAAACTCCGCGTTGGAGAAATTCCGCGTTGGAGAAACTCCGCGTTGGAGAAACTTCGCTTTGAAGAAACTCCGCGCTGGACAAACTCTGTGTTGGAGAAACTCCGCGTTGGAGAAACTTCGCGCTTGAGAAACTCCACGCTGGAGAAAATCCGCGCTGGAGAAACTCCGCATTTGAGAAACTCCGCGTTGGAGACACTCCGTGGTGGAGAAACTCCGCCTTTGAGAAACTCCGCGCTTTAGAAACTCCGCGTTGGAGAAACTCCGCGCTAGAGAAACTCCGCGTTGGAGAAACTCCGCGTTGGAGAAACTCTGCGTTGGAGAAAGTCCGCTTTGGAGAAACTCCGCGTTGGAGAATGTCCGCGTTGGAGAAACTCTGCGCTGGAGAAACTCCGCGTTGGAGAAACTCCGCGTTGGAGAAACTCCGCGCTGGAGTAAGTCCGTGTTGGAGAAAGTCCGTGTTGGAGAAACTCCGAGTTGGAGAAACTCCGTGTTGGAGAAATTCCGCGCTGGAGAAACTCCGCGCTATAGAAACCCCGCGCTGGAGAAAGTCCGCGGGGGAGACACTCCGCGCTGGAGAATCTCCACGCTAGAGAAACTCCGCGCTGGAGAAACTCTGCGCTGGAGAAACTCCGGGCTGGGGAAACTCCACGCTGGAGAAACTCCGCGCTGGAGAAACTCCGCCTTGGAGAAACTCCCCGTTGGAGAAACTCCGCGTTGGAGAAACTTCGCGTTGAATAATGTCCATGTTGGAGAAAGTCCGCGCTGGAGAAAATCCGCACTGGAGAAACTCCACGCTGGAGAAACTCCGCATTTGAGAAACTCTGCGTTGGAGAAACTCCGCCTTTGAGAAACTCCGCACTGGAGAAACTCCGCATTGGAGAAACTCCGCGCTAGAGAAACTCCGCGTTGGAGAAACTCCACGTTGGAGAAACTCCGCGGTTGAGAATCTCTGCGTTGGAGAAACTCCGCGTTGGAGAAACTCCGCGCTGGACAAAGTCCGTGTTGGAAAAAGTCCGTGTTGGAGAAACTCCGAGTTGGAGAAACTCCGCGTTGGAGAAACTTCGCGGTGGAGAAACTCCGGGTTGGCGAAACTCCGCGCTGGAGAAAATCCGCGCTGGAGAAATTCCGTGCTTGAGAAAGTCCGTATTGGAGAAACCCCGTGTTGGAGAAACTCCGCGCGGGAGAAACTTCGCGCTGGAGAAACTCGACGCTGGATAAACTCCGCGCTGGAGAAAATCCGCGCTGGAGAAACTCCGCATTTCAGAAACTCCGCGTTGGAGACACTCCGCGTTGGAGAAACTCCGCCTTTGAGAAACTCCGCGTTGGAGAAACGCCGCGTTGGAGAAACTCTGCGTTGGAGAAAGTCCGCTTTGGAGAAACTCCGCGTTGGAGAATGTCCGCGTTGGAGAAACTCCGGGCTGGAGAAATTCCGCGTTGGAGAAACTCCGCGTTGGAGAAAGTCCGTGTTGGAGAAAGTCCGCTTTGGAGAAACTCCGAGTTGGAGAAACTCCGCGTTGGAGAAACTCCGCGCTGGAGAAAGTCCGTGTTGGAGAAAGTCCGTGTTGGAGAAACTCCGAGTTGGAGAAACTCCGTGTTGGAGAAATTCCGCGCTGGAGAAACCCCGCGCTGGAGAAAGTCCGCGGTGGAGAAACTCCGCGCTGGAGAAACTCCACGCTAGAGAAACTCCGCGCTGGAGAAACTCTGCGCTGGAGAAACTCCGGGCTGGACAAACTCCACGCTGGAGAAACTCCGGACTGGAGAAACTACGCGTTGGAGAAACTCCGCGCTGGATAAACTCCGGGCTGGATAAACTCCGCTCTGGAGAAACTCCGCGTTGGAGAAACTCCGCGTTGGAGAAACTTCGCTTTGAAGAAACTCCGCGATGGAGAAACTCCGCGCTTGAGAAACTCCGCGCTGGAGAAACTCCGTGTTGGAGAAACTCTGTGTTGAAGAAACTCCATGTTGGAGAAAGTCCGCGCTGGAGAAACTCCGCGTTGGAGAAACTTCGAGCTGGATAAACTCCGGGCTGGATAAACTCCGCTCTGGAGAAACTCCGCGTTGGAGAAACTCCGCGTTGGAGAAACTTCGCTTTGAAGAAACTCCGCGCAGGAGAAACTCCGTGTTGGAGAAACTCCGTGTTGGAAAAACTCCGTCTTGGGGAAACTCCGGGTTGGAGAAACTCCACGCGAGAGAAATTCCGTGCTGGACAAACTCCGCGCTGGAGAAACTCCGCGCTGGAGAAACTCCATGTTGGAGAAACTCCGTGTTGGAGAAACTCCGCGCTGGAGATTATTCGCGCTGGAGAAACTCCGAGCTGGAGAAACTCCGCGTTGGAGAAACTCCGTGTTGGAGAAACTCCGCGTTGGAGAAACTCTGCGGTGGAGAAACTCCGTGTTGGAGAAACTCCGCGCTGGAGAAAATCCGCGCTGGAGAAATTCCGTGCTTGAGAAAGTCCGTATTGGAGAAACCTCGTGTTGGAGAAACTCCGCGCTGGAGAAACTTCGCGCTGGAGAAACTCCACGCTGGAAAAAATCCGCGCTGGAAAAACTCCGCATTTGAGAAACTCTGCGTTGGAGACACTCCGCGGTGGAGAAACTCCGCGTTGGAGAAACTCCGCGCTAGAGAAACTCCGCGTTGGAGAAACTCCGCGTTGGAGAAACGCTGCGTTGGAGAAAGTCCGCTTTGGAGAAACTCCGCGTTGGAGAATGTCCGCGTTGGAGAAACTCTGCGCTGGAGAAACTCCGCGTTGGAGAAACTCCGCGTTGCAGAAACTCCGCGCTGGAGTAAGTCCGTGTTGGAGAAAGTCCGTGTTGGAGAAACTCCGAGTTGGAGAAACTCCGTGTTGGAGAAATTCCGCGCTGGAGAAACTCCGCGCTGGAGAAACCCCGCGCTGGAGAAAGTCCGCGGGGGAGAAACTCCGCGCTGGAGAAACTCCACGCTAGAGAAACTGCGCGCTGGAGAAACTTTGCGCTGGAGAAACTCCGGGCTGGAGAAACTTCACGCTGGAGAAACTCCGCGCTGGAGAAACTCCGCCTTGGAGAAACTCCCCGTTGGAGAAACTCCGCGTTGGAGAAACTTCGCGTTGAATAATGTCCATGTTGGAGAAAGTCCGCGCTGGAGAAAATCCGCACTGGAGAAACTCCACGCTGGAGAAACTCCACGCTGGAGAAACTCCGCATTTGAGAAACTCCGCGTTGGAGAAACTCCGCCTTTGAGAAACTCCGCGCTGGAGAAACTCCGCATTGGAGAAACTCCGCGCTAGAGAAACTCCGCGTTGGAGAAACTCCACGTTGGAGAAACTCCGCGCTGGAGAAAGTCCGTGTTGGAAAAAGTCCGTGTTGGAGAAACTCCGAGTTGGAGAACCTCCGCGCTGGAGAAACTCTGCGCTGGAGAAACTCCGGGCTGGAGAAACTCCACGCTGGAGAAACTCCGCGCTGGAGAAACTCCGCCTTGGAGAAACTCCCCGTTGGAGAAACTCCGCGTTGGAGAAACTTCGCGTTGAATAATGTCCATGTTGGAGAAAGTCCGCGCTGGAGAAAATCTGCACTGGAGAAACTTCACGCTGGAGAAACTCCACGCTGGAGAAACTCCGCATTTGAGAAACTCCGCGTTGGAGAAACTCCGCCTTTGAGAAACTCCGCGCTGGAGAAACTCCGCATTGGAGAAATTCCGCGCTAGAGAAACTCCGCGTTGGAGAAACTCCACGTTGGAGAAACTCCGCGGTTGAGAATCTCTGCGTTGGAGAAACTCCGCGTTGGAGAAACTCCGCGCTGGAGAAAGTCCGTGTTGGAAAAAGTCCGTGTTGGAGAAACTCCGAGTTGGAGAAACTCCGCGTTGGAGAAACTTCGCGGTGGAGAAACTCCGGGTTGGTGAAACTCCGCGCTGGAGAAAATCCGCGTTGGAGAAATTCCGTGCTTGAGAAAGTCCGTATTGGAGAAACCCCGTGTTGGAGAAACTCCGCGCGGGAGAAACTCCGCGCTGGAGAAACTCCACGCTGGAGAAACTCCGCGCTGGAGAAAATCCGCGCTGGAGAAACTCCGCATTTCAGAAACTCCGCGTTGGAGACACTCCGCGTTGGAGAAACTCCGCCTTTGAGAAACTCCGCGTTGGAGAAACTCTGCGTTGGAGAAAGTCCGCTTTGGAGAAACTCCGCGTTGGAGAATGTCCGCGTTGGAGAAACTCCGTGCTTGAGAAAGTCCGTATTGGAGAAACCTCGTGTTGGAGAAACTCCGCGCTGGAGAAACTTCGCGCTGGAGAAACTCCACGCTGGAGAAAATCCGCGCTGGAGAAACTCCGCATTTGAGAAACTCTGCGTTGGAGACACTCCGCGGTTGAGAAACTCCGCGTTGGAGAAACTCCGCGCTAGAGAAACTCCGCGTTGGAGAAACTCCGCGTTGGAGAAACTCTGCGTTGGAGAAAGTCCGCTTTGGAGAAACTCGGCGTTGGAGAATGTCCGCGTTGGAGAAACTCTGCGCTGGAGAAACTCCACGTTGGAGAAACTCCGCGCTTGAGAAACTCTGCGTTGGAGAAACTCCGCGTTGGAGAAACTCCGCGCTGGAGAAAGTCCGTGTTCGAAAAAGTCCGTGTTGGAGAAACTCCGAGTTGGAGAAACTCCGTGTCTAAGAAATTCCGCGCTGGAGAAACCCCGCGCTGGAGAAAGTCAGCGCTGGAGAAAGTCCGCGTTGGAGAAACTCCGCGTGAAAGAAACTCGACCCTGGAGAAACTCCGCGCTGGAGAAATTCCGCGGTGGAGAAACTCTGCGCTGGAGAAACTCCACGCTAGAGAAACTCCGCGCTGCAGAAACTCCGCGTTGAAGAAACTCTGTACTGGATAAATTCCGCGATGGAGAAACTCCGCGCTGCAGAAACTCTGCGCTGGAGAAACTCCGTGTTGGAGAAACTCTGTGTTGAAGAAACTCCATGTTGGAGAAAGTCCGCGCTGGAGAAACTCCGCGTTGGAGAAACTCCGCGCTGGATAAACTCCGGGCTGGATAACCTCCGCTCTGGAGAAACTCCGCGTTGGATAAACTCCGCGTTGGAGAAACTTCGCTTTGAAGAAACTCCGCGCTCCAGAAACTCCGAGTTGGAGAAACTCCACGCTAGAGAAATTCCGTGCTGGACAAACTCCGCGCTGTAGAAACTCCGCGCTGGAGAAACTCCATGATGGAGAAACTCCGTGTTGGAGACACTCCACGCTGGAGATACTCCGAACTGGAGAAACTCCGAGCTGGAGAAATTCCGCGTTGGAGAAACTCCGTGTTGGAGAAACTCCGTGCTGGAGAAACTCCGCACAGGAAAAAATCCGCGCTTGAGAAACTCCGCGTTGGAGAAACTCCGCGTTGGAGAAACTTCGCTTTGAAGAAACTCCGCGCTGGACAAACTCTGTGTTGGAGAAACTCCGCGTTGGAGAAACTCCGCGGTGGAGAAATTCCGCGCTTGAGAAAGTCCGTATTGGAGAAACCTTGTGTTGGAGAAACTCCGCGCTGGAGAAACTTCGCGCTTGAGAAACTCCACGCTGGAGAAAATCCGCGCTGGAGAAACTCCGCATTTGAGAAACTCCGCGTTGGAGACACTCCGCGGTGGAGAAACTCCGCCTTTGAGAAACTCCGCGCTTTAGAAACTCCGCGTTGGAGAAACTCCGCGCTAGAGAAACTCCGCGTTGGAGAAACTCTGCGTTGGAGAAAGTCCGCTTTGGAGAAACTCCGCGTTGGAGAATGTCCGCGTTGGAGAAACTCTGCGCTGGAGAAACTCCGCGTTGGAGAAACTCCGCGTTGGAGAAACTCCGCGCTGGAGTAAGTCCGTGTTGGAGAAATTCCGCGCTGGAGAAACTCCGCGCTATAGAAACCCCGCGCTGGAGAAAGTCCGCGGGGGAGACACTCCGCGCTGGAGAATCTCCACGCTAGAGAAACTCCGCGCTGGAGAAACTCTGCGCTGGAGAAACTCCGGGCTGGGGAAACTCCACGCTGGAGAAACTCCGCGCTGGAGAAACTCCGCCTTGGAGAAACTCCCCGTTGGAGAAACTCCGCGTTGGAGAAACTTCGCGTTGAATAATGTCCATGTTGGAGAAAGTCCGCGCTGGAGAAAATCCGCACTGGAGAAACTCCACGCTGGAGAAACTCCGCATTTGAGAAACTCCGCGTTGGAGAAACTCCGCCTTTGAGAAACTCCGCACTGGAGAAACTCCGCATTGGAGAAACTCCGCGCTAGAGAAACTCCGCGTTGGAGAAACTCCACGTTGGAGAAACTCCGCGGTTGAGAATCTCTGCGTTGGAGAAACTCCGCGTTGGAGAAACTCCGCGCTGGAGAAAGTCCGTGTTGGAAAAAGTCCGTGTTGGAGAAACTCCGAGTTGGAGAAACTCCGCGTTGGAGAAACTTCGCGGTGGAGAAACTCCGGGTTGGCGAAACTCCGCGCTGGAGAAAATCCGCGCTGGAGAAATTCCGTGCTTGAGAAAGTCCGTATTGGAGAAACCCCGTGTTGGAGAAACTCCGCGCGGGAGAAACTTCGCGCTGGAGAAACTCGACGCTGGATAAACTCCGCGCTGGAGAAAATCCGCGCTGGAGAAACTCCGCATTTCAGAAACTCCGCGTTGGAGACACTCCGCGTTGGAGAAACTCCGCCTTTGAGAAACTCCGCGTTGGAGAAACGCCGCGTTGGAGAAACTCTGCGTCGGAGAAAGTCCGCTTTGGAGAAACTCCGCGTTGGAGAATGTCCGCGTTGGAGAAACTCCGCGCTGGAGAAATTCCGCGTTGGAGAAACTCCGCGTTGGAGAAAGTCCGTGTTGGAGAAAGTCCGCTTTGGAGAAACTCCGAGTTGGAGAAACTCCGCGTTGGAGAAACTCCGCGCTGGAGAAAGTCCGTGTTGGAGAAAGTCCGTGTTGGAGAAACTCCGAGTTGGAGAAACTCCGTGTTGGAGAAATTCCGCGCTGGAGAAACCCCGCGCTGGAGAAAGTCAGCGGTGGAGAAACTCCGCGCTGGAGAAACTCCACGCTAGAGAAACTCCGCGCTGGAGAAACTCTGCGCTGGAGAAACTCCGGGCTGGAGAAACTCCACGCTGGAGAAACTCCGGACTGGAGAAACTACGCGTTGGAGAAACTTCGCGCTTGAGAAACTCCACGCTGGAGAAAATCCGCGCTGGAGAAACTCCGCATTTGAGAAACTCCGCGTTGGAGACACTCCGCGGTGGAGAAACTCCGCCTTTGAGAAACTCCGCGCTTTAGAAACTCCGCGTTGGAGAAACTCCGCGCTAGAGAAACTCCGCGTTGGAGAAACTCTGCGTTGGAGAAAGTCCGCTTTGGAGAAACTCCGCGTTGGAGAATGTCCGCGTTGGAGAAACTCTGCGCTGGAGAAACTCCGCGTTGGAGAAACTCCGCGTTGGAGAAACTCCGCGCTGGAGTAAGTCCGTGTTGGAGAAATTCCGCGCTGGAGAAACTCCGCGCTATAGAAACCCCGCGCTGGAGAAAGTCCGCGGGGGAGACACTCCGCGCTGGAGAATCTCCACGCTAGAGAAACTCCGCGCTGGAGAAACTCTGCGCTGGAGAAACTCCGGGCTGGGGAAACTCCACGCTGGAGAAACTCCGCGCTGGAGAAACTCCGCCTTGGAGAAACTCCCCGTTGGAGAAACTCCGCGTTGGAGAAACTTCGCGTTGAATAATGTCCATGTTGGAGAAAGTCCGCGCTGGAGAAAATCCGCACTGGAGAAACTCCACGCTGGAGAAACTCCGCATTTGAGAAACTCCGCGTTGGAGAAACTCCGCCTTTGAGAAACTCCGCACTGGAGAAACTCCGCATTGGAGAAACTCCGCGCTAGAGAAACTCCGCGTTGGAGAAACTCCACGTTGGAGAAACTCCGCGGTTGAGAATCTCTGCGTTGGAGAAACTCCGCGTTGGAGAAACTCCGCGCTGGAGAAAGTCCGTGTTGGAAAAAGTCCGTGTTGGAGAAACTCCGAGTTGGAGAAACTCCGCGTTGGAGAAACTTCGCGGTGGAGAAACTCCGGGTTGGCGAAACTCCGCGCTGGAGAAAATCCGCGCTGGAGAAATTCCGTGCTTGAGAAAGTCCGTATTGGAGAAACCCCGTGTTGGAGAAACTCCGCGCGGGAGAAACTTCGCGCTGGAGAAACTCGACGCTGGATAAACTCCGCGCTGGAGAAAATCCGCGCTGGAGAAACTCCGCATTTCAGAAACTCCGCGTTGGAGACACTCCGCGTTGGAGAAACTCCGCCTTTGAGAAACTCCGCGTTGGAGAAACGCCGCGTTGGAGAAACTCTGCGTCGGAGAAAGTCCGCTTTGGAGAAACTCCGCGTTGGAGAATGTCCGCGTTGGAGAAACTCCGCGCTGGAGAAATTCCGCGTTGGAGAAACTCCGCGTTGGAGAAAGTCCGTGTTGGAGAAAGTCCGCTTTGGAGAAACTCCGAGTTGGAGAAACTCCGCGTTGGAGAAACTCCGCGCTGGAGAAAGTCCGTGTTGGAGAAAGTCCGTGTTGGAGAAACTCTGAGTTGGAGAAACTCCGTGTTGGAGAAATTCCGCGCTGGAGAAACCCCGCGCTGGAGAAAGTCAGCGGTGGAGAAACTCCGCGCTGGAGAAACTCCACGCTAGAGAAACTCCGCGCTGGAGAAACTCTGCGCTGGAGAAACTCCGGGCTGGAGAAACTCCACGCTGGAGAAACTCCGGACTGGAGAAACTACGCGTTGGAGAAACTCCGCGCTGGATAAACTCCGGGCTGGATAAACTCCGCTCTGGAGAAACTCCGCGTTGGAGAAACTCCGCGTTGGAGAAACTTCGCTTTGAAGAAACTCCGCGATGGAGAAACTCCGCGCTTGAGAAACTCCGCGCTGGAGAAACTCCGTGTTGGAGAAACTCTGTGTTGAAGAAACTCTATGTTGGAGAAAGTCCGCGCTGGAGAAACTCCGCGTTGGAGAAACTTCGAGCGGGATAAACTCCGGGCTGGATAAACTCCGCTCTGGAGAAACTCCGCGTTGGAGAAACTCCGCGTTGGAGAAACTTCGCTTTGAAGAAACTCCGCGCAGGAGAAACTCCGTGTTGGAGAAACTCCGTGTTGGAAAAACTCCGTCTTGGGGAAACTCCGGGTTGGAGAAACTCCACGCGAGAGAAATTCCGTGCTGGACAAACTCCGCGCTGGAGAAACTCCGCGCTGGAGAAACTCCGCGCTGGAGAAACTCCATGTTGGAGAAACTCTGTGTTGGAGAAACTCCGCGCTGGAGATTATTCGCGCTGGAGAAACTCCGAGCTGGAGAAACTCCGCGTTGGAGAAACTCCGTGTTGGAGAAACTCCGCGTTGGAGAAACTCCGCGGTGGAGAAACTCCGGGTTGGAGAAACTCCGCGCTGGAGAAAATCCGCGCTGGAGAAATTCCGTGCTTGAGAAAGTCCGTATTGGAGAAACCTCGTGTTGGAGAAACTCCGCGCTGGAGAAACTTCGCGCTGGAGAAACTCCACGCTGGAAAAAATCCGCGCTGGAAAAACTCCGCATTTGAGAAACTCTGCGTTGGAGACACTCCGCGGTGGAGAAACTCCGCGTTGGAGAAACTCCGCGCTAGAGAAACTCCGCGTTGGAGAAACTCCGCGTTGGAGAAACGCTGCGTTGGAGAAAGTCCGCTTTGGAGAAACTCCGCGTTGGAGAATGTCCGCGTTGGAGAAACTCTGCGCTGGAGAAACTCCGCGTTGGAGAAACTCCGCGTTGCAGAAACTCCGCGCTGGAGTAAGTCCGTGTTGGAGAAAGTCCGTGTTGGAGAAACTCCGAGTTGGAGAAACTCCGTGTTGGAGAAATTCCGCGCTGGAGAAACTCCGCGCTGGAGAAACCCCGCGCTGGAGAAAGTCCGCGGGGGAGAAACTGAGAAACTCCGCGCTGGAGAAACTCCACGCTAGAGAAACTGCGCGCTGGAGAAACTTTGCGCTGGAGAAACTCCGGGCTGGAGAAACTTCACGCTGGAGAAACTCCGCGCTGGAGAAACTCCGCCTTGGAGAAACTCCCCGTTGGAGAAACTCCGCGTTGGAGAAACTTCGCGTTGAATAATGTCCATGTTGGAGAAAGTTCGCGCTGGAGAAAATCCGCACTGGAGAAACTCCACGCTGGAGAAACTCCACGCTGGAGAAACTCCGCATTTGAGAAACTCCGCGTTGGAGAAACTCCGCCTTTGAGAAACTCCGCGCTGGAGAAACTCCGCATTGGAGAAACTCCGCGCTAGAGAAACTCCGCGTTGGAGAAACTCCACGTTGGAGAAACTCCGCGCTGGAGAAAGTCCGTGTTGGAAAAAGTCCGTGTTGGAGAAACTCCGAGTTGGAGAACCTCCGCGCTGGAGAAACTCTGCGCTGGAGAAACTCCGGGCTGGAGAAACTCCACGCTGGAGAAACTCCGCGCTGGAGAAACTCCGCCTTGGAGAAACTCCCCGTTGGAGAAACTCCGCGTTGGAGAAACTTCGCGTTGAATAATGTCTATGTTGGAGAAAGTCCGCGCTGGAGAAAATCTGCACTGGAGAAACTCCACGCTGGAGAAACTCCACGCTGGAGAAACTCCGCATTTGAGAAACTCCGCGTTGGAGAAACTCCGCCTTTGAGAAACTCCGCGCTGGAGAAACTCCGCATTGGAGAAATTCCGCGCTAGAGAAACTCCGCGTTGGAGAAACTCCACGTTGGAGAAACTCCGCGGTTGAGAATCTCTGCGTTGGAGAAACTCCGCGTTGGAGAAACTCCGCGCTGGAGAAAGTCCGTGTTGGAAAAAGTCCGTGTTGGAGAAACTCCGAGTTGGAGAAACTCCGCGTTGGAGAAACTTCGCGGTGGAGAAACTCCGGGTTGGCGAAACTCCGCGCTGGAGAAAATCCGCGTTGGAGAAATTCCGTGCTTGAGAAAGTCCGTATTGGAGAAACCCCGTGTTGGAGAAACTCCGCGCGGGAGAAACTCCGCGCTGGAGAAACTCCACGCTGGAGAAACTCCGCGCTGGAGAAAATCCGCGCTGGAGAAACTCCGCATTTCAGAAACTCCGCGTTGGAGACACTCCGCGTTGGAGAAACTCCGCCTTTGAGAAACTCCGCGTTGGAGAAACTCTGCGTTGGAGAAAGTCCGCTTTGGAGAAACTCCGCGTTGGAGAATGTCCGCGTTGGAGAAACTCCGTGCTTGAGAAAGTCCGTATTGGAGAAACCTCGTGTTGGAGAAACTCCGCGCTGGAGAAACTTCGCGCTGGAGAAACTCCACGCTGGAGAAAATCCGCGCTGGAGAAACTCCGCATTTGAGAAACTCTGCGTTGGAGACACTCCGCGGTGGAGAAACTCCGCGTTGGAGAAACTCCGCGCTAGAGAAACTCCGCGTTGGAGAAACTCCGCGTTGGAGAAACTCTGCGTTGGAGAAAGTCCGCTTTGCAGAAACTCGGCGTTAGAGAATGTCCGCGTTGGAGAAACTCTGCGCTGGAGAAACTCCACGTTGGAGAAACTCCGCGCTGGAGAAACTCTGCGTTGGAGAAACTCCGCGTTGGAGAAACTCCGCGCTGGAGAAAGTCCGTGTTCGAAAAAGTCCGTGTTGGAGAAACTCCGAGTTGGAGAAACTCCGTGTCTAAGAAATTCCGCGCTGGAGAAACCCCGCGCTGGAGAAAGTCAGCGCTGGAGAAAGTCCGCGTTGGAGAAACTCCGCGTGAAGGAAACTCCACCCTGGAGAAACTCCGCGCTGGAGAAATTCCGCGGTGGAGAAACTCTGCGCTGGAGAAACTCCACGCTAGAGAAACTCCGCGCTGCAGAAACTCCGCGTTGAAGAAACTCTGTACTGGATAAATTCCGCGATGGAGAAACTCCGCGCTGCAGAAACTCTGCGCTGGAGAAACTCCGTGTTGGAGAAACTCTGTGTTGAAGAAACTCCATGTTGGAGAAAGTCCGCGCTGGAGAAACTCCGCGTTGGAGAAACTCCGCGCTGGATAAACTCCGGGCTGGATAACCTCCGCTCTGGAGAAACTCCGCGTTGGAGAAACTCCGCGTTGGAGAAACTTCGCTTTGAAGAAACTCCGCGCTCCAGAAACTCCGAATTGGAGAAACTCCACGCTAGAGAAATTCCGTGCTGGACAAACTCCGCGCTGTAGAAACTCCGCGCTGGAGAAACTCCATGATGGAGAAACTCCGTGTTGGAGACACTCCACGCTGGAGATACTCCGAACTGGAGAAACTCCGAGCTGGAGAAATTCCGCGTTGGAGAAACTCCGTGTTGGAGAAACTCCGTGCTGGAGAAACTCCGCACAGGAAAAAATCCGCGCTGGAGAAACTCCGCGTTGGAGAAACTCCGCGTTGGAGAAACTTCGCTTTGAAGAAACTCCGCGCTGGACAAACTCTGTGTTGGAGAAACTCCGCGTTGGAGAAACTCCGCGGTGGAGAAATTCCGCGCTTGAGAAAGTCCGTATTGGAGAAACCTTGTGTTGGAGAAACTCCGCGCTGGAGAAACTTCGCGCTTGAGAAACTCCACGCTGGAGAAAATCCGCGCTGGAGAAACTCCGCATTTGAGAAACTCCGCGTTGGAGACACTCCGCGGTGGAGAAACTCCGCCTTTGAGAAACTCCGCGCTTTAGAAACTCCGCGTTGGAGAAACTCCGCGCTAGAGAAACTCCGCGTTGGAGAAACTCTGCGCTGGAGAAACTCCGCGTTGGAGAAACTCCGCGTTGGAGAAACTCCGCGCTGGAGTAAGTCCGTGTTGGAGAAAGTCCGTGTTGGAGAAACTCCGAGTTGGAGAAACTCCGTGTTGGAGAAATTCCGCGCTGGAGAAACTCCGCGCTATAGAAACCCCGCGCTGGAGAAAGTCCGCGGGGGAGACACTCCGCGCTGGAGAATCTCCACGCTAGAGAAACTCCGCGCTGGAGAAACTCTGCGCTGGAGAAACTCCGGGCTGGGGAAACTCCACGCTGGAGAAACTCCGCGCTGGAGAAACTCCGCCTTGGAGAAACTCCCCGTTGGAGAAACTCCGCGTTGGAGAAACTTCGCGTTGAATAATGTCCATGTTGGAGAAACTCCGCGCTGGAGAAACTCTGCGCTGGAGAAACTCCGGGCTGGGGAAACTCCACGCTGGAGAAACTCCGCGCTGGAGAAACTCCGCCTTGGAGAAACTCCCCGTTGGAGAAACTCCGCGTTGGAGAAACTTCGCGTTGAATAATGTCCATGTTGGAGAAAGTCCGCGCTGGAGAAAATCCGCACTGGAGAAACTCCACGCTGGAGAAACTCCGCATTTGAGAAACTCCGCGTTGGAGAAACTCCGCCTTTGAGAAACTCCGCACTGGAGAAACTCCGCATTGGAGAAACTCCGCGCTAGAGAAACTCCGCGTTGGAGAAACTCCACGTTGGAAAAACTCCGCGGTTGAGAATCTCTGCGTTGGAGAAACTCCGCGTTGGAGAAACTCCGCGCTGGAGAAAGTCCGTGTTGGAAAAAGTCCGTGTTGGAGAAACTCCGAGTTGGAGAAACTCCGCGTTGGAGAAACTTCGTGGTGGAGAAACTCCGGGTTGGCGAAACTCCGCGCTGGAGAAAATCCGCGCTGGAGAAATTCCGTGCTTGAGAAAGTCCGTATTGGAGAAACCCCGTGTTGGAGAAACTCCGCGCGGGAGAAACTTCGCGCTGGAGAAACTCGACGCTGGATAAACTCCGCGCTGGAGAAAATCCGCGCTGGAGAAACTCCGCATTTCAGAAACTCCGCGTTGGAGACACTCCGCGTTGGAGAAACTCCGCCTTTGAGAAACTCCGCGTTGGAGAAACGCCGCGTTGGAGAAACTCTGCGTTGGAGAAACTCCGCGCTGGAGAAATTCCGCGTTGGAGAAACTCCGCGTTGGAGAAAGTCCGTGTTGGAGAAAGTCCGCTTTGGAGAAACTCCGAGTTGGAGAAACTCCGTGTTGGAGAAGTTCCGCGCTGGAGAAACTCCGCGTTGGAGAAACTCCGCGTTGGAGAAACTCCGCGCTGGAGAAAGTCCGTGTTGGAGAAAGTCCGTGTTGGAGAATCTCCGAGTTGGAGAAACTCCGTGTTGGAGAAATTCCGCGCTGGAGAAAGTCCGTGTTGTAGAAAGTCCGAGTTGGTGAAACTCCGTGTCTAAGAAATTCCGCGGTGGAGAAACTCTGCGCTGGAGAAACTCCACGCTAGAGGAACTCCGCGCTGCAGAAACTCCGCGTTGAAGAAACTCTGTACTGGATAAATTCCGCGATGGAGAAACTCCGCGCTGCAGAAACTCTGCGCTGGAGAAACTCCGCGTTGGAGAAACTCCGCGCTGGATAAACTCCGGGCTGGATAACCTCCGCTCTGGAGAAACTCCGCGTTGGAGAAACTCCGCGTTGGAGAAACTCCGCGCTGGAGTAAGTCCGTGTTGGAGAAATTCCGCGCTGGAGAAACTCCGCGCTATAGAAACCCCGCGCTGGAGAAAGTCCGCGGGGGAGACACTCCGCGCTGGAGAATCTCCACGCTAGAGAAACTCCGCGCTGGAGAAACCCTGCGCTGGAGAAACTCCGGGCTGGGGAAACTCCACGCTGGAGAAACTCCGCGCTGGAGAAACTCCGCCTTGGAGAAACTCCCCGTTGGAGAAACTCCGCGTTGGAGAAACTTCGCGTTGAATAATGTCCATGTTGGAGAAAGTCCGCGCTGGAGAAAATCCGCACTGGAGAAACTCCACGCTGGAGAAACTCCGCATTTGAGAAACTCCGCGTTGGAGAAACTCCGCCTTTGAGAAACTCCGCACTGGAGAAACTCCGCATTGGAGAAACTCCGCGCTAGAGAAACTCCGCGTTGGAGAAACTCCACGTTGGAGAAACTCCGCGGTTGAGAATCTCTGCGTTGGAGAAACTCCGCGTTGGAGAAACTCCGCGCTGGAGAAAGTCCGTGTTGGAAAAAGTCCGTGTTGGAGAAACTCCGAGTTGGAGAAACTCCGCGTTGGAGAAACTTCGCGGTGGAGAAACTCCGGGTTGGCGAAACTCCGCGCTGGAGAAAATCCGCGCTGGAGAAATTCCGTGCTTGAGAAAGTCCGTATTGGAGAAACCCCGTGTTGGAGAAACTCCGCGCGGGAGAAACTTCGCGCTGGAGAAACTCGACGCTGGATAAACTCCGCGCTGGAGAAAATCCGCGCTGGAGAAACTCCGCATTTCAGAAACTCCGCGTTGGAGACACTCCGCGTTGGAGAAACTCCGCCTTTGAGAAACTCCGCGTTGGAGAAACGCCGCGTTGGAGAAACTCTGCGTCGGAGAAAGTCCGCTTTGGAGAAACTCCGCGTTGGAGAATGTCCGCGTTGGAGAAACTCCGCGCTGGAGAAATTCCGCGTTGGAGAAACTCCGCGTTGGAGAAAGTCCGTGTTGGAGAAAGTCCGCTTTGGAGAAACTCCGAGTTGGAGAAACTCCGCGTTGGAGAAACTCCGCGCTGGAGAAAGTCCGTGTTGGAGAAAGTCCGTGTTGGAGAAACTCCGAGTTGGAGAAACTCCGTGTTGGAGAAATTCCGCGCTGGAGAAACCCCGCGCTGGAGAAAGTCAGCGGTGGAGAAACTCCGCGCTGGAGAAACTCCACGCTAGAGAAACTCCGCGCTGGAGAAACTCTGCGCTGGAGAAACTCCGGGCTGGAGAAACTCCACGCTGGAGAAACTCCGGACTGGAGAAACTACGCGTTGGAGAAACTCCGCGCTGGATAAACTCCGGGCTGGATAAACTCCGCTCTGGAGAAACTCCGCGTTGGAGAAACTCCGCGTTGGAGAAACTTCGCTTTGAAGAAACTCCGCGATGGAGAAACTCCGCGCTTGAGAAACTCCGCGCTGGAGAAACTCCGTGTTGGAGAAACTCTGTGTTGAAGAAACTCTATGTTGGAGAAAGTCCGCGCTGGAGAAACTCCGCGTTGGAGAAACTTCGAGCGGGATAAACTCCGGGCTGGATAAACTCCGCTCTGGAGAAACTCCGCGTTGGAGAAACTCCGCGTTGGAGAAACTTCGCTTTGAAGAAACTCCGCGCAGGAGAAACTCCGTGTTGGAGAAACTCCGTGTTGGAAAAACTCCGTCTTGGGGAAACTCCGGGTTGGAGAAACTCCACGCGAGAGAAATTCCGTGCTGGACAAACTCCGCGCTGGAGAAACTCCGCGCTGGAGAAACTCCGCGCTGGAGAAACTCCATGTTGGAGAAACTCTGTGTTGGAGAAACTCCGCGCTGGAGATTATTCGCGCTGGAGAAACTCCGAGCTGGAGAAACTCCGCGTTGGAGAAACTCCGTGTTGGAGAAACTCCGCGTTGGAGAAACTCCGCGGTGGAGAAACTCCGGGTTGGAGAAACTCCGCGCTGGAGAAAATCCGCGCTGGAGAAATTCCGTGCTTGAGAAAGTCCGTATTGGAGAAACCTCGTGTTGGAGAAACTCCGCGCTGGAGAAACTTCGCGCTGGAGAAACTCCACGCTGGAAAAAATCCGCGCTGGAAAAACTCCGCATTTGAGAAACTCTGCGTTGGAGACACTCCGCGGTGGAGAAACTCCGCGTTGGAGAAACTCCGCGCTAGAGAAACTCCGCGTTGGAGAAACTCCGCGTTGGAGAAACGCTGCGTTGGAGAAAGTCCGCTTTGGAGAAACTCCGCGTTGGAGAATGTCCGCGTTGGAGAAACTCTGCGCTGGAGAAACTCCGCGTTGGAGAAACTCCGCGTTGCAGAAACTCCGCGCTGGAGTAAGTCCGTGTTGGAGAAAGTCCGTGTTGGAGAAACTCCGTGTTGGAGAAATTCCGCGCTGGAGAAACTCCGCGCTGGAGAAACCCCGCGCTGGAGAAAGTCCGCGGGGGAGAAACTGAGAAACTCCGCGCTGGAGAAACTCCACGCTAGAGAAACTGCGCGCTGGAGAAACTTTGCGCTGGAGAAACTCCGGGCTGGAGAAACTTCACGCTGGAGAAACTCCGCGCTGGAGAAACTCCGCCTTGGAGAAACTCCCCGTTGGAGAAACTCCGCGTTGGAGAAACTTCGCGTTGAATAATGTCCATGTTGGAGAAAGTTCGCGCTGGAGAAAATCCGCACTGGAGAAACTCCACGCTGGAGAAACTCCACGCTGGAGAAACTCCGCATTTGAGAAACTCCGCGTTGGAGAAACTCCGCCTTTGAGAAACTCCGCGCTGGAGAAACTCCGCATTGGAGAAACTCCGCGCTAGAGAAACTCCGCGTTGGAGAAACTCCACGTTGGAGAAACTCCGCGCTGGAGAAAGTCCGTGTTGGAAAAAGTCCGTGTTGGAGAAACTCCGAGTTGGAGAACCTCCGCGCTGGAGAAACTCTGCGCTGGAGAAACTCCGGGCTGGAGAAACTCCACGCTGGAGAAACTCCGCGCTGGAGAAACTCCGCCTTGGAGAAACTCCCCGTTGGAGAAACTCCGCGTTGGAGAAACTTCGCGTTGAATAATGTCCATGTTGGAGAAAGTCCGCGCTGGAGAAAATCTGCACTGGAGAAACTCCACGCTGGAGAAACTCCACGCTGGAGAAACTCCGCATTTGAGAAACTCCGCGTTGGAGAAACTCCGCCTTTGAGAAACTCCGCGCTGGAGAAACTCCGCATTGGAGAAATTCCGCGCTAGAGAAACTCCGCGTTGGAGAAACTCCACGTTGGAGAAACTCCGCGGTTGAGAATCTCTGCGTTGGAGAAACTCCGCGTTGGAGAAACTCCGCGCTGGAGAAAGTCCGTGTTGGAAAAAGTCCGTGTTGGAGAAACTCCGAGTTGGAGAAACTCCGCGTTGGAGAAACTTCGCGGTGGAGAAACTCCGGGTTGGCGAAACTCCGCGCTGGAGAAAATCCGCGTTGGAGAAATTCCGTGCTTGAGAAAGTCCGTATTGGAGAAACCCCGTGTTGGAGAAACTCCGCGCGGGAGAAACTCCGCGCTGGAGAAACTCCACGCTGGAGAAACTCCGCGCTGGAGAAAATCCGCGCTGGAGAAACTCCGCATTTCAGAAACTCCGCGTTGGAGACACTCCGCGTTGGAGAAACTCCGCCTTTGAGAAACTCCGCGTTGGAGAAACTCTGCGTTGGAGAAAGTCCGCTTTGGAGAAACTCCGCGTTGGAGAATGTCCGCGTTGGAGAAACTCCGTGCTTGAGAAAGTCCGTATTGGAGAAACCTCGTGTTGGAGAAACTCCGCGCTGGAGAAACTTCGCGCTGGAGAAACTCCACGCTGGAGAAAATCCGCGCTGGAGAAACTCCGCATTTGAGAAACTCTGCGTTGGAGACACTCCGCGGTGGAGAAACTCCGCGTTGGAGAAACTCCGCGCTAGAGAAACTCCGCGTTGGAGAAACTCCGCGTTGGAGAAACTCTGCGTTGGAGAAAGTCCGCTTTGGAGAAACTCGGCGTTAGAGAATGTCCGCGTTGGAGAAACTCTGCGCTGGAGAAACTCCACGTTGGAGAAACTCCGCGCTGGAGAAACTCTGCGTTGGAGAAACTCCGCGTTGGAGAAACTCCGCGCTGGAGAAAGTCCGTGTTCGAAAAAGTCCGTGTTGGAGAAACTCCGAGTTGGAGAAACTCCGTGTCTAAGAAATTCCGCGCTGGAGAAACCCCGCGCTGGAGAAAGTCAGCGCTGGAGAAAGTCCGCGTTGGAGAAACTCCGCGTGAAAGAAACTCCACCCTGGAGAAACTCCGCGCTGGAGAAATTCCGCGGTGGAGAAACTCTGCGCTGGAGAAACTCCACGCTAGAGAAACTCCGCGCTGCAGAAACTCCGCGTTGAAGAAACTCTGTACTGGATAAATTCCGCGATGGAGAAACTCCGCGCTGCAGAAACTCTGCGCTGGAGAAACTCCGTGTTGGAGAAACTCTGTGTTGAAGAAACTCCATGTTGGAGAAAGTCCGCGCTGGAGAAACTCCGCGTTGGAGAAACTCCGCGCTGGATAAACTCCGGGCTGGATAACCTCCGCTCTGGAGAAACTCCGCGTTGGAGAAACTCCGCGTTGGAGAAACTTCGCTTTGAAGAAACTCCGCGCTCCAGAAACTCCGAATTGGAGAAACTCCACGCTAGAGAAATTCCGTGCTGGACAAACTCCGCGCTGTAGAAACTCCGCGCTGGAGAAACTCCATGATGGAGAAACTCCGTGTTGGAGACACTCCACGCTGGAGATACTCCGAACTGGAGAAACTCCGAGCTGGAGAAATTCCGCGTTGGAGAAACTCCGTGTTGGAGAAACTCCGTGCTGGAGAAACTCCGCACAGGAAAAAATCCGCGCTGGAGAAACTCCGCGTTGGAGAAACTCCGCGTTGGAGAAACTTCGCTTTGAAGAAACTCCGCGCTGGACAAACTCTGTGTTGGAGAAACTCCGCGTTGGAGAAACTCCGCGGTGGAGAAATTCCGCGCTTGAGAAAGTCCGTATTGGAGAAACCTTGTGTTGGAGAAACTCCGCGCTGGAGAAACTTCGCGCTTGAGAAACTCCACGCTGGAGAAAATCCGCGCTGGAGAAACTCCGCATTTGAGAAACTCCGCGTTGGAGACACTCCGCGGTGGAGAAACTCCGCCTTTGAGAAACTCCGCGCTTTAGAAACTCCGCGTTGGAGAAACTCCGCGCTAGAGAAACTCCGCGTTGGAGAAACTCTGCGCTGGAGAAACTCCGCGTTGGAGAAACTCCGCGTTGGAGAAACTCCGCGGTTGAGAATCTCTGCGTTGGAGAAACTCCGCGTTGGAGAAACTCCGCGCTGGAGAAAGTCCGTGTTGGAAAAAGTCCGTGTTGGAGAAACTCCGAGTTGGAGAAACTCCGCGTTGGAGAAACTTCGCGGTGGAGAAACTCCGGGTTGGCGAAACTCCGCGCTGGAGAAAATCCGCGTTGGAGAAATTCCGTGCTTGAGAAAGTCCGTATTGGAGAAACCCCGTGTTGGAGAAACTCCGCGCGGGAGAAACTCCGCGCTGGAGAAACTCCACGCTGGAGAAACTCCGCGCTGGAGAAAATCCGCGCTGGAGAAACTCCGCATTTCAGAAACTCCGCGTTGGAGACACTCCGCGTTGGAGAAACTCCGCCTTTGAGAAACTCCGCGTTGGAGAAACTCTGCGTTGGAGAAAGTCCGCTTTGGAGAAACTCCGCGTTGGAGAATGTCCGCGTTGGAGAAACTCCGTGCTTGAGAAAGTCCGTATTGGAGAAACCTCGTGTTGGAGAAACTCCGCGCTGGAGAAACTTCGCGCTGGAGAAACTCCACGCTGGAGAAAATCCGCGCTGGAGAAACTCCGCATTTGAGAAACTCTGCGTTGGAGACACTCCGCGGTGGAGAAACTCCGCGTTGGAGAAACTCCGCGCTAGAGAAACTCCGCGTTGGAGAAACTCCGCGTTGGAGAAACTCTGCGTTGGAGAAAGTCCGCTTTGGAGAAACTCGGCGTTAGAGAATGTCCGCGTTGGAGAAACTCTGCGCTGGAGAAACTCCACGTTGGAGAAACTCCGCGCTGGAGAAACTCTGCGTTGGAGAAACTCCGCGTTGGAGAAACTCCGCGCTGGAGAAAGTCCGTGTTCGAAAAAGTCCGTGTTGGAGAAACTCCGAGTTGGAGAAACTCCGTGTCTAAGAAATTCCGCGCTGGAGAAACCCCGCGCTGGAGAAAGTCAGCGCTGGAGAAAGTCCGCGTTGGAGAAACTCCGCGTGAAAGAAACTCCACCCTGGAGAAACTCCGCGCTGGAGAAATTCCGCGGTGGAGAAACTCTGCGCTGGAGAAACTCCACGCTAGAGAAACTCCGCGCTGCAGAAACTCCGCGTTGAAGAAACTCTGTACTGGATAAATTCCGCGATGGAGAAACTCCGCGCTGCAGAAACTCTGCGCTGGAGAAACTCCGTGTTGGAGAAACTCTGTGTTGAAGAAACTCCATGTTGGAGAAAGTCCGCGCTGGAGAAACTCCGCGTTGGAGAAACTCCGCGCTGGATAAACTCCGGGCTGGATAACCTCCGCTCTGGAGAAACTCCGCGTTGGAGAAACTCCGCGTTGGAGAAACTTCGCTTTGAAGAAACTCCGCGCTCCAGAAACTCCGAATTGGAGAAACTCCACGCTAGAGAAATTCCGTGCTGGACAAACTCCGCGCTGTAGAAACTCCGCGCTGGAGAAACTCCATGATGGAGAAACTCCGTGTTGGAGACACTCCACGCTGGAGATACTCCGAACTGGAGAAACTCCGAGCTGGAGAAATTCCGCGTTGGAGAAACTCCGTGTTGGAGAAACTCCGTGCTGGAGAAACTCCGCACAGGAAAAAATCCGCGCTGTAGAAACTCCGCGTTGGAGAAACTCCGCGTTGGAGAAACTTCGCTTTGAAGAAACTCCGCGCTGGACAAACTCTGTGTTGGAGAAACTCCGCGTTGGAGAAACTCCGCGGTGGAGAAATTCCGCGCTTGAGAAAGTCCGTATTGGAGAAACCTTGTGTTGGAGAAACTCCGCGCTGGAGAAACTTCGCGCTTGAGAAACTCCACGCTGGAGAAAATCCGCGCTGGAGAAACTCCGCATTTGAGAAACTCCGCGTTGGAGACACTCCGCGGTGGAGAAACTCCGCCTTTGAGAAACTCCGCGCTTTAGAAACTCCGCGTTGGAGAAACTCCGCGCTAGAGAAACTCCGCGTTGGAGAAACTCTGCGCTGGAGAAACTCCGCGTTGGAGAAACTCCGCGTTGGAGAAACTCCGCGCTGGAGTAAGTCCGTGTTGGAGAAAGTCCGTGTTGGAGAAACTCCGAGTTGGAGAAACTCCGTGTTGGAGAAATTCCGCGCTGGAGAAACTCCGCGCTATAGAAACCCCGCGCTGGAGAAAGTCCGCGGGGGAGACACTCCGCGCTGGAGAATCTCCACGCTAGAGAAACTCCGCGCTGGAGAAACTCTGCGCTGGAGAAACTCCGGGCTGGGGAAACTCCACGCTGGAGAAACTCCGCGCTGGAGAAACTCCGCCTTGGAGAAACTCCCCGTTGGAGAAACTCCGCGTTGGAGAAACTTCGCGTTGAATAATGTCCATGTTGGAGAAACTCCGCGCTGGAGAAACTCTGCGCTGGAGAAACTCCGGGCTGGGGAAACTCCACGCTGGAGAAACTCCGCGCTGGAGGAACTCCGCCTTGGAGAAACTCCCCGTTGGAGAAACTCCGCGTTGGAGAAACTTCGCGTTGAATAATGTCCATGTTGGAGAAAGTCCGCGCTGGAGAAAATCCGCACTGGAGAAACTCCACGCTGGAGAAACTCCGCATTTGAGAAACTCCGCGTTGGAGAAACTCCGCCTTTGAGAAACTCCGCACTGGAGAAACTCCGCATTGGAGAAACTCCGCGCTAGAGAAACTCCGCGTTGGAGAAACTCCACGTTGGAAAAACTCCGCGGTTGAGAATCTCTGCGTTGGAGAAACTCCGCGTTGGAGAAACTCCGCGCTGGAGAAAGTCCGTGTTGGAAAAAGTCCGTGTTGGAGAAACTCCGAGTTGGAGAAACTCCGCGTTGGAGAAACTTCGTGGTGGAGAAACTCCGGGTTGGCGAAACTCCGCGCTGGAGAAAATCCGCGCTGGAGAAATTCCGTGCTTGAGAAAGTCCGTATTGGAGAAACCCCGTGTTGGAGAAACTCCGCGCGGGAGAAACTTCGCGCTGGAGAAACTCGACGCTGGATAAACTCCGCGCTGGAGAAAATCCGCGCTGGAGAAACTCCGCATTTCAGAAACTCCGCGTTGGAGACACTCCGCGTTGGAGAAACTCCGCCTTTGAGAAACTCCGCGTTGGAGAAACGCCGCGTTGGAGAAACTCTGCGTTGGAGAAACTCCGCGCTGGAGAAATTCCGCGTTGGAGAAACTCCGCGTTGGAGAAAGTCCGTGTTGGAGAAAGTCCGCTTTGGAGAAACTCCGAGTTGGAGAAACTCCGTGTTGGAGAAGTTCCGCGCTGGAGAAACTCCGCGTTGGAGAAACTCCGCGTTGGAGAAACTCCGCGCTGGAGAAAGTCCGTGTTGGAGAAAGTCCGTGTTGGAGAAACTCCGAGTTGGAGAAACTCCGTGTTGGAGAAATTCCGCGCTGGAGAAACCCCGCGCTGGAGAAAGTCCGCGGTGGAGAAACTCCGCGCTGGAGAAACTCCACGCTAGAGAAACTCCGCGCTGGAGAAACTCTGCGCTGGAGAAACTCCGGGCTGGAGAAACTCCACGCTGGAGAAACTCCGGACTGGAGAAACTACGCGTTGGAGAAACTCCGCGCTGGATAAACTCCGGGCTGGATAAACTCCGCTCTGGAGAAACTCCGCGTTGGAGAAACTCCGCGTTGGAGAAACTTCGCTTTGAAGAAACTCCGCGCTGGAGAAACTCTGTGTTGGAGAAACTCTGTGTTGGAGAAACTCCGTCTTGGAGAAACTCCGGGTTGGAGAAACTCCACGCGAGAGAAATTCCGTGCTGGACAAACTCCGCACTGGAGAAACTCCGCGCTGGAGAAACTCCATGTTGGAGAAACTCCGTGTTGGAGAAACTCCGCGCTGGAGAAAGTCCGTGTTGTAGAAAGTCCGAGTTGGTGAAACTCCGTGTCTAAGAAATTCCGCGGTGGAGAAACTCTGCGCTGGAGAAACTCCACGCTAGAGGAACTCCGCGCTGCAGAAACTCCGCGTTGAAGAAACTCTGTACTGGATAAATTCCGCGATGGAGAAACTCCGCGCTGCAGAAACTCTGCGCTGGAGAAACTCCGCGTTGGAGAAACTCCGCGCTGGATAAACTCCGGGCTGGATAACCTCCGCTCTGGAGAAACTCCGCGTTGGAGAAACTCCGCGTTGGAGAAACTTCGCTTTGAAGAAACTCCGCGCTCCAGAAACTCCGAGTTGGAGAAACTCCACGCTAGAGAAATTCCGTGCTGGACAAACTCCGCGCTGTAGAAACTCCGCGCTGTAGAAACTCCATGATGGAGAAACTCCGTGTTGGAGACACTCCACGCTGGAGATACTCCGAACTGGAGAAACTCCGAGCTGGAGAAATTCCGCGTTGGAGAAACTCCGTGTTGGAGAAACTCCGTGCTGGAGAAACTCCGCACAGAAAAAAATCCGCGCTGGAGAAACTCCGCGTTGGAGAAACTCCGCGTTGGAGAAACTTCGCTTTGAAGAAACTCCGCGCTGGACAAACTCTGTGTTGGAGAAACTCCGCGTTGGAGAAACTCCGCGGTGGAAAAATTCCGCGCTTGAGAAAGTCCGTATTGGAGAAACCTTGTGTTGGAGAAACTCCGCGCTGGAGAAACTTCGCGCTTGAGAAACTCCACGCTGGAGAAAATCCGCGCTGGAGAAACTCCGCATTTGAGAAACTCCGCGTTGGAGACACTCCGCGGTGGAGAAACTCCGCCTTTGAGAAACTCCGCGCTTTAGAAACTCCGCGTTGGAGAAACTCCGCGCTAGAGAAACTCCGCGTTGGAGAAACTCTGCGTTGGAGAAAGTCCGCTTTGGAGAAACTCCGCGTTGGAGAATGTCCGCGTTGGAGAAACTCTGCGCTGGAGAAACTCCGCGTTGGAGAAACTCCGCGTTGGAGAAACTCCGCGCTGGAGTAAGTCCGTGTTGGAGAAAGTCCGTGTTGGAGAAACTCCGAGTTGGAGAAACTCCGTGTTGGAGAAATTCCGCGCTGGAGAAACTCCGCGCTATAGAAACCCCGCGCTGGAGAAAGTCCGCGGGGGAGACACTCCGCGCTGGAGAATCTCCACGCTAGAGAAACTCCGCGCTGGAGAAACTCTGCGCTGGAGAAACTCCGGGCTGGGGAAACTCCACGCTGGAGAAACTCCGCGCTGGAGAAACTCCGCCTTGGAGAAACTCCCCGTTGGAGAAACTCCGCGTTGGAGAAACTTCGCGTTGAATAATGTCCATGTTGGAGAAACTCCGCGCTGGAGAAACTCTGCGCTGGAGAAACTCCGGGCTGGGGAAACTCCACGCTGGAGAAACTCCGCGCTGGAGAAACTCCGCCTTGGAGAAACTCCCCGTTGGAGAAACTCCGCGTTGGAGAAACTTCGCGTTGAATAATGTCCATGTTGGAGAAAGTCCGCGCTGGAGAAAATCCGCACTGGAGAAACTCCACGCTGGAGAAACTCCGCATTTGAGAAACTCCGCGTTGGAGAAACTCCGCCTTTGAGAAACTCCGCACTGGAGAAACTCCGCATTGGAGAAACTCCGCGCTAGAGAAACTCCGCGTTGGAGAAACTCCACGTTGGAGAAACTCCGCGGTTGAGAATCTCTGCGTTGGAGAAACTCCGCGTTGGAGAAACTCCGCGCTGGAGAAAGTCCGTGTTGGAAAAAGTCCGTGTTGGAGAAACTCCGAGTTGGAGAAACTCCGCGTTGGAGAAACTTCGCGGTGGAGAAACTCCGGGTTGGCGAAACTCCGCGCTGGAGAAAATCCGCGCTGGAGAAATTCCGTGCTTGAGAAAGTCCGTATTGGAGAAACCCCGTGTTGGAGAAACTCCGCGCGGGAGAAACTTCGCGCTGGAGAAACTCGACGCTGGATAAACTCCGCGCTGGAGAAAATCCGCGCTGGAGAAACTCCGCATTTCAGAAACTCCGCGTTGGAGACACTCCGCGTTGGAGAAACTCCGCCTTTGAGAAACTCCGCGTTGGAGAAACGCCGCGTTGCAGAAACTCTGCGTTGGAGAAACTCCGCGCTGGAGAAATTCCGCGTTGGAGAAACTCCGCGTTGGAGAAAGTCCGTGTTGGAGAAAGTCCGCTTTGGAGAAACTCCGAGTTGGAGAAACTCCGTGTTGGAGAAATTCCGCGCTGGAGAAACTCCGCGTTGGAGAAACTCCGCGTTGGAGAAACTCCGCGCTGGAGAAAGTCCGTGTTGGAGAAAGTCCGTGTTGGAGAAACTCCGAGTTGGAGAAACTCCGTGTTGGAGAAATTCCGCGCTGGAGAAACCCCGCGCTGGAGAAAGTCCGCGGTGGAGAAACTCCGCGCTGGAGAAACTCCACGCTAGAGAAACTCCGCGCTGGAGAAACTCTGCGCTGGAGAAACTCCGGGCTGGAGAAACTCCACGCTGGAGAAACTCCGGACTGGAGAAACTACGCGTTGGAGAAACTCCGCGCTGGATAAACTCCGGGCTGGATAAACTCCGCTCTGGAGAAACTCCGCGTTGGAGAAACTCCGCGTTGGAGAAACTTCGCTTTGAAGAAACTCCGCGCTGGAGAAACTCTGTGTTGGAGAAACTCCGGGTTGGAGAAACTCCACGCGAGAGAAATTCCGTGCTGGGCAAACTCCGCACTGGAGAAACTCCGCGCTGGAGAAACTCCATGTTGGAGAAACTCCGTGTTGGAGAAACTCCGCGCTGGAGAAAGTCCGTGTTGTAGAAAGTCCGAGTTGGTGAAACTCCGTGTCTAAGAAATTCCGCGCTGGACAAACTCCGCGCTGGAGAAACCCCGCGCTGGAGAAAGTCCGCTTTGGAGAAACTCCGCGAGGGAGAAACTCCGCGCTGGAGAAACTCCGCACTGGAGAAATTCCGCGGTGGAGAAACTCTGCGCTGCTGAAACTCCACGCTAGAAAAACTCCGCGCTGGAGAAACTCCGCGTTGAAGAAACTCCGCGCTGAAAAAACTCCGCACCGGAGAAACTCCGTGTTTGAGAAACTCCGTACTGGATAAATTCCGCGATGGAGAAACTCCGCGCTTGAGAAACTCCGCGCTGGAGAAACTCCGTGTTGGAGAAACTCTGTGTTGAAGAAACTCCATGTTGGAGAAAGTCCGCGCTGGAGAAACTCCGCGTTGGAGAAACTTCGAGCTGGATAAACTCCGGGCTGGATAAACTCCGCTCTGGAGAAACTCCGCGTTGGAGAAACTCCGCGTTGGAGAAACTTCGCTTTGAAGAAACTCCGCGCAGGAGAAACTCCGTGTTGGAGAAACTCCGTGTTGGAAAAACTCCGTCTTGGGGAAACTCCGGGTTGGAGAAACTCCACGCGAGAGAAATTCCGTGCTGGACAAACTCCGCGCTGGAGAAACTCCGCGCTGGAGAAACTCCATGTTGGAGAAACTCCGTGTTGGAGAAACTCCGCGCTGGAGATTATTCGCGCTGGAGAAACTCCGAGCTGGAGAAACTCCGCGTTGGAGAAACTCCGTGTTGGAGAAACTCCGCGCTGGAGAAATTCCGCGGTGGAGAAACTCTGCGCTGGAGAAACTCCACGCCAGAGAAACCTCGCGCTGGAGAAACTCCGCGTTGAAGAAACTCCGCGCTGAAAAAACTCCGCACAGGAGAAACTCCGTGTTTGAGAAACTCCGTACTGGATAAATTCCGCGATGGAGAAACTCCGCGCTTGAGAAACTCCGCGCTGGAGAAACTCCGTGTTGGAGAAACTCTGTGTTGAAGAAACTCCATGTTGGAGAACGTCCGCGCTGGAGAAACTCCGCGTTGGAGAAACTCCGAGCTGGATAAACTCCGGGCTGGATAAACTCCGCTCTAGAGAAACTCTGCGTTGGAGAAACTCCGCGTTGGAGAAACTTCGCTTTGAAGAAACTCCGCGCTGGAGAAACTCCGTGTTAGAGAAACTCCGTGTTGGGAAAACTCCGTCTTGGGGAAACTCCGGGTTGGAGAAACTCCACGCGAGAGAAATTCCGTGCTGGACAAACTCCGCGCTGGAGAAACTCCGCGCTGGAGAAACTCCATGTAGGAGAAACTCCGTGTTGGAGAAACTCCGCGCTGGAGATTATTCGCGCTGGAGAAACTCCGAGCTGGAGAAACTCCGCGTTGGAGAAACTCCGTGTTGGAGAAACTCCGTGCTGGAGAAACTCTGTGCTGGAGAAACTCCGCGCTGGAGAAACTCCGCGTTGAAGAAACTCCGCGTTGGAGAAACTCCGCGTTAGAGAAACTTCGCTTTGAAGAAACGCCGCGCTGGAGAAACTCCGTGCTGGAGAAACTCCGCGCTGGAGAAACTCCACGGTGGAGAAATTCCGTGCTGGAGAAAGTCCGTGTTGGAGAAACGTGTGTTGGAGAAACTCCGCGCTGGAGAGACTCCGCGCTGGAGAAACTCGACGCTGGAGAAACTCCACGCTGGAGAAACTCCGCATTTGAGAAACTCCGCGTTGGAGACACTCCGCGTTGGAGAAACTCCGCCTTTGAGAAACTTCGCGCTGGAGAAACTCCGCGTTGGAGAAAGTCCGCGCTAGAGAAACTCCGCGTTGGAAAAACTCCGCGTTGGAGAAACTCTGCGTTGGAGAATGCCCGCGTTGGAGAAACTCCGCGTTGGAGAATGTCCGCGTCGGAGGAACTCCGCGCTGGAGAAACTCCGCGTTGGAGAAATTCCGCGCTGGAGAAACTAAGCACCGGAGAAAGTCCGTGTTGGAGAAAGTCCGTGTCGGAGAAACTCCGAGTTGGAGAAACCCCGTGTTGTAGAAATTCCGCGCTGGAGAAACTCCGCGCTGGAGAAACCCCGCGCTGGAGAAAGTCCGCGGTGGAGAAACTCCGCGCTGGAGAAACTCCACGCATGAGAAACTCTGCGCTGGAGAAACTCCGCGTTGAAGAAACTCCACGCTGGAGATACTCCGCGCTGGAGAAACTCCGCACAGGAGAAACTCCGCGTTTGAGAAACTCCGTACTGGGGAAACTTCATGTTGGAGAAACTCCGCGCTGGAGAAACTCCGCGCTGGAAAAACTCCATGTTGGAGAAACTCAGTGTTGGAGAAACTCCGCGCTGGAAAAACTCCGCGCTGGAGAAACTCCGCGTTGAAGAAACTCCGCGTTGGAGAAACTCCGCGTTAGAGAAACTTCGCTTTGAAGAAACTCCGCGCTGGAGAAACTCCGTGTTGGAGAAACTCCGTGTTGGAGAAACTCCGCGGTGGAGAAACTCCGGGTTGGAGAAACTCCGCGCTGGAGAAACTCCGCGGTGGAGAAATTCCGTGGTGGAGAAAGTCCGTGTTGGAGAAACGTGTGTTGGAGAAACTCCGCCCTGGAGAAACTCCGCGCTGGATAAACTCCGCGCTGGAGAAACTCCGCGCTGGAGAAACTCCACGCTGGAGAAACTCCACGCTGGAGAAACTCCGCATTTGAGAAACTCCGCGTTGGAGACACTCCGCGTTGGAGAAACTCCGCCTTTGAGAAACTTCGCGCTTGAGAAACTCCGCGTTGGAGAAACTCTGCGTTGGAGAATGTCCGCGTTAAAGAAAGTCCGTGTCAGAGAAACTCCGAGTTGGAGAAACTCCGTGTTGTAGAAATTCCGCGCTGGAGAAACTCCGCGCTGGAGAAACCCCGCGCTGGAGAAAGTCCGCGGTGGAGAAACTCCGTTCTGGAGAAACTCCACGCTAGAGAAACTCCGTGTTGGAGAAACTCTGTGTTGAAGAAACTCCATGTTGGAGAAAGTCCGCGCTGGAGAAACTCCGCGTTGGAGAAACTCCGACCTGGATAAACTCCGGGCTGGATAAACTCCGCTCTGGAGAAACTCCGTGTTGGAGAAACTCCGTGTTGGAGAAACTCCGTCTTGGGAAACTCCGGGTTGGAGAAACTCCACGCGAGAGAAATTCCGTGCTGGACAAACTCCGCGCTGAAAAAACTCCGCGCTGGAGAAACTCCATGTTGGAGAAACTACGTGTTGGAGAAACTCCGCGTTGGAGATTATTCGCGCTGGAAAAACTCCCAGCTGGAAAAAGTCCGCGTTGGAGAAACTCCGCGCTGGAGAAACTCCGGGCTGGAGAAACTCCGCGCTGGAGAAACTCCGCGCTGGAGAAACTCGGCGTTGAAGAAACTCCGCGTTGGAGAAACTCCGCGCTGGAGAAACTTCGCTTTGAAGAAACTCCGCGGTGGCGAAACTCCGGGTTGGAGAAACTCCGCGCTGGAGAAACTCCGCGGTGGAGAAATTCCGTGCTGGAGAAAGTCCGTGTTGGAGAAACGTGTGTTGGAGAAATTCCGCGCTGGAGAAACTCCGCGCTGGAGAAACTCCACGCTGGAGAAACTCCGCATTTGAGATACTCCGCGTTGGAGAAACTCCGCGTTGGAGAAACTCCGCCTTTGAGAAACTTCGCGCTGGAGAAACTCCGCGTTGGAGAAAGTCCGCGCTAGAGAAACTCCGCGTTGGAAAAACTCCGCGTTGGAGAAACTCTGCGTTGGAGAATGTCCGCGTTGGAGAATCTCCGCATTGGAGAATGTCCGCGTCGGAGGAACTCCGCGCTGGAAAAACTCCGCGTTGGAGAAATTCCGCGCTGGAGAAACTAAGCACTGGAGAAAGTCCGTGTTGGAGAAAGTCCGTGTCGGAGAAACTCCGAGTTGGAGAAACCCCGTGTTGTAGAAATTCCGCGCTGGAGAAACTCCGCGCTGGAGAAACCCGCGCTGGAGAAAGTCCGCGGTGGAGAAACTCCGCGCTGGAGAAACTCCACGCATGAGAAACTCTGCGCTGGAGAAACTCCGCGTTGAAGAATCTCCACGCTGGAGATACTCCGCGCTGGAGAAACTCCGCACAGGAGAAACTCCGTGTTTGAGAAACTCCGTACTGGGGAAACTTCATGTTCGAGAAACTCCGCGCTGGAAAAACTCCATGTTGGAGAAACTCAGTTTTGGAGAAACTCCGCGCTGGAGAATCTCCGCGCTGGAGAAACTCCGCGCTGAAGAAACTCCGCGTTGGAGAAACTCCGCGTTAGAGAAACTTCGCTTTGAATAAACTCCGCGCTGGAGAAACTCCGTGTTGGAGAAACTCCGCGTTCGAGAAACTCCGCGGTGGAGAAACTCCGGGTTGGAGATACTCCGCGCTGGAGAAACTCCGCGGTGGAGAAATTCCGTGCTGGAGAAAGTCCGTGTTGTAGAAACGTGTGTTGGAGAAACTCCGCGCTGGAGAAACTCCGCGCTGGAGAAACTCCGCGCTTGAGAAACTCCACGCTGGAGAAACTCCACGCTGGAGAAACTCCACGCTGGAGAAACTCCGCGCTGGAGAAACTCCGCACAGGAGAAACTCCGCGTTTGAGAAACTCCGTAGTGGGGAAAGTTTATTTTGGAGAAACTCCGCGCTGGAGAAACTCCGCGCTGGAGAAACTCCATGTTGGAGAAACTCCGCGCTGGAGAAAGTCCGTGTTAAAGAAATTCCGTGTCAGAGAAACTCCGAGTTGGAGAAACTCCGTGTTGTAGAAATTCCGCGCTGGAGAAACTCCGCGCTGGAGAAACACCGCGCTGGAGAAAGTCCGCGGTGGAGAAACTCCGCGCTGGAGAAACTCCACGCTAGAGAAACTCTGCGCTGGAGAAACTCCGCGTTGAAGAAACTCCACGCTGGAGATACTCCGCGCTGGAGAAACTCCGCACAGGAGAAACTCCGCGTTTGAGAAACTCCGTAGTGGGGAAAGTTTATGTTGGAGAAACTCCGCGCTGGAGAAACTCCGCGCTGGAGAAACTCCATGTTGGAGAAACTCAGTGTTGGAGAAACTCCGCGCTGGAGATACTCCGCGCTGGAGAAACTCCGAGCTGGAGAAACTCCGCGTTGGAGAAACTCCCTGTTGGAGATACTCCGTGCTGGAGAAACTCCGCACTGAAGAAACTCCGCGCTGGAGAAACTCCACGCTGGAGAAACTCCGTGCTGGAGAAACTCCGCGCTGCAGAAACTCCGCGCTGGAGAAACTCCGGGCTGGAGACACTCCGCGGTGGAGAAACTCCGCCTTTGAGAAACTCCGCGCTTTAGAAACTCCGCGTTGGAGAAACTCCGCGCTAGAGAAACTCCGCGTTGGAGAAACTCTGCGTTGGAGAAAGTCCGCTTTGGAGAAACTCCGCGTTGGAGAATGTCCGCGTTGGAGAAACTCTGCGCTGGAGAAACTCCGCGTTGGAGAAACTCCGCGTTGGAGAAACTCCGCGCTGGAGTAAGTCCGTGTTGGAGAAATTCCGTGTTGGAGAAACTCCGAGTTGGAGAAACTCCGTGTTGGAGAAATTCCGCGCTGGAGAAACTCCGCGCTATAGAAACCCCGCGCTGGAGAAAGTCCGCGGGGGAGACACTCCGCGCTGGAGAATCTCCACGCTAGAGAAACTCCGCGCTGGAGAAACTCTGCGCTGGAGAAACTCCGGGCTGGGGAAACTCCACGCTGGAGAAACTCCGCCTTGGAGAAACTCCCCGTTGGAGAAACTCCGCGTTGGAGAAACTTCGCGTTGAATAATGTGCATGTTGGAGAAAGTCCGCGCTGGAGAAAATCCGCACTGGAGAAACTCCACGCTGGAGAAACTCCGCATTTGAGAAACTCCGCGTTGGAGAAACTCCGCCTTTGAGAAACTCCGCACTGGAGAAACTCCGCATTGGAGAAACTCCGCGCTAGAGAAACTCCGCGTTGGAGAAACTCCACGTTGGAGAAACTCCGCGGTTGAGAATCTCTGCGTTGGAGAAACTCCGCGTTGGAGAAACTCCGCGCTGGAGAAAGTCCGTGTTGGAAAAAGTCCGTGTTGGAGAAACTCCGAGTTGGAGAAACTCAGCGTTGGAGAAACTTCGCGGTGGAGAAACTCCGGGTTGGCGAAACTCCGCGCTGGAGAAAATCCGCGCTGGAGAAATTCCGTGCTTGAGAAAGTCCGTATTGGAGAAACCCCGTGTTGGAGAAACTCCGCGCGGGAGAAACTTCGCGCTGGAGAAACTCGACGCTGGATAAACTCCGCGCTGGAGAAAATCCGCGCTGGAGAAACTCCGCATTTCAGAAACTCCGCGTTGGAGACACTCCGCGTTGGAGAAACTCCGCCTTTGAGAAACTCCGCGTTGGAGAAACGCCGCGTTGGAGAAACTCTGCGTTGGAGAAAGTCCGCTTTGGAGAAACTCCGCGTTGGAGAATGTCCGCGTTGGAGAAACTCCGCGCTGGAGAAATTCCGCGTTGGAGAAACTCCGCGTTGGAGAAAGTCCGTGTTGGAGAAAGTCCGCTTTGGAGAAACTCCGAGTTGGAGAAACTCCGTGTTGGAGAAATTCCGCGCTGGAGAAACTCCGCGTTGGAGAAACTCCGCGTTGGAGAAACTCCGCGCTGGAGAAAGTCCGTGTTGGAGAAAGTCCGTGTTGGAGAAACTCCGAGTTGGAGAAACTCCGTGTTGGAGAAATTCCGCGCTGGAGAAACCCCGCGCTGGAGAAAGTCCGCGGTGGAGAAACTCCGCGCTGGAGAAACTCCACGCTAGAGAAACTCCGCGCTGGAGAAACTCTGCGCTGGAGAAACTCCGGGCTGGAGAAACTCCACGCTGGAGAAACTCCGGACTGGAGAAACTACGCGTTGGAGAAACTCCGCGCTGGATAAACTCCGGGCTGGATAAACTCCGCTCTGGAGAAACTCCGCGTTGGAGAAACTCCGCGCTGGAGAAACTTCGCTTTGAAGAAACTCCGCGCTGGAGAAACTCTGTGTTGGAGAAACTCTGTGTTGGAGAAACTCTGTGTTGGAGAAACTCCGTCTTGGAGAAACTCCGGGTTGGAGAAACTCCACGCGAGAGAAATTCCGTGCTGGACAAACTCCGCACTGGAGAAACTCCGCGCTGGAGAAACTCCATGTTGGAGAAACTCCGTGTTGGAGAAACTCCGCGCTGGAGAAAGTCCGTGTTGTAGAAAGTCCGAGTTGGTGAAACTCCGTGTCTAAGAAATTCCGCGCTGGACAAACTCCGCGCTGGAGAAACCCCGCGCTGGAGAAAGTCCGCTTTGGAGAAACTCCGCGAGGGAGAAACTCCGCGCTGGAGAAACTCCGCACTGGAGAAATTCCGCGGTGGAGAAACTCTGCGCTGCTGAAACTCCACGCTAGAAAAACTCCGCGCTGGAGAAACTCCGCGTTGAAGAAACTCCGCGCTGAAAAAACTCCGCACCGGAGAAACTCCGTGTTTGAGAAACTCCGTACTGTATAAATTCCGCGATGGAGAAACTCCGCGCTTGAGAAACTCCGCGCTGGAGAAACTCCGTGTTGGAGAAACTCTGTGTTGAAGAAACTCCATGTTGGAGAAAGTCCGCGCTGGAGAAACTCCGCGTTGGAGAAACTTCGAGCTGGATAAACTCCGGGCTGGATAACCTCCGCTCTGGAGAAACTCCGCGTTGGAGAAACTCCGCGTTGGAGAAACTTCGCTTTGAAGAAACTCCGCGCAGGAGAAACTCCGTGTTGGAGAAACTCCGTGTTGGAAAAACTCCGTCTTGGGGAAACTCCGGGTTGGAGAAACTCCACGCGAGAGAAATTCCGTGCTGGACAAACTCCGCGCTGGAGAAACTCCGCGCTGGAGAAACTCCATGTTGGAGAAACTCCGTGTTGGAGAAACTCCGCGCTGGAGATTATTCGCGCTGGAGAAACTCCGAGCTGGAGAAACTCCGCGTTGGAGAAACTCCGTGTTGGAGAAACTCCGCGCTGGAGAAATTCCGCGGTGGAGAAACTCTGCGCTGGAGAAACTCCACGCTAGAGAAACCCCGCGCTGGAGAAACTCCGCGTTGAAGAAACTCCGCGCTGAAAAAACTCCGCACAGGAGAAACTCCGTGTTTGAGAAACTCCGTACTGGATAAATTCCGCGATGGAGAAACTCCGCGCTTGAGAAACTCCGCGCTGGAGAAACTCCGTGTTGGAGAAACTCTGTGTTGAAGAAACTCCATGTTGGAGAACGTCCGCGCTGGAGAAACTCCGCGTTGGAGAAACTCCGAGCTGGATAAACTCCGGGCTGGATAAACTCCGCTCTAGAGAAACTCTGCGTTGGAGAAACTCCGCGTTGGAGAAACTTCGCTTTGAAGAAACTCCGCGCTGGAGAAACTCCGTGTTAGAGAAACTCCGTGTTGGGAAAACTCCGTCTTGGGGAAACTCCGGGTTGGAGAAACTCCACGCGAGAGAAATTCCGTGCTGGACAAACTCCGCGCTGGAGAAACTCCGCGCTGGAGAAACTCCATGTAGGAGAAACTCCGTGTTGGAGAAACTCCGCGCTGGAGATTATTCGCGCTGGAGAAACTCCGAGCTGGAGAAACTCCGCGTTGGAGAAACTCCGTGTTGGAGAAACTCCGTGCTGGAGAAACTCTGTGCTGGAGAAACTCCGCGCTGGAGAAACTCCGCGTTGAAGAAACTCCGCGTTGGAGAAACTCCGCGTTAGAGAAACTTCGCTTTGAAGAAACGCCGCGCTGGAGAAACTCCGTGCTGGAGAAACTCCGCGCTGGAGAAACTCCACGGTGGAGAAATTCCGTGCTGGAGAAAGTCCGTGTTGGAGAAACGTGTGTTGGAGAAACTCCGCGCTGGAGAGACTCCGCGCTGGAGAAACTCGACGCTGGAGAAACTCCACGCTGGAGAAACTCCGCATTTGAGAAACTCCGCGTTGGAGACACTCCGCGTTGGAGAAACTCCGCCTTTGAGAAACTTCGCGCTGGAGAAACTCCGCGTTGGAGAAAGTCCGCGCTAGAGAAACTCCGCGTTGGAAAAATTCCGCGTTGGAGAAACTCTGCGTTGGAGAATGCCCGCGTTGGAGAAACTCCGCGTTGGAGAATGTCCGCGTCGGAGGAACTCCGCGCTGGAGAAACTCCGCGTTGGAGAAATTCCGCGCTGGAGAAACTAAGCACCGGAGAAAGTCCGTGTTGGAGAAAGTCCGTGTCGGAGAAACTCCGAGTTGGAGAAACCCCGTGTTGTAGAAATTCCGCGCTGGAGAAACTCCGCGCTGGAGAAACCCCGCGCTGGAGAAAGTCCGCGGTGGAGAAACTCCGCGCTGGAGAAACTCCACGCATGAGAAACTCTGCGCTGGAGAAACTCCGCGTTGAAGAAACTCCACGCTGGAGATACTCCGCGCTGGAGAAACTCCGCACAGGAGAAACTCCGCGTTTGAGAAACTCTGTACTGGGGAAACTTCATGTTGGAGAAACTCCGCGCTGGAGAAACTCCGCGCTGGAAAAACTCCATGTTGGAGAAACTCAGTGTTGGAGAAACTCCGCGCTGGAAAAACTCCGCGCTGGAGAAACTCCGCGTTGAAGAAACTCCGCGTTGGAGAAACTCCGCGTTAGAGAAACTTCGCTTTGAGGAAACTCCGCGCTGGAGAAACTCCGTGATGGAGAAACTCCGTGTTGGAGAAACTCCGCGGTGGAGAAACTCCGGGTTGGAGAAACTCCGCGCTGGAGAAACTCCGCGGTGGAGAAATTCCATGGTGGAGAAAGTCCGTGTTGGAGAAACGTGTGTTGGAGAAACTCCGCGCTGGAGAAACTCCGCGCTGGATAAACTCCGCGCTGGAGAAACTCCGCGCTGGAGAAACTCCACGCTGGAGAAACTCCACGCTGGAGAAACTCCGCATTTGAGAAACTCCGCGTTGGAGACACTCCGCGTTGGAGAAACTCCGCCTTTGAGAAACTTCGCGCTTGAGAAACTCCGCGTTGGAGAAACTCTGCGTTGGAGAATGTCCGCGTTAAAGAAAGTCCGTGTCAGAGAAACTCCGAGTTGGAGAAACTCCGTGTTGTAGAAATTCCGCGCTGGAGAAACTCCGCGCTGGAGAAACCCCGCGCTGGAGAAAGTCCGCGGTGGAGAAACTCCGTTCTGGAGAAACTCCACGCTAGAGAAACTCCGTGTTGGAGAAACTCTGTGTTGAAGAAACTCTATGTTGGAGAAAGTCCGCGCTGGAGAAACTCCGCGTTGGAGAAACTCCGACCTGGATAAACTCCGGGCTGGATAAACTCCGCTCTGGAGAAACTCCGCGTTGGAGAAACTCCGCGTTGGAGAAACTTCGCTTTGAAGAAACTCCGCGCTGGAGAAACTCCGTGTTGGAGAAACTCCGTGTTGGAGAAGCTCCGTCTTGGGAAACTCCGGGTTGGAGAAACTCCACGCGAGAGAAATTCCGTGCTGGACAAACTCCGCGCTGAAAAAACTCCGCGCTGGAGAAACTCCATGTTGGAGAAACTCCGTGTTGGAGAAACTCCGCGTTGGAGATTATTCGCGCTGGAAAAACTCCCAGCTGGAAAAAGTCCGCGTTGGAGAAACTCCGTGTTGGAGAAACTCCGTGCTGGAGAAACTCCGCACTGAAGAAACTCTGTGCAGGAGAAACTCCGCGCTGGAGAAACTCCGGGCTGGAGAAACTCCGCGCTGGAGAAACTCCGCGCTGGAGAAACTCGGCGTTGAAGAAACTCCGCGTTGGAGAAACTCCGCGCTGGAGAAACTTCGCTTTGAAGAAACTCCGCGGTGGCGAAACTCCGGGTTGGAGAAACTCCGCGCTGGAGAAACTCCGCGGTGGAGAAATTCCGTGCTGGAGAAAGTCCGTGTTGGAGAAACGTGTGTTGGAGAAATTCCGCGCTGGAGAAACTCCGCGCTGGAGAAACTCCACGCTGGAGAAACTCCGCATTTGAGATACTCCGCGTTGGAGAAACTCCGCGTTGGAGAAACTCCGCCTTTGAGAAACTGCGCGCTGAGAAACTCCGCGTTGGAGAAAGTCCGCGCTAGAGAAACTCCGTGTTGGAAAAACTCCGCGTTGGAGAAACTCTGCGTTGGAGAATGTCCGCGTTGGAGAAACTCCGCATTGGAGAATGTCCGCGTCGGAGGAACTCCGCGCTGGAAAAACTCCGCGTTGGAGAAATTCCGCGCTGGAGAAACTAAGCACTGGAGAAAGTCCGTGTTGGAGAAAGTCCGTGTCGGAGAAACTCCGAGTTGGAGAAACCCCGTGTTGTAGAAATTCCGCGCTGGAGAAACTCCGCGCTGGAGAAACCCGCGCTGGAGAAAGTCCGCGGTGGAGAAACTCCGCGCTGGAGAAACTCCACGCATGAGAAACTCGGCGCTGGAGAAACTCCGCGTTGAAGAATCTCCACGCTGGAGATACTCCGCGCTGGAGAAACTCCGCACAGGAGAAACTCCGTGTTTGAGAAACTCCGTACTGGGGAAACTTCATGTTCGAGAAACTCCGCGCTGGAAAAACTCCATGTTGGAGAAACTCAGTGTTGGAGAAACTCCGCGCTGGAGAATCTCCGCGCTGGAGAAACTCCGCGTTGAAGAAACTCCGCGTTGGAGAAACTCCGCGTTAGAGAAACTTCGCTTTGAATAAACTCCGCGCTGGAGAAACTCCGTGTTGGAGAAACTCCGCGTTCGAGAAACTCCGCGGTGGAGAAACTCCGGGTTGGAGATACTCCGCGCTGGAGAAACTCCGCGGTGGAGAAATTCCGTGCTGGAGAAAGTCCGTGTTGTAGAAACGTGTGTTGGAGAAACTCCGCGCTGGAGAAACTCCGCGCTGGAGAAACTCCGCGCTTGAGAAACTCCACGCTGGAGAAACTCCACGCTGGAGAAACTCCACGCTGGAGAAACTCCGCGCTGGAGAAACTCCGCACAGGAGAAACTCCGCGTTTGAGAAACTCCGTAGTGGGGAAAGTTTATGTTGGAGAAACTCCGCGCTGGAGAAACTCCGCGCTGGAGAAACTCCATGTTGGAGAAACTCCGCGCTGGAGAAAGTCCGTGTTAAAGAAATTCCGTGTCAGAGAAACTCCGAGTTGGAGAAACTCCGTGTTGTAGAAATTCCGCGCTGGAGAAACTCCGCGCTGGAGAAACACCGCGCTGGAGAAAGTCCGCGGTGGAGAAACTCCGCGCTGGAGAAACTCCACGCTAGAGAAACTCTGCGCTGGAGAAACTCCGCGTTGAAGAAACTCCACGCTGGAGATACTCCGCGCTGGAGAAACTCCGCACAGGAGAAACTCCGCGTTTGAGAAACTCCGTAGTGGGGAAAGTTTATGTTGGAGAAACTCCGCGCTGGAGAAACTCCGCGCTGGAGAAACTCCATGTTGGAGAAACTCAGTGTTGGAGAAACTCCGCGCTGGAGATACTCCGCGCTGGAGAAACTCCGAGCTGGAGAAACTCCGCGTTGGAGAAACTCCCTGTTGGAGATACTCCGTGCTGGAGAAACTCCGCACTGAAGAAACTCCGCGCTGGAGAAACTCCACGCTGGAGAAACTCCGTGCTGGAGAAACTCCGCGCTGCAGAAACTCCGCGCTGGAGAAACTCCGGGCTGGAGAAACTCCGCGTTGGAGAAATTCCGCGTTGGAGAAACTCCGCGTAGGAGAAACTTTGCTTTGAAGAAACTCCGCGCTGGAGAAACTCTGTGTTGGAGAAACTCCGCGTTGGAGAAACTCCGCGGTGGAGAAACCTCGTGTTGGAGAAACTCCGCGCTGGAGAAACTTCGCGCTGGAGAAACTCCGCGCTGGAGAAACTCCATGTTGGAGAAACTCCGTGTTGGAGAAACTCCGCGCTGGAGATTATTCGCGCTGGAGAAACTCCGAGCTGGAGAAACTCCGCGTTGGAGAAACTCCGTGTTGGAGAAACTCCGTGCTGGAGAAACTCCGCACTGGAGAAACTCTGTACTGGAGAAACTCCGCGCTGGAGAAACTCCGCGTTGAAGAAACTCCGCGTTGGAGAAACTCCGCGTTAGAGAAACTTCGCTTTGAAGAAACGCCGCGCTGGAGAAACTCCGTGCTGGAGAAACTCCGCGCTGGAGAAACTCCACGGTGGAGAAATTCCGTGCTGGAGAAAGTCCGTGTTGGAGAAACGTGTGTTGGAGAAACTCCGCGCTGGAGAGACTCCGCGCTGGAGAAACTCCACGCTGGAGAAACTCCACGCTGGAGAAACTCCGCATTTGAGAAACTCCGCGTTGGAGACACTCCGCGTTGGAGAAAGTCCGCGCTAGAGAAACTCCGCGTTGAAAAAACTCCGCGTTGGAGAAACTCTGCGTTGGAGAATGTCCGCGTAGGAGAAACTCCGCGTTGGAGAATGTCCGCGTCGGAGGAACTCCGCGCTGGAGAAACTCCGCGCTGGAGAAACCCCGCGCTGGAGAAAGTCCGCGGTGGAGAAACTCCGCGCCGGAGAAACTCCACGCATGAGAAACTCTGCGCTGGAGAAACTCCGCGTTGAAGAAACTCCACGCTGGAGATACTCCGCGCTGGAGAAACTCCGCACAGGAGAAGCTCCGCGTTTGAAAAACTCCGTACTGGGGAAACTTCATGTTGGAGAAACTCCGCGCTGGAGAAACTCCGCGCTGGAAAAACTCCATGTTGGAGAACCTCAGTGTTGGAGAAACTCCGCGCTGGAAAAACTCCGCGCTGGAGAAACTCCGCGTTGAAGAAACTCCGCGTTGGAGAAACTCCGCGTTAGAGAAACTTCGCTTTGAAGAAACTCCGCGCTGGAGAAACTCCATGTTGGAGAAACTCCGTGTTGGAGAAACTCCGCGGTGGAGAAACTCCGGGTTGGAGAAACTCCGCGCTGGAGAAACTCCGCGGTGGAGAAATTCCGTGCTGGAGAAAGTCCGTGTTGGAGAAACGTGTGTTGGAGAAACTCCGCGCTGGAGAAACTCAGCGCTGGGTAAACTCCGCGCTGGAGAAACTCCGCGCTGGAGAAACTCCACGCTGGAGAAACTCCACGCTGGAGAAACTCCACGCTGGAGAAACTCCGCATTTGAGAAACTCCGCGTTGGAGACACTCCGCGTTGGAGAATCTCCGCCTTTGAGAAACTTCGCGCTGGAGAAACTCCGCGTTGGAGAAACTCTGCGTTGGAGAATGTCCGCGTTAAAGAAAGTCCGTGTCAGAGAAACTCCGAGTTGGAGAAACTCCGTGTCGTAGAAATTCCGCGCTGGAGAAACTCCGCGCTGGAGAAACCCTGCGCTGGAGAAAGTCCGCGGTGGAGAAACTCCGTTCTGGAGAAACTCCACGCTAGAGAAACTCCGTGTTGGAGAAACTCTGTGTTGAAGAAACTCCATGTTGGAGAAAGTCCGCGCTGGAGAAACTCCGCGTTGGAGAAACTCCGACCTGGATAAACTCCGGGCTGGATAAACTCCGCTCTGGAGAAACTCCGCGTTGGAGAAACTCCGCGTTGGAGAAACTTCGCTTTGAAGAAACTCCGCGCTGGAGAAACTCCGTGTTGGAGAAACTCCGTGTTGGAGAAACTCCGTCTTGGGGAAACTCCGGGTTGGAGAAACTCCACGCGAGAGAAATTCCGTGCTGGACAAACTCCGCGCTGAAAAAACTCCGCGCTGGAGAAACTCCATGTTGGAGAAACTCCGTGTTGGAGAAACTCCGCGTTGGAGATTATTCGCGCTGGAAAAACTCCCAGCTGGAAAAAGTCCGTGTTGGAGAAACTCCGTGTTGGAGAAACTCCATGCTGGAGAAACTCCGCACTGAAGTAACTCTGTGCTGGAGAAACTCCGCGCTGGAGAAACTCCGGGCTGGAGAAACTCCGCGCTGGAGAAACTCCGCGCTGGAGAAACTCGGCGTTGAAGGAACTCCGCGTTGGAGAAACTCCGCGTTAGAGAAACTTCGCTTTGAAGAAACTCCGCGGTGGCGAAACTCCGGGTTGGAGAAACTCCGCGCTGGAGAAACTCCGCGGTGGAGAAATTCCGTGCTGGAGAAAGTCCGTGTTGGAGAAACGTGTGTTGGAGAAACTCCGCGCTGGAGAAACTCCGCGCTGGAGAAACTCCACGCTGGAGAAACTCCGCATTTGAGATACTTCGCGCTGGAGAAACTCCGCGTTGGAGAAAATCCGCGCTAGAGAAACTCCGCGTTGGAAAAACTCCGCGTTGGAGAAACTCTGCGTTGGAGAATGTCCGCGTTGGAGAAACTCCGCGTTGGAGAATGTCCGCGTCGGAGGAACTCCGCGCTGGAAAAACTCCGCGTTGGAGAAATTCCGCGCTGGAGAAACTAAGCACTGGAGAAAGTCCGTGTTGGAGAAAGTCCGTGTCGGAGAAACTCCGAGTTGGAGAAACCCCGTGTTGTAGAAATTCCGCGCTGGAGAAACTCCGCGCTGGAGAAACCCGCGCTGGAGAAAGTCCGCGGTGGAGAAACTCCGCGCTGGAGAAACTCCACGCATGAGAAACTCTGCGCTGGAGAAACTCCGCGTTGAAGAAACTCCACGCTGGAGATACTCCGCGCTGGAGAAACTCCGCACAGGAGAAGCTCCGCGTTTGAAAAACTCCGTACTGGGGAAACTTCATGTTGGAGAAACTCCGCGCTGGAGAAACTCCGCGCTGGAAAAACTCCATGTTGGAGAAACTCAGTGTTGGAGAAACTCCGCGCTGGAAAAACTCCGCGCTGGAGAAACTCCGCGTTGAAGAAACTCCGCGTTGGAGAAACTCCGCGTTAGAGAAACTTCGCTTTGAAGAAACTCCGCGCTGGAGAAACTCCATGTTGGAGAAACTCCGTGTTGGAGAAACTCCGCGGTGGAGAAACTCCGGGTTGGAGAAACTCCGCGCTGGAGAAACTCCGCGGTGGAGAAATTCCGTGCTGGAGAAAGTCCGTGTTGGAGAAACGTGTGTTGGAGAAACTCCGCGCTGGAGAAACTCAGCGCTGGGTAAACTCCGCGCTGGAGAAACTCCGCGCTGGAGAAACTCCACGCTGGAGAAACTCCACGCTGGAGAAACTCCACGCTGGAGAAACTCCGCATTTGAGAAACTCCGCGTTGGAGACACTCCGCGTTGGAGAATCTCCGCCTTTGAGAAACTTCGCGCTGGAGAAACTCCGCGTTGGAGAAACTCTGCGTTGGAGAATGTCCGCGTTAAAGAAAGTCCGTGTCAGAGAAACTCCGAGTTGGAGAAACTCCGTGTCGTAGAAATTCCGCGCTGGAGAAACTCCGCGCTGGAGAAACCCTGCGCTGGAGAAAGTCCGCGGTGGAGAAACTCCGTTCTGGAGAAACTCCACGCTAGAGAAACTCCGTGTTGGAGAAACTCTGTGTTGAAGAATCTCCATGTTGGAGAAAGTCCGCGCTGGAGAAACTCCGCGTTGGAGAAACTCCGACCTGGATAAACTCCGGGCTGGATAAACTCCGCTCTGGAGAAACTCCGCGTTGGAGAAACTCCGCGTTGGAGAAACTTCGCTTTGAAGAAACTCCGCGCTGGAGAAACTCCGTGTTGGAGAAACTCCGTGTTGGAGAAACTCCGTCTTGGGGAAACTCCGGGTTGGAGAAACTCCACGCGAGAGAAATTCCGTGCTGGACAAACTCCGCGCTGAAAAAACTCCGCGCTGGAGAAACTCCATGTTGGAGAAACTCCGTGTTGGAGAAACTCCGCGTTGGAGATTATTCGCGCTGGAAAAACTCCCAGCTGGAAAAAGTCCGTGTTGGAGAAACTCCGTGTTGGAGAAACTCCGTGCTGGAGAAACTCCGCACTGAAGTAACTCTGTGCTGGAGAAACTCCGCGCTGGAGAAACTCCGGGCTGGAGAAACTCCGCGCTGGAGAAACTCCGCGCTGGAGAAACTCGGCGTTGAAGGAACTCCGCGTTGGAGAAACTCCGCGTTAGAGAAACTTCGCTTTGAAGAAACTCCGCGGTGGCGAAACTCCGGGTTGGAGAAACTCCGCGCTGGAGAAACTCCGCGGTGGAGAAATTCCGTGCTGGAGAAAGTCCGTGTTGGAGAAACGTGTGTTGGAGAAACTCCGCGCTGGAGAAACTCCGCGCTGGAGAAACTCCACGCTGGAGAAACTCCGCATTTGAGATACTTCGCGCTGGAGAAACTCCGCGTTGGAGAAAATCCGCGCTAGAGAAACTCCGCGTTGGAAAAACTCCGCGTTGGAGAAACTCTGCGTTGGAGAATGTCCGCGTTGGAGAAACTCCGCGTTGGAGAATGTCCGCGTCGGAGGAACTCCGCGCTGGAAAAACTCCGCGTTGGAGAAATTCCGCGCTGGAGAGACTAAGCACTGGAGAAAGTCCGTGTTGGAGAAAGTCCGTGTCGGAGAAACTCCGAGTTGGAGAAACCCCGTGTTGTAGAAATTCCGCGCTGGAGAAACTCCGCGCTGGAGAAACTCCACGCATGAGAAACTCTGCGCTGGAGAAACTCCGCGTTGAAGAATCTCCACGCTGGAGATACTCCGCGCTGGAGAAACTCCGCACAGGAGAAACTCCGTGTTTGAGAAACTCCGTACTGGGGAAACTTCATGTTCGAGAAACTCCGCGCTGGAAAAACTCCATGTTGGAGAAACTCAGTGTTGGAGAAACTCCGCGCTGGAGAATCTCCGCGCTGGAGAAACTCCGCGTTGAAGAAACTCCGCGTTGGAGAAACTCCGCGTTAGAGAAACTTCGCTTTGAATAAACTCCGCGCTGGAGAAACTCCGTGTTGGAGAAACTCCGCGTTCGAGAAACTCCGCGGTGGAGAAACTCCGGGTTGGAGATACTCCGCGCTGGAGAAACTCCGCGGTGGAGAAATTCCGTGCTGGAGAAAGTCCGTGTTGTAGAAACGTATGTTGGAGAAACTCCGCGCTGGAGAAACTCCGCGCTGGAGAAACTCCGCGCTTGAGAAACTCCACGCTGGAGAAACTCCACGCTGGAGAAACTCCACGCTGGAGAAACTCCGCACAGGAGAAACTCCGCGTTTGAGAAACTCCGTAGTGGGGAAAGTTTATGTTGGAGAAACTCCGCGCTGGAGAAACTCCATGTTGGAGAAACTCCGCGCTGGAGAAAGTCCGTGTTAAAGAAATTCCGTGTCAGAGAAACTCCGAGTTGGAGAAACTCCGTGTTGTAGAAATTCCGCGCTGGAGAAACTCCGCGCTGGAGAAACACCGCGCTGGAGAAAGTCCGCGGTGGAGAAACTCCGCGCTGGAGAAACTCCACGCTAGAGAAACTCTGCGCTGGAGAAACTCCGCGTTGAAGAAACTCCACGCTGGAGATACTCCGCGCTGGAGAAACTCCGCACAGGAGAAACTCCGCGTTTGAGAAACTCCGTAGTGGGGAAAGTTTATGTTGGAGAAACTCCGCGCTGGAGAAACTCCGCGCTGGAGAAACTCCATGTTGGAGAAACTCAGTGTTGGAGAAACTCCGCGCTGGAGATACTCCGCGCTGGAGAAACTCCGAGCTGGAGAAACTCCGCGTTGGAGAAACTCCCTGTTGGAGATACTCCGTGCTGGAGAAACTCCGCACTGAAGAAACTCCGCGCTGGAGAAACTCCACGCTGGAGAAACTCCGTGCTGGAGAAACTCCGCGCTGCAGAAACTCCGCGCTGGAGAAACTCCGGGCTGGAGAAACTCCGCGTTGGAGAAATTCCGCGTTGGAGAAACTCCGCGTAGGAGAAACTTTGCTTTGAAGAAACTCCGCGCTGGAGAAACTCTGTGTTGGAGAAACTCCGCGTTGGAGAAACTCCGCGGTGGAGAAACCTCGTGTTGGAGAAACTCCGCGCTGGAGAAACTTCGCGCTGGAGAAACTCCGCGCTCTAGAAACTCCATGTTGGAGAAACTCCGTGTTGGAGAAACTCCGCGCTGGAGATTATTCGCGCTGGAGGAACTCCGAGCTGGAGAAACTCCGCGTTGGAGAAACTCCGTGTTGGAGAAACTCCGTGCTGGAGAAACTCCGCACTGGAGAAACCCTGTACTGGAGAAACTCCGCGCTGGAGAAACTCCGCGTTGAAGAAACTCCGCGTTGGAGAAACTCCGCGTTAGAGAAACTTCGCTTTGAAGAAACGCCGCGCTGAAGTAACTCTGTGCTGGAGAAACTCCGCGCTGGAGAAACTCCGGGCTGGAGAAACTCCGCGCTGGAGAAACTCCGCGCTGGAGAAACTCGGCGTTGAAGGAACTCCGCGTTGGAGAAACTCCGCGTTAGAGGAACTTCGCTTTGAAGAAACTCCGCGGTGGCGAAACTCCGGGTTGGAGAAACTCCGCGCTGGAGAAACTCCGCGGTGGAGAAATTCCGTGCTGGAGAAAGTCCGTGTTGGAGAAACGTGTGTTGGAGAAACTCCGCGCTGGAGAAACTCCGCGCTGGAGAAACTCCACGCTGGAGAAACTCCGCATTTGAGATACTTCGCGCTGGAGAAACTCCGCGTTGGAGAAAATCCGCGCTAGAGAAACTCCGCGTTGGAAAAACTCCGCGTTGGAGAAACTCTGCGTTGGAGAATGTCCGCGTTGGAGAAACTCCGCGTTGGAGAATGTCCGCGTCGGAGGAACTCCGCGCTGGAAAAACTCCGCGTTGGAGAAATTCCGCGCTGGAGAAACTAAGCACTGGAGAAAGTCCGTGTTGGAGAAAGTCCGTGTCGGAGAAACTCCGAGTTGGAGAAACCCCGTGTTGTAGAAATTCCGCGCTGGAGAAACTCCGCGCTGGAGAAACCCCGCGCTGGAGAAAGTCCGCGCTGGAGAAACTCCACGCATGAGAAACTCTGCGCTGGAGAAACTCCACGTTGAAGAAACTCCACGCTGGAGATACTCCGCGCTGGAGAAACTCCGCACAGGAGAAACTCCGCGTTTGAGAAACTCCGTACTGGGGAAACTTCATGTTCGAGAAACTCCGCGCTGGAGAATTTCCGCGCTGGAAAAACTCCATGTTGGAGAAACTCAGTGTTGGAGAAACTCCGCGCTGGAGAATCTCCGCGGTGGAGAAACTCCGCGTTGAAGAAACTCCGCGTTGGAGAAACTCCGCGTTAGAGAAACTTCGCTTTGAAGAAACTCCGCGCAGGAGAAACTCCGTGTTGGAGAAACTCCGCGTTCGAGAAACTCCGCGGTGGAGAAACTCCGGGTTGGAGATACTCCGCGCTGGAGAAACTCCGCGGTGGAGAAATTCCGTGCTGGAGAATGTCCGTGTTGTAGAAACGTGTGTTGGAGAAACTCCGCGCTGGAGAAACTCCGCGCTGGAGAAACTCCGCGCTTGAGAAACTCCACGCTGGAGAAACTCCACGCTGGAGAAACTCCACGCTGGAGAAACTCCGCGCTGGAGAAACTCCGCACAGGAGAAACTCCACGTTTGAGAAACTCCGTAGTGGGGAAAGTTTATGTTGGAGAAACTCCGCGCTGGAGAAACTCCGCGCTGGAGAAACTCCATGTTGGAGAAACTCCGCGCTGGAGAAAGTCCGTGTTAAAGAAATTCCGTGTCAGAGAAACTCCGAGTTAGAGAAACTCCGTGTTGTAGAAATTCCGCGCTGGAGAAACTCCGCGCTGGAGAAACACCACGCTGGAGAAAGTCCGCGGTGGAGAAACTCCGCGCTGGAGAAACTCCACGCTAGAGAAACTCTGCGCTTGAGAAACTCCGCGTTGAAGAAACTCCACGCTGGAGATACTCCGCGCTGGAGAAACTCCGCACAGGAGAAACTCCATGTTGGAGAAACTCAGTGTTGGAGAAACTCCGCGCTGGAGATACTCCGCGCTGGAGAAACTCCGAGCTGGAGAAACTCCGCGTTGGAGAAACTCCCTGTTGGAGATACTCCGTGCTGGAGAAACTCCGCACTGAAGAAACTCCGCGCTGGAGAAACTCCACGCTGGAGAAACTCCGTGCTGGAGAAACTCCGCGCTGCAGAAACTCCGCGCTGGAGAAACTCCGGGCTGGAGAAACTCCGCGTTGGAGAAATTCCGCGTTGGAGAAACTCCGCGTAGGAGAAACTTTGCTTTGAAGAAACTCCGCGCTGGAGAAACTCCGCACAGGAGAAACTCCGCGTTTGAGAAACTCCGTAGTGGGGAAAGTTTATGTTGGAGAAACTCCGCGCTGGAGAAACTCCGCGCTGGAGAAACTCCATGTTGGAGAAACTCAGTGTTGGAGAAACTCCGCGCTGGAGATACTCCGCGCTGGAGAAACTCCGAGCTGGAGAAACTCCGCGTTGGAGAAACTCCCAGTTGGAGATACTCCGTGCTGAAGAAACTCCGCACTGAAGAAACTCCGCGCTGGAGAAACTCCACGCTGGAGAAACTCCGTGCTGGAGAAACTCCGCGCTGCAGAAACTCCGCGCTGGAGAAACTCCGGGCTGGAGAAACTCCGCGTTGGAGAAATTCCGCGTTGGAGAAACTCCGCGTAGGAGAAACTTTGCTTTGAAGAAACTCCGCGCTGGAGAAACTCTGTGTTGGAGAAACTCCGCGTTGGAGAAACTCCGCGGTGGAGAAACCTCGTGTTGTAGAAACTCCGCGCTGGAGAAACTTCGCGCTGGAGAAACTCCGCGCTGGAGAAACTCCATGTTGGAGAAACTCCGTGTTGGAGAAACTCCGCGCTGGAGATTATTCGCGCTGGAGAAACTCCGAGCTGGAGAAACTCCGCGTTGGAGAAACTCCGTGTTGGAGAAACTCCGTGCTGGAGAAACTCCGCACTGGAGAAACTCTGTACTGGAGAAACTCCGCGCTGGAGAAACTCCGCGTTGAAGAAACTCCGCGTTGGAGAAACTCCGCGTTAGAGAAACTTCGCTTTGAAGAAACGCCGCGCTGGAGAAACTCCGTGCTGGAGAAACTCCGCGCTGGAGAAACTCCACGGTGGAGAAATTCCGTGCTGGAGAAAGTCCGTGTTGGAGAAACGTGTGTTGGAGAAACTCCGCGCTGGAGAGACTCCGCGCTGGAGAAACTCCACGCTGGAGAAACTCCACGCTGGAGAAACTCCGCATTTGAGAAACTCCGCGTTGGAGACACTCCGCGTTGGAGAAAGTCCGCGCTAGAGAAACTCCGCGTTGAAAAAACTCCGCGTTGGAGAAACTCTGCGTTGGAGAATGTCCGCGTTGGAGAAACTCCGCGTTGGAGAATGTCCGCGTCGGAGGAACTCCGCGCTGGAGAAACTCCGCGTTGTAGAAATTCCGCGCTGGAGAAACTCCGCGCTGGAGAAACCCCGCGCTGGAGAAAGTCCGCGGTGGAGAAACTCCGCGCTGGAGAAACTCCACGCATGAGAAACTCTGCGCTGGAGAAACTCCGCGTATAAGAAACTCCACGCTGGAGATACTCCGCGCTGGAGAAACTCCGCACAGGAGAAGCTCCGCGTTTGAGAAACTCCGTACTGGGGAAACTTCATGTTGGAGAAACTCCGCGCTGGAGAAACTCCGCGCTGGAAAAACTCCATGTTGGAGAAACTCAGTGTTGGAGAAACTCCGCGCTGGAAAAACTCCGCGCTGGAGAAACTCCGCGTTGAAGAAACTCCGCGTTGGAGAAACTCCGCGTTAGAGAAACTTCGCTTTGAAGAAACTCCGCGCTGGAGAAACTCCGTGTTGGAGAAACTCCGTGTTGGAGGAACTCCGCGGTGGAGAAACTCCGGGTTGGAGAAACTCCGCGCTGGAGAAACTCCGCGGTGGAGAAATTCCGTGCTGGAGAAAGTCCGTGTTGGAGAAACGTGTGTTGGAGAAACTCCGCGCTGGAGAAACTCAGCGCTGGGTAAACTCCGCGCTGGAGAAACTCCGCGCTGGAGAAACTCCACGCTGGAGAAACTCCGCATTTGATAAACTCCGCGTTGGAGACACTCCGCGTTGGAGAATCTCCGCCTTTGAGAAACTTCGCGCTGGAGAAACTTCGCGTTGGAGAAACTCTGCGTTGGAGAATGTCCGCGGTAAAGAAAGTCCGTGTCAGAGAAACTCCGAGTTGGAGAAACTCCGTGTTGTAGAAATTCCGCGCTGGAGAAACTCCGCGCTGGAGAAACCCCGCGCTGGAGAAAGTCCGCGGTGGAGAAACTCCGTTCTGGAGAAACTCCACGCTAGAGAAACTCCGTGTTGGAGAAACTCTGTGTTGAAGAAACTCCATGTTGGAGAAAGTCCGCGCTGGAGAAACTCCGCGTTGGAGAAACTCCGACCTGGATAAACTCCGGGCTGGATAAACTCCGCTCTGGAGAAACTCCGCGTTGGAGAAACTCCGCGTTGGAGAAACTTCGCTTTGAAGAAACTCCGCGCTGGAGAAACTCCGTGTTGGAGAAACTCCGTGTTGGAGAAACTCCGTCTTGGGGAAACTCCGGGTTGGAGAAACTCCACGCGAGAGAAATTCCGTGCTGGACAAACTCCGCGCTGAAAAAACTCCGCGCTGTAGAAACTCCATGTTGGAGAAACTCCGTGTTGGAGAAACTCCGCGTTGGAGATTATTCGCGCTGGAAAAACTCCCAGCTGGAAAAAGTCCGTGTTGGAGAAACTCCGTGTTGGAGAAACTCCGTGCTGGAGAAACTCCGCACTGAAGTAACTCTGTGCTGGAGAAACTCCGCGCTGGAGAAACTCCGGGCTGGAGAAACTCCGCGCTGGAGAAACTCCGCGCTGGAGAAACTCGGCGTTGAAGGAACTCCGCGTTGGAGAAACTCCGCGTTAGAGAAACTTCGCTTTGAAGAAACTCCGCGGTGGCGAAACTCCGGGTTGGAGAAACTCCGCGCTGGAGAAACTCCGCGGTGGAGAAATTCCGTGCTGGAGAAAGTCCGTGTTGGAGAAACGTGTGTTGGAGAAACTCCGCGCTGGAGAAACTCCGCGCTGGAGAAACTCCACGCTGGAGAAACTCCGCATTTGAGATACTTCGCGCTGGAGAAACTCCGCGTTGGAGAAAATCCGCGCTAGAGAAACTCCGCGTTGGAAAAACTCCGCGTTGGAGAAACTCTGCGTTGGAGAATGTCCGCGTTGGAGAAACTCCGCGTTGGAGAATGTCCGCGTCGGAGGAACTCCGCGCTGGAAAAACTCCGCGTTGGAGAAATTCCGCGCTGGAGAAACTAAGCACTGGAGAAAGTCCGTGTTGGAGAAAGTCCGTGTCGGAGAAACTCCGAGTTGGAGAAACCCCGTGTTGAAGAAATTCCGCGCTGGAGAAACTCCGCGCTGGAGAAACCCCGCGCTGGAGAAAGTCCGCGCTGGAGAAACTCCACGCATGAGAAACTCTGCGCTGGAGAAACTCCACGTTGAAGAAACTCCACGCTGGAGATACTCCGCGCTGGAGAAACTCCGCACAGGAGAAACTCCGCGTTTGAGAAACTCCGTACTGGGGAAACTTCATGTTCGAGAAACTCCGCGCTGGAGAATTTCCGCGCTGGAAAAACTCCATGTTGGAGAAACTCAGTGTTGGAGAAACTCCGCGCTGGAGAATCTCCGCGGTGGAGAAACTCCGCGTTGAAGAAACTCCGCGTTGGAGAAACTCCGCGTTAGAGAAACTTCGCTTTGAAGAAACTCCGCGCTGGAGAAACTCCGTGTTGGAGAAACTCCGCGTTCGAGAAACTCCGCGGAGGAGAAACTCCGGGTTGGAGATACTCCGCGCTGGAGAAACTCCGCGGTGGAGAAATTCCGTGCTGGAGAATGTCCGTGTTGTAGAAACGTGTGTTGGAGAAACTCCGCGCTGGAGAAACTCCGCGCTGGAGAAACTCCGCGCTTGAGAAACTCCACGCTGGAGAAACTCCACGCTGGAGAAACTCCACGCTGGAGAAACTCCGCGCTGGAGAAACTCCGCACAGGAGAAACTCCGCGTTTGAGAAACTCCGTAGTGGGGAAAGTTTATGTTGGAGAAACTCCGCGCTGGAGAAACTCCGCGCTGGAGAAACTCCATGTTGGAGAAACTCCGCGCTGGAGAAAGTCCGTGTTAAAGAAATTCCGTGTCAGAGAAACTCCGAGTTAGAGAAACTCCGTGTTGTAGAAATTCCGCGCTGGAGAAACTCCGCGCTGGAGAAACACCACGCTGGAGAAAGTCCGCGGTGGAGAAACTCCGCGCTGGAGAAACTCCACGCTAGAGAAACTCTGCGCTTGAGAAACTCCGCGTTGAAGAAACTCCACGCTGGAGATACTCCGCGCTGGAGAAACTCCGCACAGGAGAAACTCCATGTTGGAGAAACTCAGTGTTGGAGAAACTCCGCGCTGGAGATACTCCGCGCTGGAGAAACTCCGACCTGGAGAAACTCCGCGTTGGAGAAACTCCCTGTTGGAGATACTCCGTGCTGGAGAAACTCCGCACTGAAGAAACTCCGCGCTGGAGAAACTCCACGCTGGAGAAACTCCGTGCTGGAGAAACTCCGCGCTGCAGAAACTCCGCGCTGGAGAAACTCCGGGCTGGAGAAACTCCGCGTTGGAGAAATTCCGCGTTGGAGAAACTCCGCGTAGGAGAAACTTTGCTTTGAAGAAACTCCGCGCTGGAGAAACTGTGTTGGAGAAACTCCGCGTTGGAGAAACTCCGCGGTGGAGAAACCTCGTGTTGGAGAAACTCCGCGCTGGAGAAAGTTCGCGCTGGAGAAACTCCACGCTGGAGAAAATCCGCGCTGGAGAAACTCCGCATTTGAGAAACTCCGCGTTGGAGACACTCCGCGTTGGAGAAACTCCGCCTTTGAGAAACTCCGCGCTGGAGAAACTCCGCGGTGGAGAAACCTCGTGTTGGAGAAACTCCGCGCTGGAGAAAGTTCGCGCTGGAGAAACTCCACGCTGGAGAAAATCCGCGCTGGAGAAACTCCGCATTTGAGAAACTCCGCGTTGGAGACACTCCGCGTTGGAGAAACTCCGCCTTTGAGAAACTCCGCGCTGGAGAAACTCCGCGTTGGAGAAACTCCACGCTGGAGAAACTCCACGCTGGAGAAAAACCGCGCTGGAGAAACTCCGCATTTGAGAAACTCCGCGTTGGAGACACTCCGCGTTGGAGAAACTCCGCCTTTGAGAAACTCCGCGCTGGAGAAACTCCGCGTTGGAGAAACTCCGCGCTAGAGAAAATCCGCGTTGGAGAAACTCTGCGTTGGAGAAAGTCCGCTTTGGAGAAACTCCGCGTTGGAGAATGTCCGTGTTGGAGAAACTCCGCGCTGGAGAAACTCCGCGTTGGAGAAACTCCGCGTTGGAGAAACTCCGCGCTGGAGAAACTCCGCGCTGGAGAAAGTCCTTGTTGGTGAAAGTACGTGTTGGAGAAACTCCGAGTTGGAGAAACTCCGTGTTGGAGAAATTCCGCGCTGGAGAAAATCCGCGCTGGAGAAACTCCACGCTGGAGAAACTCCACGCTGGAGTAACTCCGCGCTGGAGGAACTCCGCATTTGAGAAACTCCGCGTTGGAGAAACTCCGCCTTTGAGAAACTCCGCGCTGGAGAAACTCCGCATTGGAGAAACTCCGCGCTAGAGAAACTCCGCGTTGGAGAAACTCCACGTTGGAGAAACTCCGCGCTGGAGAATCTCTGCGTTGGAGTAACTCCGCGTTGGAGAAACTCCGCGCTGGAGAAAGTCCGTGTTAGAAAACGTCCGTGTTGTAGAAACTCCGCGTTGGAAAAACTCCGCGTTGGAGAAACTCTGCGTTGGAGAATGTCCGCGTTGGAGAAACTCCGCGTTGGAGAATGTCCGCGTTGGAGAAACTCCGCGCTGGAGAAACTCCGCTTTGGAGAAACTCCGCGCTGGAGAAAGTCCGCGCTGGAGAAACTCCACGCTAGAGAAACTCTGCGCTGGAGAAACTCCGCGTTGAAGAAATTCCGCGCTGGAGAAACTCCGCGCTGGAGAAACTCCGCATTGGAGAAACTCCGCGCTAGAGAAACTCCGCGCTGGAGAAACTCCACGCTAGAGAAACTCTGCGCTGGAGAAACTCCGCGTTGAAGAAACTCCACGCTGGAGATACTCCGCGCTGGAGAAACTCCGCACAGGAGAAACTCCGCGTTTGAGAAACTCCGTAGTGGGGAAACTTTATGTTGGAGAAACTCCGCGCTGGAGAAACTCCGCGCTGGAGAAACTCCATGTTGGAGAAACTCAGTGTTGGAGAAACTCCGCGCTGGAGATACTCCGCGCTGGAGAAACTCCGAGCTGGAGAAACTCCGCGTTGGAGAAACTCCCTGTTGGAGATACTCCGTGCTCGAGAAACTCCGCACTGGAGAAACTCCGCGCTGGAGAAACTCCACGCTGGAGAAACTCCGTGCTGGAGAAACTCCGCGCTGCAGAAACTCCGCGTTGGATAAACTCCGCGTTGGAGAAACTTTGCTTTGAAGAAACTCCGCGCTGGAGAAACTCTGTGTTGGAGAAACTCCGCGTTGGAGAAACTCCGCGGTGGAGAAACTCCGGGTTGGAGAAACTCCGCGCTGGAGAAAATCCGCGCTGGAGAAATTCCGTGCTTGAGAAAGTCCGTATTGGAGAAACCTCGTGTTGGAGAAACTCCGCGCTGGAGAAACTCCGCGCTGGAGAAACTCCGCGTTGGAGAAACTCCGCGCTAGAGAAACTCCGCTTTGGAGAAACTCCGCGTTGGAGAAACTCTGCGTTGGAGAAAGTCCGCTTTGGAGAAACTCCGCGTTGGAGAATGTCCGCGTTGGAGAAACTCTGCGCTGGAGAAACTCCGCGTTGGAGAAACTCCGCGTTGGAGAAACTCCGCGCTGGAGAAAGTCCGTGTTGGAGAAAGTCCTTGTTGGAGAAACTCCGAGTTGGAGAAACTCCGTGTTGGAGAAATTCCGCGCTGGAGAAACTCCACGCTGGAGAAACCCCGCGCTGGAGAAAGTCCGCGGTGGAGAAACTCCGCGTTGGAGAAACTCCACGCTAGAGAAACTCCGCGCTGGAGATACTCTGCGCTGGAGAAACTCCGGGCTGGAGAAACTCCGCGCTGGAGGAACTCCGCGTTGGAGAAACTCCGCCTATGAGAAACTCCGCGCTGGAGAAACTCCGCGCTAGAGAAACTCCGCGTTGGAGAAACTCCGCGCTGGAGAATCTCTGCGTTGGAGAAACTCCGCGTTGGAGAAACTCCGCGCTGGAGAAAGTCCGTGTTAGAAAACGTCCGTGTTGTAGAAACTGCGAGTTGGAGAAACTCCGCGTTGGAGAAACTTCGCGGTGGAGAAACTCCGGGTTGGCGAAACTCCGCGCTGGAGAAAATCCGCGCTGGAGAAATTCCGTGCTTGAGAAAGTCCGTATTGGAGAAACCCCGTGTTGGAGAAACTCCGTGCTGGAGAAACTTCGCGCTGGAGAAACTCCACGCTGGAGAAACTCCACGCTGGAGAAAAACCGCGCTGGAGAAACTCCGGGCTGGAGAAACTCCGCGGTGGAGAAATTCCGTGCTGGAGAAAGTCCGTGTTGGAGAAACGTGTGTTGGAGAAAACTCCGCGCTGGAGAAACTCCGCGCTGGAGAAACTCCACGCTGGAGAAACTCCGCATTTGAGATACTTCGCGCTGGAGAAACTCCGCGTTGGAGAAAATCCGCGCTAGAGAAACTCCGCGTTGGAGAAACTCCGCGTTGGAGAAACTCTGCGTTGGAGAATGTCCGCGTTGGAGAAACTCCGCGTTGGAGAATGTCCGCGTCGGAGGAACTCCGCGCTGGAAAAACTCCGCGTTGGAGAAATTCCGCGCTGGAGAAACTAAGCACTGGAGAAAGTCCGTGTTGGAGAAAGTCCGTGTCGGAGAAACTCCGAGTTGGAGAACCCCGTGTTGTAGAAATTCCGCGCTGGAGAAACTCCGCGCTGGAGAAACCCCGCGCTGGAGAAAGTCCGCGGTGGAGAAATTCCGCGCTGGAGAAACTCCACGCATGAGAAACTCTGCGCTGGAGAAACTCCGCGTTGAAGAAACTCCACGCTGGAGATACTCCGCGCTGGAGAAACTCCGCACAGGAGAAACTCCGCGTTTGAGAAACTCCGTACTGGGGAAACTTCATGTTCGAGAAACTCCGCGCTGGAGAATTTCCGCGCTGGAAAAACTCCATGTTGGAGAAACTCAGTGTTGGAGAAACTCCGCGCTTGAGAATCTCCGCGGTGGAGAAACTCCGCGTTGAAGAAACTCCGCGTTGGAGAAACTCCGCGTTAGAGAAACTTCGCTTTGAAGAAACTCCGCGCTGGAGAAACTCCGTGTTGGAGAAACTCCGCGTTCGAGAAACTCCGCGGTGGAGAAACTCCGGGTTGGAGATACTCCGCGCTGGAGAAACTCCGCGGTGGAGAAATTCCGTGCTGGAGAAAGTCCGTGTTGTAGAAACGTGTGTTGGAGAAACTCCGCGCTTGAGAAACTCCACGCTGGAGAAACTCCACGCTGGAGAAACTCCACGCTGGAGAAACTCCGCGCTGGAGAAACTCCGCACAGGAGAAACTCCGCGTTTGAGAAACTCCGTAGTGGGGAAAGTTTATGTTGGAGAAACTCCGCGCTGGAGAAACTCCGCGCTGGAGAAACTCCATGTTGGAGAAACTACGCGCTGGAGAAAGTCCGTGTTAAAGAAATTCCGTGTCAGAGAAACTCCGAGTTGGAGAAACTCCGTGTTGTAGAAATTCCGCGCTGGAGAAACTCCGCGCTGGAGAAACACCGCACTGGAGAAAGTCCGCGGTGGAGAAACTCCGCGCTGGAGAAACTCCACGCTAGAGAAACTCTGCGCTTGAGAAACTCCGCGTTGAAAAAACTCCACGCTGGAGATACTCCGCGCTGGAGAAACTCCGCACAGGAGAAACTCCATGTTGGAGAAACTCAGTGTTGGAGAAACTCCGCGCTGGAGATACTCCGCGCTGGAGAAACTCCGAGCTGGAGAAACTCCGCGTTGGAGAAACTCCCTGTTGGAGATACTCCGTGCTGGAGAAACTCCGCACTGAAGAAACTCCGCGCTGGAGAAACTCCACGCTGGAGAAACTCCGTGCTGGAGAAACTCCGCGCTGCAGAAACTCCGCGCTGGAGAAACTCCGGGCTGGAGAAACTCCGCGTTGGAGAAATTCCGCGTTGGAGAAACTCCGCGTAGGAGAAACTTTGCTTTGAAGAAACTCCGCGCTGGAGAAACTCTGTGTTGGAGAAACTCCGCGTTGGAGAAACTCCGCGGTGGAGAAACCTCGTGTTGGAGAAACTCCGCGCTGGAGAAACTTCGCGCTGGAGAAACTCCACGCTGGAGAAAATCCGCGCTGGAGAAACTCCGCATTTGAGAAACTCCGCGTTGGAGACACTCCGCTTTGGAGAAATTCCGCCTTTGAGAAACTCCGCGCTGGAGAAACTCCGCGTTGGAGAAACTCCACGCTGGAGAAACTCCACGCTGGAGAAAAACCGCGCTGAAGAAACTCCGCATTTGAGAAACTCCGCGTTGGAGACACTCCGCGTTGGAGAAACTCCGCCTTTGAGAAACTCCGCGCTGGAGAAACTCCGCGTTGGAGAAACTCCGCGCTAGAGAAACTCCGCGTTGGAGAAACTCTGCGTTGGAGAAAGTCCGCTTTGGAGAAACTCCGCGTTGGAGAATGTTCGTGTTGGAGAAACTCCGCGCTGGAGAAACTCCGCGTTGGAGAAACTCCGCGTTGGAGAAACTCCGCGCTGGAGAAAGTCCGTGTTGGAGAAAGTCCGTGTTGGAGAAACTCCGAGTTGGAGAAACTCCGTGTTGGAGAAATTCCGCGCTGGAGAAAATCCGCGCTGGAGAAACTCCACGCTGGAGTAACTCCGCGCTGGAGGAACTCCGCATTTGAGAAACTCCGCGTTGGAGAAACTCCGTCTTTGAGAAACTCCGCGCTGGAGAAACTCCGCATTGGAGAAACTCCGCGCTAGAGAAACGCCGCGTTGGAGAAACTCTGCGTTGGAGAATGTCCGCGTTGGAGAAACTTCGCGTTGAAGAAACTCCGCGTTGGAGAAACTCCGCGTTAGAGAAACTTCGCTTTGAAGAAACTCCGCGCTGGAGAAACTCCGTGTTGGAGAAACTCCGCGTTCGAGAAACTCCGCGGTGGAGAAACTCCGGGTTGGAGATACTCCGCGCTGGAGAAACTCCGCGGTGGGGAAATTCCGTGCTGGAGAAAGTCCGTGTTGTAGAAACGTGTGTTGGAGAAACTCCGCGCTTGAGAAACTCACGCTGGAGAAACTCCACGCTGGAGAAACTCCACGCTGGAGAAACTCCGCGCTGGAGAAACTCCGCACAGGAGAAACTCCGCGTTTGAGAAACTCCGTAGTGGGGAAAGTTTATGTTGGAGAAACTCCGCGCTGGAGAAACTCCGCGCTGGAGAAACTCCATGTTGGAGAAACTACGCGCTGGAGAAAGTCCGTGTTAAAGAAATTCCGTGTCAGAGAAACTCCGAGTTGGAGAAACTCCGTGTTGTAGAAATTCCGCGCTGGAGAAACTCCGCGCTGGAGAAACACCGCACTGGAGAAAGTCCGCGGTGGAGAAACTCCGCGCTGGAGAAACTCCACGCTAGAGAAACTCTGCGCTTGAGAAACTCCGCGTTGAAAAAACTCCACGCTGGAGATACTCCGCGCTGGAGAAACTCCGCACAGGAGAAACTCCATGTTGGAGAAACTCAGTGTTGGAGAAACTCCGCGCTGGAGATACTCCGCGCTGGAGAAACTCCGAGCTGGAGAAACTCCGCGTTGGAGAAACTCCCTGTTGGAGATACTCCGTGCTGGAGAAACTCCGCACTGAAGAAACTCCGCGCTGGAGAAACTCCACGCTGGAGAAACTCCGTGCTGGAGAAACTCCGCGCTGCAGAAACTCCGCGCTGGAGAAACTCCGGGCTGGAGAAACTCCGCGTTGGAGAAATTCCGCGTTGGAGAAACTCCGCGTAGGAGGAAACTTTGCTTTGAAGAAACTCCGCGCTGGAGAAACTCTGTGTTGGAGAAACTCCGCGTTGGAGAAACTCCGCGGTGGAGAAACCTCGTGTTGGAGAAACTCCGCGCTGGAGAAACTTCGCGCTGGAGAAACTCCACGCTGGAGAAAATCCGCGCTGGAGAAACTCCGCATTTGAGAAACTCCGCGTTGGAGACACTCCGCTTTGGAGAAATTCCGCCTTTGAGAAACTCCGCGCTGGAGAAACTCCGCGTTGGAGAAACTCCACGCTGGAGAAACTCCACGCTGGAGAAAAACCGCGCTGAAGAAACTCCGCATTTGAGAAACTCCGCGTTGGAGACACTCCGCGTTGGAGAAACTCCGCCTTTGAGAAACTCCGCGCTGGAGAAACTCCGCGTTGGAGAAACTCCGCGCTAGAGAAACTCCGCGTTGGAGAAACTCTGCGTTGGAGAAAGTCCGCTTTGGAGAAACTCCGCGTTGGAGAATGTTCGTGTTGGAGAAACTCCGCGCTGGAGAAACTCCGCGTTGGAGAAACTCCGCGTTGGAGAAACTCCGCGCTGGAGAAAGTCCGTGTTGGAGAAAGTCCGTGTTGGAGAAACTCCGAGTTGGAGAAACTCCGTGTTGGAGAAATTCCGCGCTGGAGAAAATCCGCGCTGGAGAAACTCCACGCTGGAGAAACTCCACGCTGGAGTAACTCCGCGCTGGAGGAACTCCGCATTTGAGAAACTCCGCGTTGGAGAAACTCCGTCTTTGAGAAACTCCGCGCTGGAGAAACTCCGCATTGGAGAAACTCCGCGCTAGAGAAACGCCGCGTTGGAGAAACTCTGCGTTGGAGAATGTCCGCGTTGGAGAAACTCCGCGTTGGAGAATGTCCGCGTTGGAGAAACTCCGCGCTGGAGAAACTCCGCTTTGGAGAAACTCCGCGCTGGAGAAAGTCCGCGCTGGAGAAACTCCACGCTAGAGAAACTCTGCGCTGGAGAAACTCCGCGTTGAAGAAATTCCGCGCTGGAGAAACTCCGCGCTGGAGAAACTCCGCATTGGAGAAACTCCGCGCTAGAGAAACTCCGCGCTGGAGAAACTCCACGCTAGAGAAACTCTGCGCTGGAGAAACTCCGCGTTGAAGAAACTCCACGCTGGAGATACTCCGCGCTGGAGAAACTCCGCACAGGAGAAACTCCGCGTTTGAGAAACTCCGTAGTGGGGAAACTTTATGTTGGAGAAACTCCGCGCTGGAGAAACTCCGCGCTGGAGAAACTCCATGTTGGAGAAACTCAGTGTTGGAGAAACTCCGCGCTGGAGATACTCCGCGCTGGAGAAACTCCGAGCTGGAGAAACTCCGCGTTGGAGAAACTCCCTGTTGGAGATACTCCGTGCTCGAGAAACTCCGCACTGGAGAAACTCCGCGCTGGAGAAACTCCACGCTGGAGAAACTCCGTGCTGGAGAAACTCCGCTCTGCAGAAACTCCGCGTTGGAGAAACTCCGCGTTGGAGAAACTTTGCTTTGAAGAAACTCCGCGCTGGAGAAACTCTGTGTTGGAGAAACTCCGCGTTGGAGAAACTCCGCGGTGGAGAAACTCCGGGTTGGAGAAACTCCGCGCTGGAGAAAATCCGCGCTGGAGAAATTCCGTGCTTGAGAAAGTCCGTATTGGAGAAACCTCGTGTTGGAGAAACTCCGCGCTGGAGAAACTTCGCGCTGGAGAAACTCCACGCTGGAGAAAATCCGCGCTGGAGAAACTCCGCATTTGAGAAACTCCGCGTTGGATACACTCCGCGTTGGAGAAACTCCGCCTTTGAGAAACTCCGCGCTGGAGAAACTCCGCGCTGGAGAAACTCCGCGTTGGAGAAACTCCGCGCTAGAGAAACTCCGCTTTGGAGAAACTCAGTGTTGGAGAAACTCCGCGCTGGAGAATCTCCGCGGTGGAGAAACTCCGCGTTGAAGAAACTCCGCGTTGGAGAAACTCCGCGTTAGAGAAACTTCGCTTTGAAGAAACTCCGCGCTGGAGAAACTCCGTGTTGGAGAAACTCCGCGTTCGAGAAACTCCGCGGTGGAGAAACTCCGGGTTGGAGATACTCCACGCTGGAGAAACTCCGCGGTGGAGAAATTCCGTGCTGGAGAAAGTCCGTGTTGTGGAAACGTGTGTTGGAGAAACTCCGCGCTGGAGAAACTCCGCGCTGGAGAAACTCCGCGATTGAGAAACTCCACGCTGGAGAAACTCCACGCTGGAGAAACTCCACGCTGGAGAAACTCCGCGCTGGAGAAACTCCGCACAGGAGAAACTCCGCGTTTGAGAAATTCCGTAGTGGGGAAAGTTTATGTTGGAGAAACTCCGCGCTGGAGAAACTCCATGTTGGAGAAACTCCGCGCTGGAGAAAGTCCGTGTTAAAGAAATTCCGTGTCAGAGAAACTCCGAGTTGGAGAAACTCCGTGTTGTAGAAATTCCGCGCTGGAGAAACTCCGCGCTGGAGAAACACCGCACTGGAGAAAGTCCGCGGTGGAGAAACTCCGCGCTGGAGAAACTCCACGCTAGAGAAACTCTGCGCTTGAGAAACTCCGCGTTGAAGAAACTCCACGCTGGAGATACTCCGCGCTGGAGAAACTCCGCACAGGAGAAACTCCATGTTGGAGAAACTCAGTGTTGGAGAAACTCCGCGCTGGAGATACTCCGCGCTGGAGAAACTCCGAGCTGGAGAAACTCCGCGTTGGAGAAACTCCCTGTTGGAGATACTCCGTGCTGGAGAAACTCCGCACTGAAGAAACTCCGCGCTGGAGAAACTCCACGCTGGAGAAACTCCGTGCTGGAGAAACTCCGCGCTGCAGAAACTCCGCGCTGGAGAAACTCCGGGCTGGAGAAACTCCGCGTTGGAGAAATTCCGCGTTGGAGAAACTCCGCGTAGGAGAAACTTTGCTTTGAAGAAACTCCGCGCTGGAGAAACTCTGTGTTGGAGAAACTCCGCGTTGGAGAAACTCCGCGGTGGAGAAACCTCGTGTTGGAGAAACTCCGCGCTGGAGAAACTTCGCGCTGGAGAAACTCCACGCTGGAGAATATCCGCGCTGGAGAAACTCCGCATTTGAGAAACTCCGCGTTGGAGACACTCCGCGTTGGAGAAACTCCGCCTTTGAGAAACTCCGCGCTGGAGAAACTCCGCGTTGGAGAAACTCCACGCTGGAGAAACTCCACGCTGGAGAAAAACCGCGCTGGAGAAACTCCGCATTTGAGAAACTCCGCGTTGGAGACACTCCGCGTTGGAGAAACTCCGCCTTTGAGAAACTCCGCGCTGGAGAAACTCCGCGTTGGAGAAACTCCACGCTGGAGAAACTCCACGCTGGAGAAAAACCGCGCTGGAGAAACTCCGCATTTGAGAAACTCCGCGTTGGAGACACTCCGCGTTGGAGAAACTCCGCCTTTGAGAAACTCCGCGCTGGAGAAACTCCGCGTTGGAGAAACTCCGCGCTAGAGAAACTCCGCGTTGGAGAAACTCTGCGTTGGAGAAAGTCCGCTTTGGAGAAACTCCGCGTTGGAGAATGTTCGTGTTGGAGAAACTCCGCGCTGGAGAAACTCCGCGTTGGAGAAACTCCGCGCTGGAGAAAGTCCGTGTTGGAGAAAGTCTGTGTTGGAGAAACTCCGAGTTGGAGAAACTCCGTGTTGGAGAAATTCCGCGCTGGAGAAAATCCGCGCTGGAGAAACTCCACGCTGGAGAAACTCCACGCTGGAGTAACTCCGCGCTGGAGGAACTCCGCATTTGAGAAACTCCGCGTTGGAGAAACTCCGCCTTTGAGAAACTCCGCGTTGGAGAAACTCTGCGTTGGAGAATGTCCGCGTTGGAGAAACTCCGCGTTGGAGAATGTCCGCGTTGGAGAAACTCCGCGCTGGAGAAACTCCGCTTTGGAGAAACTCCGCGCTGGAGAAAGTCCGCGCTGGAGAAACTCCACGCTAGAGAAACTCTGCGCTGGAGAAACTCCGCGCTGGAGAAACTCCACGCTAGAGAAACTCTGCGCTGGAGAAACTCCGCGTTGAAGAAACTCCACGCTGGAGATACTCCGCGCTGGAGAAACTCCGCACAGGAGAAACTCCGCGTTTGAGAAACTCCGTAGTGGGGAAACTTTATGTTGGAGAAACTCCGCGCTGGAGAAACTCCGCGCTGGAGAATCTCCATGTTGGAGAAACTCAGTGTTGGAGAAACTCCGCGCTGGAGATACTCCGCGCTGGAGAAACTCCGAGCTGGAGAAACTCCGCTTTGGAGAAACTCCCTGTTGGAGATACTCCGTGCTCGAGAAACTCCGCACTGGAGAAACTCCGCGCTGGAGAAACTCCACGCTGGAGAAACTCCGTGCTGGAGAAACTCCGCGCTGCAGAAACTCCGCGTTGGACAAACTCCGCGTTGGAGAAACTTTGCTTTGAAGAAACTCCGCGCTGGAGAAACTCTGTGTTGGAGAAACTCCGCGTTGGAGAAACTCCGCGGTGGAGAAACTCCGGGTTGGAGAAACTCCGCGCTGGAGAAAATCCGCGCTGGAGAAATTCCGTGCTTGAGAAAGTCCGTATTGGAGAAACCTCGTGTTGGAGAAACTCCGCGCTGGAGAAACTTCGCGCTGGAGAAACTCCACGCTGGAGAAAATCCGCGCTGGAGAAACTCCGCATTTGAGAAACTCCGCGTTGGATACACTCCGCGTTGGAGAAACTCCGCCTTTGAGAAACTCCGCGCTGGAGAAACTCCGCGTTGGAGAAACTCCGCGCTAGAGAAACTCCGCTTTGGAGAAACTCCGCGTTGGAGAAACTCTGCGTTGGAGAAAGTCCGCTTTGGAGAAACTCCGCGTTGGAGAATGTCCGCGTTGGAGAAACTCTGCGCTGGAGAAACTCCGCGTTGGAGAAACTCCGCGTTGGAGAAACTCCGCGCTGGAGAAAGTCCGTGTTGGAGAAAGTCCTTGTTGGAGAAACTCCGAGTTGGAGAAACTCCGTGTTGGAGAAAGTCCGCGGTGGAGAAACTCCGCGTTGGAGAAACTCCACGCCAGAGAAACTCCGCGCTGGAGATACTCTGCGCTGGAGAAACTCCGGGCTGGAGAAACTCCGCGCTGGAGGAACTCCGCATTTGAGAAACTCCGCGTTGGAGAAACTCCGCCTATGAGAAACTCCGCGCTGGAGAAACTCCGCGCTAGAGAAACTCCGCGTTGGAGAAACTCCACGTTGGAGAAACTCCGCGCTGGAGAATCTCTGCGTTGGAGAAACTCCGCGTTGGAGAAACTCCGCGCTGGAGAAACTCCGCGCTGGAGAAAGTCCGTGTTAGAAAACGTCCGTGTTGTAGAAACTGCGAGTTGGAGAAACTCCGCGTTGGAGAAACTTCGCGGTGGAGAAACTCCGGGTTGGCGAAACTCCGCGCTGGAGAAAATTCGCGCTGGAGAAATTCCGTGCTTGAGAAAGTCCGTATTGGAGAAACCCCGTGTTGGAGAAACTCCGTGCTGGAGAAACTTCGCGCTGGAGAAACTCCACGCTGGAGAAACTCCACGCTGGAGAAAAACCGCGCTGGAGAAACTCCGGGCTGGAGAAACTCCGCGCTGGAGAAACTCCGCGCTGGAGAAACTCGGCGTTGAAGAAACTCCGCGTTGGAGAAACTCCGCGTTAGAGAAACTTCGCTTTGAAGAAACTCCGCGGTGGCGAAACTCCGGGTTGGAGAAACTCCGCGCTGGAGAAACTCCGCGGTGGAGAAATTCCGTGCTGGAGAAAGTCCGTGTTGGAGAAACGTGTGTTGGAGAAACTCCGCGCTGGAGAAACTCCGCGCTGGAGAAACTCCACGCTGGAGAAACTCCGCATTTGAGATACTCCACGTTGGAGAAACTCCGCGTTGGAGAAACTCCGCCTTTGAGAAACTTCGCGCTGGAGAAACTCCGCGTTGGAGAAAGTCCGCGCTAGAGAAACTCCGCGTTGGAAAAACTCCGCGTTGGAGAAACTCTGCGTTGGAGAATGTCCGCGTTGGAGAAACTCCGCGTTGGAGAATGTCCGCGTCGGAGGAACTCCGCGCTGGAAAAATTCCGCGTTGGAGAAATTCCGCGCTGGAGAAACTAAGCACTGGAGAAAGTCCGTGTTGGAGAAACCCCGCGATGGAGAAAGTCCGCGGTGGAGAAACTCCGCGCTGGAGAAACTCCACGCATGAGAAACTCTGCGCTGGAGAAACTCCGCGTTGAAGAAACTCCACGCTGGAGATACTCCGCGCTGGAGAAACTCCGCACAGGAGAAACTCCGTGTTTGAGAAACTCCGTACTGGGGAAACTTCATGTTCGAGAAACTCCGCGCTGGAAAAACTCCATGTTGGAGAAACTCAGTGTTGGAGAAACTCCGCGCTGGAGAATCTCCGCGCTGGAGAAACTCCGCGTTGAAGAAACTCCGCGTTGGAGAAACTCCGCGTTAGAGAAACTTCGCTTTGAATAAACTCCGCGCTGTAGAAACTCCGTGTTGGAGAAACTCCGCGTTCGAGAAACTCCGCGGTGGAGAAACTCCGGGTTGGAGATACTCCGCGCTGGAGAAACTCCGCGGTGGAGAAATTCCGTGCTGGAGAAAGTCCGTGTTGTAGAAACGTGTGTTGGAGAAACTCCGCGCTGGAGAAACTCCGCGCTGGAGAAACTCCGCGCTTGAGAAACTCCACGCTGGAGAAACTCCACGCTGGAGAAACTCCACGCTGGAGAAACTCCGCGCAGGAGAAACTCCGCACAGGTGAAACTCCGCGTTTGAGAAACTCCGTAGTGGGGAAAGTTTATGTTGGAGAAACCCCGCGCTGGAGAAACTCCGCGCTGGAGAAACTCCATGTTGGAGAAACTCCGCGCTGGAGAAAGTCCGTGTTAAAGAAATTCCGTGTCAGAGAAACTCCGAGTTGGAGAAACTCCGTGTTGTAGAAATTCCGCGCTGGAGAAACTCCGCGCTGGAGAAACACCGCGCTGGAGAAAGTCCGCGGTGGAGAAACTCCGCGCTGGAGAAACTCCACGCTAGAGAAACTCTGCGCTGGAGAAACTCCGCGTTGAAGAAACTCCACGCTGGAGATACTCCGCGCTGGAGAAACTCCGCACAGGAGAAACTCCGCGTTTGAGAAACTCCGTAGTGGGGAAAGTTTATGTTGGAGAAACTCCGCGCTGGAGAAACTCCATGTTGGAGAAACTCAGTGTTGGAGAAACTCCGCGCTGGAGATACTCCGCGCTGGAGAAACTCCGAGCTGGAGAAACTCCGCGTTGGAGAAACTCCCTGTTGGAGATACTCCGTGCTGGAGAAACTCCGCACTGAAGAAACTCCGCGCTGGAGAAACTCCACGCTGGAGAAACTCCGTGCTGGAGAAACTCCGCGCTGCAGAAACTCCGCGCTGGAGAAACTCCGGGCTGGAGAAACTCCGCGTTGGAGAAATTCCGCGTTGGAGAAACTCCGCGTAGGAGAAACTCCGCGCTGGAGAAACTCCACGGTGGAGAAATTCCGTGCTGGAGAAAGTCCGTGTTGGAGAAACGTGTGTTGGAGAAACTCCGCGCTGGAGAGACTCCGCGCTGGAGAAACTCCACGCTGGAGAAACTCCACGCTGGAGAACCTCCGCATTTGAGAAACTCCGCGTTGGAGACACTCCGCGTTGGAGAAACTCCGCCTTTGAGAAACTTCGCGCTGGAGAAACTCCGCGTTGGAGAAAGTCCGCGCTAGAAAAACTCCGCGTTGGAAAAACTCCGCGTTGGAGAAACTCTGCGTTGGAGAATGTCCGCGTTGGAGAAACTCCGCGTTGGAGAATGTCCGCGTCGGAGGAACTCCGCGCTGGAGAAACTCCGCGTTGTAGAAATTCCGCGCTGGAGAAACTCCGCGCTTGAGAAACCCCGCGCTGGAGAAAGTCCGCGGTGGAGAAACTCCGCGCTGGAGAAACTCCACGCATGAGAAACTCTGCGCTGGAGAAACTCCGCGTTGAAGAAACTCCACGCTGGAGATACTCCGCGCTGGAGAAACTCCGCACAGGAGAAGCTCCGCGTTTGAGAAACTCCGTACTGGGGAAACTTCATGTTGGAGAAACTCCGCGCTGGAGAAACTCCGCGCTGGAAAAACTCCATGTTGGAGAAACTCAGTGTTGGAGAAACTCCGCGCTGGAAAAACTCCGCGCTGGAGAAACTCCGCGTTGAAGAAACTCCGCGTTGGAGAAACTCCGCGTTATAGAAACTTCGCTTTGAAGAAACTCCGCGCTGGAGAAATTCCGTGTTGGAGAAACTCCGTGTTGGAGAAACTCCGCGGTGGAGAAACTCCGGGTTGGAGAAACTCCGCGGTTGAGAAATTCCGTGCTGGAGAAAGTCCGTGTTGAAGAAACGTGTGTTGGAGAAACTCCGCGCTGGAGAAACTCCGCGCTGGGTAAACTCCGCGCTGGAGAAACTCCGCGCTGGAGAAACTCCACGCTGGAGAAACTCCACGCTGAAGAAACTCCACGCTGGAGAAACTCCGCATTTGAGAAACTCCGCGTTGGAGACACTCCGCGTTGGAGAAACTCCGCCTTTGAGAAACTGCGCGCTGGAGAAACTCCGCGTTGGAGAAACTCTGCGTTGGAGAATGTCCGCGTTAAAGAAAGTCCGTGTCAGAGAAACTCCGAGTTGGAGAAACTCCGTGTTGTAGAAATTCCGCGCTGGAGAAACTCCGCGCTGGAGAAACCCCGCGCTGGAGAAAGTCCGCGGTGGAGAAACTCCGTTCTGGAGAAACTCCACGCTAGAGAAACTCCGTGTTGGAGAAACTCTGTGTTGAAGAAACTCCATGTTGGAGAAAGTCCGCGCTGGAGAAACTCCGCGTTGGAGAAACTCCGACCTGGATAAACTCCGGGCTGGATAAACTCCGCTCTGGAGAAACTCCGCGTTGGAGAAACTCCGCGTTGGAGAAACTTCGCTTTGAAGAAACTCCGCGCTGGAGAAACTCCGTGTTGGAGAAACTCCGTGTTGGAGAAACTCCGTCTTGGGGAAACTCCGGGTTGGAGAAACTCCACGCGAGAGAAATTCCGTGCTGGACAAACTCCGCGCTGAAAAAACTCCGCGCTGGAGAAACTCCATGTTGGAGAAACTCCGTGTTGGAGAAACTCCGCGTTGGAGATTATTCGCGCTGGAAAAACTCCCAGCTGGAAAAAGTCCGCGTTGGAGAAACTCCGTGTTGGAGAAACTCCGTGCTGGAGAAACTCCGCACTGAAGAAACTCTGTGCTGGAGAAACTCCGCGCTGGAGAAACTCCGGGCTGGAGAAACTCCGCGCTGGAGAAACTCCGCGCTGGAGAAACTCGGCGTTGAAGAAACTCCGCTTTGGAGAAACTCCGCGTTAGAGAAACTTCGCTTTGAAGAAACTCCGCGGTGGCGAAACTCCGGGTTGGAGAAACTCCGCGCTGGAGAAACTCCGCGGTGGAGAAATTCCGTGCTGGAGACAGTCCGTGTTGGAGAAACGTGTGTTGGAGAAACTCCGCGCTGGAGAAACTCCGCGCTGGAGAAACTCCACGCTGGAGAAACTCCGCATTTGAGATACTTCGCGCTGGAGAAACTCCGCGTTGGAGAAAGTCCGCGCTAGAGAAACTCCGCGTTGGAAAAACTCCGCGTTGGAGAAACTCTGCGTTGGAGAATGTCCGCGTTGGAGAAACTCCGCGTTGGAGAATGTCCGCGTCGGAGGAACTCCGCGCTGGAAAAACTCCGCGTTGGAGAAATTCCGCGCTGGAGAAACTAAGCACTGGAGAAAGTCCGTGTTGGAGAAAGTCCGTGTCGGAGAAACTCCGAGTTGGAGAAACCCCGTGTTGTAGAAATTCCGCGCTGGAGAAACTCCGCGCTGGAGAAACCCCGCGCTGGAGAAAGTCCGCGGTGGAGAAACTCCGCGCTGGAGAAACTCCACGCATGAGAAACTCTGCGCTGGAGAAACTCCGCGTTGAAGAAACTCCACGCTGGAGATACTCCGCGCTGGAGAAACTCAGCACAGGAGAAACTCCGCGTTTGAGAAACTCCGTACTGGGGAAACTTCATGTTCGAGAAACTCCGCGCTGGAGAATTTCCGCGCTGGAAAAACTCCATGTTGGAGAAACTCAGTGTTGGAGAAACTCCGCGCTGGAGAATCTCCGCGGTGGAGAAACTCCGCGTTGAAGAAACTCCGCGTTGGAGAAACTCCGCGTTTGAGAAACTTCGCTTTGAAGAAACTCCGCGCTGGAGAAACTCCGTGTTGGAGAAACTCCGCGTTCGAGAAACTCCGCGGTGGAGAAACTCCGGGTTGGAGATACTCCGCGCTGGAGAAACTCCGCGGTGGAGAAATTCCGTGCTGGAGAAAGTCCGTGTTGTAGAAACGTGTGTTGGAGAAACTCCGCGCTGGAGAAACTCCGCGCTGGAGAAACTCCGCGCTTGAGAAACTCCACGCTGGAGAAACTCCACGCTGGAGAAACTCCACGCTGGAGAAACTCCGCGCAGGAGAAACTCCGCACAGGAGAAACTCCGCGTTTGAGAAACTCCGTAGTGGGGAAAGTTTATGTTGGAGAAACTCCGCGCTGGAGAAACTCCGCGCTGGAGAAACTCCATGTTGGAGAAACTCCGCGCTGGAGAAAGTCCGTGTTAAAGAAATTCCGTGTCAGAGAAACTCCGAGTTGGAGAAACTCCGTGTTGTAGAAATTCCGCGCTGGAGAAACTCCGCGCTGGAGAAACACCGCGCTGGAGAAAGTCCGCGGTGGAGAAACTCCGCGCTGGAGAAACTCCACGCTAGAGAAACTCTGCGCTGGAGAAACTCCGCGTTGAAGAAACTCCACGCTGGAGATACTCCGCGCTGGAGAAACTCCGCACAGGAGAAACTCCATGTTGGAGAAACTCAGTGTTGGAGAAACTCCGCGCTGGAGATACTCCGCGCTGGAGAAACTCCGAGTTGGAGAAACTCCGCGTTGGAGAAACTCCCTGTTGGAGATACTCCGTGCTGGAGAAACTCCGCACTGAAGAAACTCCGCGCTGGAGAAACTCCACGCTGGAGAAACTCCGTGCTGGAGAAACTCCGCGCTGCAGAAACTCCGCGCTGGAGAAACTCCGGGCTGGAGAAACTCCGCATTGGAGAAATTCCGCGTTGGAGAAACTCCGCGTAGGAGAAACTTTGCTTTGAAGAAACTCCGCGCTGGAGAAACTCTGTGTTGGAGAAACTCCGCGTTGGAGAAACTCCGCGGTGGAGAAACCTCGTGTTGGAGAAACTCCGCGCTGGAGAAACTTCGCGCTGGAGAAACTCCACGCTGGAGAAAATCCGCGCTGGAGAAACTCCGCATTTGAGAAACTCCGCGTTGGAGACACTCCGCGTTGGAGAAACTCCGCCTTTGAGAAACTCCGCGCTGGAGAAACTCCGCGTTGGAGAAACTCCACGCTGGAGAAACTCCACGCTGGAGAAAAACCGCTCTGGAGAAACTCCGCATTTGAGAAACTCCGCGTTGGAGACACTCCGCGTTGGAGAAACTCCGCCTTTGAGAAACTCCGCGCTGGAGAAACTCCGCGTTGGAGAAACTCCGCGCTAGAGAAACTCCGCGTTGGAGAAACTCTGCGTTGGAGAAAGTCCGCTTTGGAGAAACTCCGCGTTGGAGAATGTCCGTGTTGGAGAAACTCCGCGCTGGAGAAACTCCGCGTTGGAGAAACTCCACGTTGGAGAAACTCCGCGCTGGAGAAAGTCCGTGTTGGAGAAAGTCCGTGTTGGAGAAACTCAGAGTTGGAGAAACTCCGTGTTGGAGAAATTCCGCGCTGGAGAAAATCCGCGCTGGAGAAACTCCACGCTGGAGAAACTCCACGCTGGAGTAACTCCGCGCTGGAGGAACTCCGCATTTGAGAAACTCCGCGTTGGAGAAACTCCGCCTTTGAGAAACTCCGCGCTGGAGAAACTCCGCATTGGAGAAACTCCGCGCTAGAGAAACTCCGCGTTGGAGAAACTCCACGTTGGAGAAACTCCGCGCTGGAGAATCTCTGCGTTGGAGTAACTCCGCGTTGGAGAAACTCCGCGCTGGAGAAAGTCCGTGTTAGAAAACGTCCGTGTTGTAGAAACTCCGCGTTGGAAAAACTCCGCGTTGGAGAAACTCTGCGTTGGAGAATGTCCGCGTTGGAGAAACTCCGCGTTGGAGAATGTCCGCGTTGGAGAAACTCCGCGCTGGAGAAACTCCGCTTTGGAGAAACTCCGCGCTGGAGAAAGTCCGCGCTGGAGAAACTCCACGCTAGAGAAACTCTGCGCTGGAGAAACTCCGCGTTGAAGAAATTCCGCGCTGGAGAAACTCCGCGCTGGAGAAACTCCGCATTGGAGAAACTCCGCGCTAGAGAAACTCCGTGCTGGAGAAACTCCACGCTAGAGAAACTCTGCGCTGGAGAAACTCCGCGTTGAAGAAACTCCACGCTGGAGATACTCCGCGCTGGAGAAACTCCGCACAGGAGAAACTCCGCGTTTGAGAAACTCCGTAGTGGGGAAACTTTATGTTGGAGAAACTCCGCGCTGGAGAAACTCCATGTTGGAGAAACTCAGTGTTGGAGAAACTCCGCGCTGGAGATACTCCGCGCTGGAGAAACTCCGAGCTGGAGAAACTCCGCGTTGGAGAAACTCCCTGTTGGAGATACTCCGTGCTCGAGAAACTCCGCACTGGAGAAACTCCGCGCTGGAGAAACTCCACGCTGGAGAAACTCCGTGCTGGAGAAACTCCGCGCTGCAGAAACTCCGCGTTGGAGAAACTCCGCGTTGGAGAAACTTTGCTTTGAAGAATCTCCGCGCTGGAGAAACTCTGTGTTGGAGAAACTCCGGGTTGGAGAAACTCCGCGCTGGAGAAAATCCGCGCTGGAGAAATTCCGTGCTTGAGAAAGTCCGTATTGGAGAAACCTCGTGTTGGAGAAACTCCGCGCTGGAGAAACTTCGCGCTGGAGAAACTCCACGCTGGAGAAAATCCGCGCTGGAGAAACTCCGCATTTGAGAAACTCCGCGTTGGATACACTCCGCGTTGGAGAAACTCCGCCTTTGAGAAACTCCGCGCTGGAGAAACTCCGCGTTGGAGAAACTCCGCGCTAGAGAAACTCCGCTTTGGAGAAACTCCGCGTTGGAGAAACTCTGCGTTGGAGAAAGTCCACTTTGGCGAAACTCCGCGTTGGAGAAACTCCGCGTTGGAGAAACTCCGCGCTAGAGAAACTCCGCTTTGGAGAAACTCAGTGTTGGAGAAACTCCGCGCTGGAGAATCTCCGCGGTGGAGAAACTCCGCGTTGAAGAAACTCCGCGTTGGAGAAACTCCGCGTTAGAGAAACTTCGCTTTGAAGAAACTCCGCGCTGGGGAAACTCCGTGTTGGAGAAACTCCGCGTTCGAGAAACTCCGCGGTGGAGAAACTCCGGGTTGGAGATACTCCGCGCTGGAGAAACTCCGCGGTGGAGAAATTCCGTGCTGGAGAAAGTCCGTGTTGTAGAAACGTGTGTTGGAGAAACTCCGCGCTGGAGAAACTCCGCGCTGGAGAAACTCCGCGCTTGAGAAACTCCACGCTGGAGAAACTCCACGCTGGAGAAACTCCACGCTGGAGAAACTCCGGGCTGGAGAAACTCCGCGCTGGAGAAACTCCGCGCTGGAGAAACTCGGCGTTGAAGAAACTCCGCGTTGGAGAAACTCCGCGTTAGAGAAACTTCGCTTTGAAGAAACTCCGCGGTGGCGAAACTCCGGGTTGGAGAAACTCCGCGCTGGAGAAACTCCGCGGTGGAGAAATTCCGTGCTGGAGACAGTCCGTGTTGGAGAAACGTGTGTTGGAGAAACTCCGCGCTGGAGAAACTCCGCGCTGGAGAAACTCCACGCTGGAGAAACTCCGCATTTGAGATACTTCGCGCTGGAGAAACTCCGCGTTGGAGAAAGTCCGCGCTAGAGAAACTCCGCGTTGGAAAAACTCCGCGTTGGAGAAACTCTGCGTTGGAGAATGTCCGCGTTGGAGAAACTCCGCGTTGGAGAATGTCCGCGTCGGAGGAACTCCGCGCTGGAAAAACTCCGCGTTGGAGAAATTCCGCGCTGGAGAAACTAAGCACTGGAGAAAGTCCGTGTTGGAGAAAGTCCGTGTCGGAGAAACTCCGAGTTGGAGAAACCCCGTGTTGTAGAAATTCCGCGCTGGAGAAACTCCGCGCTGGAGAAACCCCGCGCTGGAGAAAGTCCGCGGTGGAGAAACTCCGCGCTGGAGAAACTCCACGCATGAGAAACTCTGCGCTGGAGAAACTCCGCGTTGAAGAAACTCCACGCTGGAGATACTCCGCGCTGGAGAAACTCAGCACAGGAGAAACTCCGCGTTTGAGAAACTCCGTACTGGGGAAACTTCATGTTCGAGAAACTCCGCGCTGGAGAATTTCCGCGCTGGAAAAACTCCATGTTGGAGAAACTCAGTGTTGGAGAAACTCCGCGCTGGAGAATCTCCGCGGTGGAGAAACTCCGCGTTGAAGAAACTCCGCGTTGGAGAAACTCCGCGTTTGAGAAACTTCGCTTTGAAGAAACTCCGCGCTGGAGAAACTCCGTGTTGGAGAAACTCCGCGTTCGAGAAACTCCGCGGTGGAGAAACTCCGGGTTGGAGATACTCCGCGCTGGAGAAACTCCGCGGTGGAGAAATTCCGTGCTGGAGAAAGTCCGTGTTGTAGAAACGTGTGTTGGAGAAACTCCGCGCTGGAGAAACTCCGCGCTGGAGAAACTCCGCGCTTGAGAAACTCCACGCTGGAGAAACTCCACGCTGGAGAAACTCCACGCTGGAGAAACTCCGCGCAGGAGAAACTCCGCACAGGAGAAACTCCGCGTTTGAGAAACTCCGTAGTGGGGAAAGTTTATGTTGGAGAAACTCCGCGCTGGAGAAACTCCGCGCTGGAGAAACTCCATGTTGGAGAAACTCCGCGCTGGAGAAAGTCCGTGTTAAAGAAATTCCGTGTCAGAGAAACTCCGAGTTGGAGAAACTCCGTGTTGTAGAAATTCCGCGCTGGAGAAACTCCGCGCTGGAGAAACACCGCGCTGGAGAAAGTCCGCGGTGTAGAAACTCCGCGCTGGAGAAACTCCACGCTAGAGAAACTCTGCGCTGGAGAAACTCCGCGTTGAAGAAACTCCACGCTGGAGATACTCCGCGCTGGAGAAACTCCGCACAGGAGAAACTCCATGTTGGAGAAACTCAGTGTTGGAGAAACTCCGCGCTGGAGATACTCCGCGCTGGAGAAACTCCGAGTTGGAGAAACTCCGCGTTGGAGAAACTCCCTGTTGGAGATACTCCGTGCTGGAGAAACTCCGCACTGAAGAAACTCCGCGCTGGAGAAAATCCACGCTGGAGAAACTCCGTGCTGGAGAAACTCCGCGCTGCAGAAACTCCGCGCTGCAGAAACTCCGCGCTGGAGAAACTCCGGGCTGGAGAAATTCCGCGTTGGAGAAACTCCGCGTAGGAGAAACTTTGCTTTGAAGAAACTCCGCGCTGGAGAAACTCTGTGTTGGAGAAACTCCGCGTTGGAGAAACTCCGCGGTGGAGAAACCTCGTGTTGGAGAAACTCCGCGCTGGAGAAACTTCGCGCTGGAGAAACTCCACGCTGGAGAAAATCCGCGCTGGAGAAACTCCGCATTTGAGAAACTCCGCGTTGGAGACACTCCGCGTTGGAGAAACTCCGCCTTTGAGAAACTCCGCGCTGGAGAAACTCCGCGTTGGAGAAACTCCACGCTGGAGAAACTCCACGCTGGAGAAAAACCGCGCTGGAGAAACTCCGCATTTGAGAAACTCCGCGTTGGAGACACTCCGCGTTGGAGAAACTCCGCCTTTGAGAAACTCCGCGCTGGAGAAACTCCGCGTTGGAGAAACTCCGCGCTAGAGAAACTCCGCGTTGGAGAAACTCTGCGTTGGAGAAAGTCCGCTTTGGAGAAACTCCGCGTTGGAGAATGTCCGTGTTGGAGAAACTCCGCGCTGGAGAAACTCCGCGTTGGAGAAACTCCACGTTGGAGAAACTCCGCGCTGGAGAAAGTCCGTGTTGGAGAAAGTCCGTGTTGGAGAAACTCAGAGTTGGAGAAACTCCGTGTTGGAGAAATTCCGCGCTGGAGAAAATCCGCGCTGGAGAAACTCCACGCTGGAGAAACTCCACGCTGGAGTAACTCCGCGCTGGAGGAACTCCGCATTTGAGAAACTCCGCGTTGGAGAAACTCCGCCTTTGAGAAACTCCGCGCTGGAGAAACTCCGCATTGGAGAAACTCCGCGCTAGAGAAACTCCGCGTTGGAGAAACTCCACGTTGGAGAAACTCCGCGCTGGAGAATCTCTGCGTTGGAGTAACTCCGCGTTGGAGAAACTCCGCGCTGGAGAAAGTCCGTGTTAGAAAACGTCCGTGTTGTAGAAACTCCGCGTTGGAAAAACTCCGCGTTGGAGAAACTCTGCGTTGGAGAATGTCCGCGTTGGAGAAACTCCGCGTTGGAGAATGTCCGCGTTGGAGAAACTCCGCGCTGGAGAAACTCCGCTTTGGAGAAACTCCGCGCTGGAGAAAGTCCGCGCTGGAGAAACTCCACGCTAGAGAAACTCTGCGCTGGAGAAACTCCGCGTTGAAGAAATTCCGCGCTGGAGAAACTCCGCGCTGGAGAAACTCCGCATTGGAGAAACTCCGCGCTAGAGAAACTCCGCGCTGGAGAAACTCCACGCTAGAGAAACTCTGCGCTGGAGAAACTCCGCGTTGAAGAAACTCCACGCTGGAGATACTCCGCGCTGGAGAAACTCCGCACAGGAGAAACTCCGCGTTTGAGAAACTCCGTAGTGGGGAAACTTTATGTTGGAGAAACTCCGCGCTGGAGAAACTCCATGTTGGAGAAACTCAGTGTTGGAGAAACTCCGCGCTGGAGATACTCCGCGCTGGAGAAACTCCGAGCTGGAGAAACTCCGCGTTGGAGAAACTCCCTGTTGGAGATACTCCGTGCTCGAGAAACTCCGCACTGGAGAAACTCCGCGCTGGAGAAACTCCACGCTGGAGAAACTCCGTGCTGGAGAAACTCCGCGCTGCAGAAACTCCGCGTTGGAGAAACTCCGCGTTGGAGAAACTTTGCTTTGAAGAATCTCCGCGCTGGAGAAACTCTGTGTTGGAGAAACTCCGCGTTGGAGAAACTCCGCGGTGGAGAAACTCCGGGTTGGAGAAACTCCGCGCTGGAGAAAATCCGCGCTGGAGAAATTCCGTGCTTGAGAAAGTCCGTATTGGAGAAACCTCGTGTTGGAGAAACTCCGCGCTGGAGAAACTTCGCGCTGGAGAAACTCCACGCTGGAGAAAATCCGCGCTGGAGAAACTCCGCATTTGAGAAACTCCGCGTTGGATACACTCCGCGTTGGAGAAACTCCGCCTTTGAGAAACTCCGCGCTGGAGAAACTCCGCGTTGGAGAAACTCCGCGCTAGAGAAACTCCGCTTTGGAGAAACTCCGCGTTGGAGAAACTCTGCGTTGGAGAAAGTCCACTTTGGCGAAACTCCGCGTTGGAGAAACTCCGCGTTGGAGAAACTCCGCGCTAGAGAAACTCCGCTTTGGAGAAACTCAGTGTTGGAGAAACTCCGCGCTGGAGAATCTCCGCGGTGGAGAAACTCCGCGTTGAAGAAACTCCGCGTTGGAGAAACTCCGCGTTAGAGAAACTTCGCTTTGAAGAAACTCCGCGCTGGAGAAACTCCGTGTTGGAGAAACTCCGCGTTCGAGAAACTCCGCGGTGGAGAAACTCCGGGTTGGAGATACTCCGCGCTGGAGAAACTCCGCGGTGGAGAAATTCCGTGCTGGAGAAAGTCCGTGTTGTAGAAACGTGTGTTGGAGAAACTCCGCGCTGGAGAAACTCCGCGCTGGAGAAACTCCGCGCTTGAGAAACTCCACGCTGGAGAAACTCCACGCTGGAGAAACTCCACGCTGGAGAAACTCCGCGCTGGAGAAACTCCGCACAGGAGAAACTCCGCGTTTGAGAAATTCCGTAGTGGGGAAAGTTTATGTTGGAGAAACTCCGCGCTGGAGAAACTCCATGTTGGAGAAACTCCGCGCTGGAGAAAGTCCGTGTTAAAGAAATTCCGTGTCAGAGAAACTCCGAGTTGGAGAAACTCCGTGTTGTAGAAATTCCGCGCTGGAGAAACTCCGCGCTGGAGAAACACCGCACTGGAGAAAGTCCGCGGTGGAGAAACTCCGCGCTGGAGAAACTCCACGCTAGAGAAACTCTGCGCTTGAGAAACTCCGCGTTGAAGAAACTCCACGCTGGAGATACTCCGCGCTGGAGAAACTCCGCACAGGAGAAACTCCATGTTGGAGAAACTCAGTGTTGGAGAAACTCCGCGCTGGAGATACTCCGCGCTGGAGAAACTCCGAGCTGGAGAAACTCCGCGTTGGAGAAACTCCCTGTTGGAGATACTCCGTGCTGGAGAAACTCCGCACTGAAGAAACTCCGCGCTGGAGAAACTCCACGCTGGAGAAACTCCGTGCTGGAGAAACTCCGCGCTGCAGAAACTCCGCGCTGGAGAAACTCCGGGCTGGAGAAACTCCGCGTTGGAGAAATTCCGCGTTGGAGAAACTCCGCGTAGGAGAAACTTTGCTTTGAAGAAACTCCGCGCTGGAGAAACTCTGTGTTGGAGAAACTCCGCGTTGGAGAAACTCCGCGGTGGAGAAACCTCGTGTTGGAGAAACTCCGCGCTGGAGAAACTTCGCGCTGGAGAAACTCCACGCTGGAGAATATCCGCGCTGGAGAAACTCCGCATTTGAGAAACTCCGCGTTGGAGACACTCCGCGTTGGAGAAACTCCGCCTTTGAGAAACTCCGCGCTGGAGAAACTCCGCGTTGGAGAAACTCCACGCTGGAGAAACTCCACGCTGGAGAAAAACCGCGCTGGAGAAACTCCGCATTTGAGAAACTCCGCGTTGGAGACACTCCGCGTTGGAGAAACTCCGCCTTTGAGAAACTCCGCGCTGGAGAAACTCCGCGTTGGAGAAACTCCACGCTGGAGAAACTCCACGCTGGAGAAAAACCGCGCTGGAGAAACTCCGCATTTGAGAAACTCCGCGTTGGAGACACTCCGCGTTGGAGAAACTCCGCCTTTGAGAAACTCCGCGCTGGAGAAACTCCGCGTTGGAGAAACTCCGCGCTAGAGAAACTCCGCGTTGGAGAAACTCTGCTTTGGAGAAAGTCCGCTTTGGAGAAACTCCGCGTTGGAGAATGTTCGTGTTGGAGAAACTCCGCGCTGGAGAAACTCCGCGTTGGAGAAACTCCGCGCTGGAGAAAGTCCGTGTTGGAGAAAGTCTGTGTTGGAGAAACTCCGAGTTGGAGAAACTCCGTGTTGGAGAAATTCCGCGCTGGAGAAAATCCGCGCTGGAGAAACTCCACGCTGGAGAAACTCCACGCTGGAGTAACTCCGCGCTGGAGGAACTCCGCATTTGAGAAACTCCGCGTTGGAGAAACTCCGCCTTTGAGAAACTCCGCGTTGGAGAAACTCTGCGTTGGAGAATGTCCGCGTTGGAGAAACTCCGCGTTGGAGAATGTCCGCGTTGGAGAAACTCCGCGCTGGAGAAACTCCGCTTTGGAGAAACTCCGCGCTGGAGAAAGTCCGCGCTGGAGAAACTCCACGCTAGAGAAACTCTGCGCTGGAGAAACTCCGCGTTGAAGAAATTCCGCGCTGGAGAAACTCCGCGCTGGAGAAACTCCGCATTGGAGAAACTCTGCGCTAGAGAAACTCCGCGCTGGAGAAACTCCACGCTAGAGAAACTCTGCGCTGGAGAAACTCCGCGTTGAAGAAACTCCACGCTGGAGATACTCCGCGCTGGAGAAACTCCGCACAGGAGAAACTCCGCGTTTGAGAAACTCCGTAGTGGGGAAACTTTATGTTGGAGAAACTCCGCGCTGGAGAAACTCCGCGCTGGAGAAACTCCATGTTGGAGAAACTCAGTGTTGGAGAAACTCCGCGCTGGAGATACTCCGCGCTGGAGAAACTCCGAGCTGGAGAAACTCCGCTTTGGAGAAACTCCCTGTTGGAGATACTCCGTGCTCGAGAAACTCCGCACTGGAGAAACTCCGCGCTGGAGAAACTCCACGCTGGAGAAACTCCGTGCTGGAGAAACTCCGCGCTGCAGAAACTCCGCGTTGGACAAACTCCGCGTTGGAGAAACTTTGCTTTGAAGAAACTCCGCGCTGGAGAAACTCTGTGTTGGAGAAACTCCGCGTTGGAGAAACTCCGCGGTGGAGAAACTCCGGGTTGGAGAAACTCCGCGCTGGAGAAAATCCGCGCTGGAGAAATTCCGTGCTTGAGAAAGTCTGTATTGGAGAAACCTCGTGTTGGAGAAACTCCGCGCTGGAGAAACTTCGCGCTGGAGAAACTCCACGCTGGAGAAAATCCGCGCTGGAGAAACTCCGCATTTGAGAAACTCCGCGTTGGATACACTCCGCGTTGGAGAAACTCCGCCTTTGAGAAACTCCGCGCTGGAGAAACTCCGCGTTGGAGAAACTCCGCGCTAGAGAAACTCCGCTTTGGAGAAACTCCGCGTTGGAGAAACTCTGCGTTGGAGAAAGTCCGCTTCGGAGAAACTCCGCGTTGGAGAATGTCCGCGTTGGAGAAACTCTGCGCTGGAGAAACTCCGCGTTGGAGAAACTCCGCGTTGGAGAAACTCCGCGCTGGAGAAAGTCCGTGTTGGAGAAAGTCCTTGTTGGAGAAACTCCGAGTTGGAGAAACTCCGTGTTGGAGAAAGTCCGCGGTGGAGAAACTCCGCGTTGGAGAAACTCCACGCTAGAGAAACTCCGCGCTGGAGATACTCTGCGCTGGAGAAACTCCGGGCTGGAGAAACTCCGCGCTGGAGGAACTCCGCATTTGAGAAACTCCGCGTTGGAGAAACTCCGCCTATGAGAAACTCCGCGCTGGAGAAACTCCGCGCTAGAGAAACTCCGCGTTGGAGAAACTCCACGTTGGAGAAACTCCGCGCTGGAGAATCTCTGCGTTGGAGAAACTCCGCGTTGGAGAAACTCCGCGCTGGAGAAACTCCGCGCTGGAGAAAGTCCGTGTTAGAAAACGTCCGTGTTGTAGAAACTGCGAGTTGGAGAAACTCCGCGTTGGAGAAACTTCGCGGTGGAGAAACTCCGGGTTGGCGAAACTCCGCGCTGGAGAAAATCCGCGCTGGAGAAATTCCGTGCTTGAGAAAGTCCGTATTGGAGAAACCCCGTGTTGGAGAAACTCCGTGCTGGAGAAACTTCGCGCTGGAGAAACTCCACGCTGGAGAAACTCCACGCTGGAGAAAAACCGCGCTGGAGAAACTCCGGGCTGGAGAAACTCCGCGCTGGAGAAACTCCGCGCTGGAGAAACTCGGCGTTGAAGAAACTCCGCGTTGGAGAAACTCCGCGTTAGAGAAACTTCGCTTTGAAGAAACTCCGCGGTTGCGAAACTCCGGGTTGGAGAAACTCCGCGCTGGAGAAACTCCGCGGTGGAGAAATTCCGTGCTGGAGAAAGTCCGTGTTGGAGAAACGTGTGTTGGAGAAACTCCGCGCTGGAGAAACTCCGCGCTGGAGAAACTCCACGCTGGAGAAACTCCGCATTTGAGATACTCCACGTTGGAGAAACTCCGCGTTGGAGAAACTCCGCCTTTGAGAAACTTCGCGCTGGAGAAACTCCGCGTTGGAGAAAGTCCGCGCTAGAGAAACTCCGCGTTGGAAAAACTCCGCGTTGGAGAAACTCTGCGTTGGAGAATGTCCGCGTTGGAGAAACTCCGCGTTGGAGAATGTCCGCGTCGGAGGAACTCCGCGCTGGAAAAACTCCGCGTTGGAGAAATTCCGCGCTGGAGAAACTAAGCACTGGAGAAAGTCCGTGTTGGAGAAACCCCGCGATGGAGAAAGTCCGCGGTGGAGAAACTCCGCGCTGGAGAAACTCCACGCATGAGAAACTCTGCGCTGGAGAAACTCCGCGTTGAAGAAACTCCACGCTGGAGATACTCCGCGCTGGAGAAACTCCGCACAGGAGAAACTCCGTGTTTGAGAAACTCCGTACTGCGGAAACTTCATGTTCGAGAAACTCCGCGCTGGAAAAACTCCATGTTGGAGAAACTCAGTGTTGGAGAAACTCCGCGCTGGAGAATCTCCGCGCTGGAGAAACTCCGCGTTGAAGAAACTCCGCGTTGGAGAAACTCCGCGTTAGAGAAACTTCGCTTTGAATAAACTCCGCGCTGTAGAAACTCCGTGTTGGAGAAACTCCGCGTTCGAGAAACTCCGCGGTGGAGAAACTCCGGGTTGGAGATACTCCGCGCTGGAGAAACTCCGCGGTGGAGAAATTCCGTGCTGGAGAAAGTCCGTGTTGTAGAAACGTGTGTTGGAGAAACTCCGCGCTGGAGAAACTCCGCGCTGGAGAAACTCCGCGCTGGAGAAACTCCGCGCTTGAGAAACTCCACGCTGGAGAAACTCCACGCTGGAGAAACTCCACGCTGGAGATACTCCGCGCTGGAGAAACTCCGCACAGGAGAAACTCCGCGTTGGAGAAACTCCACGTTGGAGAAACTCCGCGCTGGAGAAAGTCCGTGTTGGAGAAAGTCCGTGTTGGAGAAACTCAGAGTTGGAGAAACTCCGTGTTGGAGAAATTCCGCGCTGGAGAAAATCCGCGCTGGAGAAACTCCACGCTGGAGTAACTCCGCGCTGGAGGAACTCCGCATTTGAGAAACTCCGCGTTGGAGAAACTCCGCCTTTGAGAAACTCCGCGCTGGAGAAACTCCGCATTGGAGAAACTCCGCGCTAGAGAAACTCCGCGTTGGAGAAACTCCACGTTGGAGAAACTCCGCGCTGGAGAATCTCTGCGTTGGAGTAACTCCGCGTTGGAGAAACTCCGCGCTGGAGAAAGTCCGTGTTAGAAAACGTCCGTGTTGTAGAAACTCCGCGTTGGAAAAACTCCGCGTTGGAGAAACTCTGCGTTGGAGAATGTCCGCGTTGGAGAAACTCCGCGTTGGAGAATGTCCGCGTTGGAGAAACTCCGCGCTGGAGAAACTCCGCTTTGGAGAAACTCCGCGCTGGAGAAAGTCCGCGCTGGAGAAACTCCACGCTAGAGAAACTCTGCGCTGGAGAAACTCCGCGTTGAAGAAATTCCGCGCTGGAGAAACTCCGCGCTGGAGAAACTCCGCATTGGAGAAACTCCGCGCTAGAGAAACTCCGCGCTGGAGAAACTCCACGCTAGAGAAACTCTGCGCTGGAGAAACTCCGCGTTGAAGAAACTCCACGCTGGAGATACTCCGCGCTGGAGAAACTCCGCACAGGAGAAACTCCGCGTTTGAGAAACTCCGTAGTGGGGAAACTTTATGTTGGAGAAACTCCGCGCTGGAGAAACTCCATGTTGGAGAAACTCAGTGTTGGAGAAACTCCGCGCTGGAGATACTCCGCGCTGGAGAAACTCCGAGCTGGAGAAACTCCGCGTTGGAGAAACTCCCTGTTGGAGATACTCCGTGCTCGAGAAACTCCGCACTGGAGAAACTCCGCGCTGGAGAAACTCCACGCTGGAGAAACTCCGTGCTGGAGAAACTCCGCGCTGCAGAAACTCCGCGTTGGAGAAACTTTGCTTTGAAGAATCTCCGCGCTGGAGAAACTCTGTGTTGGAGAAACTCCGCGTTGGAGAAACTCCGCGGTGGAGAAACTCCGGGTTGGAGAAACTCCGCGCTGGAGAAAATCCGCGCTGGAGAAATTCCGTGCTTGAGAAAGTCCGTATTGGAGAAACCTCGTGTTGGAGAAACTCCGCGCTGGAGAAACTTCGCGCTGGAGAAACTCCACGCTGGAGAAAATCCGCGCTGGAGAAACTCCGCATTTGAGAAACTCCGCGTTGGATACACTCCGCGTTGGAGAAACTCCGCCTTTGAGAAACTCCGCGCTGGAGAAACTCCGCGTTGGAGAAACTCCGCGCTAGAGAAACTCCGCTTTGGAGAAACTCCGCGTTGGAGAAACTCTGCGTTGGAGAAAGTCCGCTTTGGAGAAACTCCGCGTTGGAGAATGTCCGCGTTGGAGAAACTCTGCGCTGGAGAAACTCCGCGTTGGAGAAACTCCGCGTTGGAGAAACTCCGCGCTGGAGAAAGTCCGTGTTGGAGAAAGTCCTTGTTGGAGAAACTCCGAGTTGGAGAAACTCCGTGTTGGAGAAATTCCGCGCTGGAGAAACTCCGCGCTGGAGAAACCCCGCGCTGGAGAAAGTCCGCGGTGGAGAAACTCCGCGTTGGAGAAACTCCACGCTAGAGAAACTCCGCGCTGGAGATACTCTGCGCTGGAGAAACTCCCGGCTGGAGAAACTCCGCGCTGGAGGAACTCCGCATTTGAGAAACTCCGCGTTGGAGAAACTCCGCCTATGAGAAACTCCGCGCTGGAGAAACTCCGCGCTAGAGAAACTCCGCGTTGGAGAAACTCCACGTTGGAGAAACTCCGCGCTGGAGAATCTCTGCGTTGGAGAAACTCCGCGTTGGAGAAACTCCGCGCTGGAGAAAGTCCGTGTTAGAAAACGTCCGTGTTGTAGAAACTGCGAGTTGGAGAAACTCCGCGTTGGAGAAACTTCGCGGTGGAGAAACTCCGGGTTGGCGAAACTCCGCGCTGGAGAAAATCCGCGCTGGAGAAATTCCGTGCTTGAGAAAGTCCGTATTGGAGAAACCCCGTGTTGGAGAAACTCCGTGCTGGAGAAACTTCGCGCTGGAGAAACTCCACGCTGGAGAAACTCCACGCTGGAGAAAAACCGCGCTGGAGAAACTCCGCATTTGAGAAACTCCGCGTTGGAGACACTCCGCGTTGGAGAAACTCCGCCTTTGAGAAACTCCGCGCTGGAGAAACTCCGCGTTGGAGAAACTCCGCGCTAGAGAAACTCCGCGTTGGAGAAACTCTGCGTTGGAGAAAGTCCGCTTTGGAGAAACTCCGCGTTGGAGAATGTCCGTGTTGGAGAAACTCCGCGCTGGAGAAACTCCGCGTTGGAGAAACTCCGCGTTGGAGAAACTCCGCGCTGGAGAAAGTCCGTGTTGGAGAAAGTCCGTGTTGGAGAAACTCCGAGTTGGAGAAACTCCGTGTTGGAGAAATTCCGCGCTGGAGAAACTCCGCGCTGGAGAAACCCCGCGCTGGAGAAAGTCCGCGGTGGAGAAACTCCGCGCTGGAGAAACTCCACGCTAGAGAAACTCCGCGCTGGAGAAACTCTGCGCTGGAGAATCTCCGGGCTGGAGAAACTCCACGCTGGAGAAACTCCGCGCAGGAGAAACTCCGCATTTGAGAAACTCCGCGCTAGAGAAACTCCGCGTTGGAGAAACTCTGCGTTGGAGAAAGTCCGCTTTGGAGAAACTCCGCGTTGGAGAATGTCCGTGTTGGAGAAACTCCGCGCTGGAGAAACTCCGCGTTGGAGAAACTCCGCGTTGGAGAAACTCCGCGCTGGAGAAAGTCCGTGTTGGAGAAAGTCCGTGTTGGAGAAACTCCGAGTTGGAGAAACTCCGTGTTGGAGAAATTCCGCGCTGGAGAAACTCCGCGCTGGAGAAACTCCGCGTTGGAGAAACTCCACGTTAGAGAAACTCCGCGTTGGAGAAACTCCGCGCTGGAGAAGCTCCGCGTTGGAGAAACTCCGCGTTGGAGAAACTCCGCGCTGGAGAAAGTCCGTGTTGGAGAAACTCCGCGTTGGAGAAACTCCGAGTTGGAGAAACTCCGTGTCTAAGAAATTCCACGCTGGAGAAACCCCGCGCTGGAGAAAGTCAGCGCTGGAGAAAGTCCGCGTTGGAGAAACTCCGCGTGGGAGAAACTCCACCCTGGAGAAATTCCGCGGTGGAGAAACTCTGCGCTGGAGAAACTCCACGCTAGAGAAACTCCGCGCTGGAGAAACTCTGTGTTGAAGAAACTCCATGTTGGAGAAAGTCCGCGCTGGAGAAACTCCGCGTTGGAGAAACTCCGCGCTGGATAAACTCCGGGCTGGATAAGCTCCGCTCTGGAGAAACTCCGCGTTGGAGAAACTCCGCGTTGGAGAAACTTCGCTTTGAAGAAACTCCGCGCTGCAGAAACTCCGAGTTGGAGAAACTCCGTGTTGGAGAAACTCCGTCTTGGGGAAACTCCGGGTTGGAGAAACTCCACGCTAGAGAAATTCCGTGCTGGACAAACTCCGCGCTTGAGAAACTCCATGATGGAGAAACTCTGTGTTGGAGAAACTCCGTGCTGGAGAAACTCCGCACAGGAGAAAATCCGCGCTGGAGAAACTTCGTGCTGGAGAAACTCCGCGCTGGAGAAACTACGGGCTGGAGAAACTCCGCGCTGGAGAAACTCCACGTTGGAGAAACTCCGCGCTGGAGAAACTCCGCGTTGGAGAAACTCGCGCTAGAGAAACTCCGCGTTGGAGAAACTCTGCGTTGGAGAAAGCCCGCTTTGGAGAAACTCCGCGTTGGAGAATGTCCGTGTTGGAGAAACTCCGCGCTGGAGAAACTCCGCGTTGGAGAAACTCCGCGTTGGAGAAACTCCGCGCTGGAGAAAGTCCGCGCTGGAGAAACTCTGTGTTGGAGAAACTCCGCTTTAGAGAAACTCCGCGGTGGAGAAACTCCGCGTTGGAGAAACTCCGCGTTGGAGAAACTCCGCGCTGGAGAAAGTCCGTGTTGGAGAAAGTCCGTGTTGGAGAAACTCCGAGTTGGAGAAACTCCGTGTTGGAGAAATTCCGCGCTGGAGAAACTCCGCGCTGGAGAAACCCCGCGCTGGAGAAAGTCCGCGGTGGAGAAACTCCGCGCTGGAGAAACTCCACGCTAGAGAAACTCCGCGCTGGAGAAACTCTGCGCTGGAGAATCTCCGGGCTGGAGAAACTCCACGCTGGAGAAACTCCGCGCAGGAGAAACTCCGCATTTGAGAAACTCCGCGCTAGAGAAACTCCGCGTTGGAGAAACTCTGCGTTGGAGAAAGTCCGCTTTGGAGAAACTCTGCGTTGGAGAATGTCCGTGTTGGAGAAACTCCGCGCTGGAGAAACTCCGCGTTGGAGAAACTTCGCTTTGAAGAAACTCCGCGCTGCAGAAACTCCGAGTTGGAGAAACTCCGTGTTGGAGAAACTCCGTCTTGGGTAAACTCCGGGTTGGAGAAACTCCACGCTAGAGAAATTCCGTGCTGGACAAACTCCGCGCTTGAGAAACTCCATGATGGAGAAACTCTGTGTTGGAGAAACTCCGTGCTGGAGAAACTCCGCACAGGAGAAAATCCGCGCTGGAGAAACTTCGTGCTGGAGAAACTCCGCGCTGGAGAAACTACGGGCTGGAGAAACTCCGCGCTGGAGAAACTCCACGTTGGAGAAACTCCGCGCTGGAGAAACTCCGCGTTGGAGAAACTCGCGCTAGAGAAACTCCGCGTTGGAGAAACTCTGCGTTGGAGAAAGCCCGCTTTGGAGAAACTCCGCGTTGGAGAATGTCCGTGTTGGAGAAACTCCGCGCTGGAGAAACTCCGCGTTGGAGAAACTCCGCGTTGGAGAAACTCCGCGCTGGAGAAAGTCCGCGCTGGAGAAACTCTGTGTTGGAGAAACTCCGCTTTAGAGAAACTCCGCGGTGGAGAAACTCCGCGTTGGAGAAACTCCGCGTTGGAGAAACTCCGCGCTGGAGAAAGTCCGTGTTGGAGAAAGTCCGTGTTGGAGAAACTCCGAGTTGGAGAAACTCCGTGTTGGAGAAATTCCGCGCTGGAGAAACTCCGCGCTGGAGAAACCCCGCGCTGGAGAAAGTCCGCGGTGGAGAAACTCCGCGCTGGAGAAACTCCACGCTAGAGAAACTCCGCGCTGGAGAAACTCTGCGCTGGAGAATCTCCGGGCTGGAGAAACTCCACGCTGGAGAAACTCCGCGCAGGAGAAACTCCGCATTTGAGAAACTCCGCGCTAGAGAAACTCCGCGTTGGAGAAACTCTGCGTTGGAGAAAGTCCGCTTTGGAGAAACTCCGCGTTGGAGAATGTCCGTGTTGGAGAAACTCCGCGCTGGAGAAACTCCGCGTTGGAGAAACTCCGCGTTGGAGAAACTCCGCGCTGGAGAAAGTCCGTGTTGGAGAAAGTCCGTGTTGGAGAAACTCCGAGTTGGAGAAACTCCGCGTGGGAGAAACTCCACCCTGGAGAAATTCCGCGGTGGAGAAACTCTGCGCTGGAGAAACTCCACGCTAGAGAAACTCCGCGCTGGAGAAACTCTGTGTTGAAGAAACTCCATGTTGGAGAAAGTCCGCGCTGGAGAAACTCCGCGTTGGAGAAACTCCGCGCTGGATAAACTCCGGGCTGGATAAGCTCCGCTCTGGAGAAACTCCGCGTTGGAGAAACTCCGCGTTGGAGAAACTTCGCTTTGAAGAAACTCCGCGCTGCAGAAACTCCGAGTTGGAGAAACTCCGTGTTGGAGAAACTCCGTCTTGGGGAAACTCCGGGTTGGAGAAACTCCACGCTAGAGAAATTCCGTGCTGGACAAACTCTGCGCTGGAGAAACTCCATGATGGAGAAACTCTGTGTTGGAGAAACTCCGTGCTGGAGAAACTCCGCACAGGAGAAAATCCGCGCTGGAGAAACTTCGTGCTGGAGAAACTCCGCGCTGGAGAAACTACGGGCTGGAGAAACTCCGCGCTGGAGAAACTCCACGTTGGAGAAACTCCGCGCTGGAGAAACTCCGCGTTGGAGAAACTCGCGCTAGAGAAACTCCGCGTTGGAGAAACTCTGCGTTGGAGAAAGCCCGCTTTGGAGAAACTCCGCGTTGGAGAATGTCCGTGTTGGAGAAACTCCGCGCTGGAGAAACTCCGCGTTGGAGAAACTCCGCGTTGGAGAAACTCCGCGCTGGAGAAAGTCCGCGCTGGAGAAACTCTGTGTTGGAGAAACTCCGCTTTAGAGAAACTCCGCGGTGGAGAAACTCCGGGTTGGAGAAACTCCGCGCTGGAGAAAATCCGCGCTGGAGAAATTCCGTGCTTGAGAAAGTCCGTATTGGAGAAACCTCGTGTTGGAGAAACTCCGCGCTGGAGAAACTTCGCGCTGGAGAAACTCCACGCTGGAGAAAATCCGCGCTGGAGAAACTCCGCATTTGAGAAACTCCGCGTTGGAGACACTCCGCGTTGGAGAACTCCGCCTTTGAGAAACTCCGCGCTGGAGAAACTCCGCGTTGGAGAAACTCCACGCTGGAGAAACTCCACGCTGGAGAAAAACCGCGTTGGAGAAACTCTGCGTTGGAGAAAGTCCGCTTTGGAAAACTCCGCGTTGGAGAATGTCCGTGTTGGAGAAACTCCGCGCTGGAGAAACTCCGCGTTGGAGAAACTCCGCGTTGGAGAAACTCCGCGCTGGAGAAAGTCCGTGTTGGAGAAAGTCCGTGTTGGAGAAACTCCGAGTTGGAGAAACTCCGTGTTGGAGAAATTCCGCGCTGGAGAAAATCCGCGCTGGAGAAACTCCACGCTGGAGAAACTCCACGCTGGAGTAACTCCGCGCTGGAGGAACTCCGCATTTGAGAAACTCCGCGTTGGAGAAACTCCGCCTTTGAGAAACTCCGCGCTGGAGAAACTCCGCATTGGAGAAACTCCGCGCTAGAGAAACTCCGCGTTGGAGAAACTCCACGTTGGATAAACTCCGGGCTGGATAAGCTCCGCTCTGGAGAAACTCCGCGTTGGAGAAACTCCGCGTTGGAGAAACTTCGCTTTGAAGAAACTCCGCGCTGCAGAAACTCCGAGTTGGAGAAACTCCGTGTTGGAGAAACTCCGTCTTGGGGAAACTCCGGGTTGGAGAAACTCCACGCTAGAGAAATTCCGTGCTGGACAAACTCCGCGCTGGAGAAACTCCATGATGGAGAAACTCTGTGTTGGAGAAACTCCGTGCTGGAGAAACTCCGCACAGGAGAAAATCCGCGCTGGAGAAACTTCGTGCTGGAGAAACTCCGCGCTGGAGAAACTACGGGCTGGAGAAACTCCGCGCTGGAGAAACTCCACGTTGGAGAAACTCCGCGCTGGAGAAACTCCGCGTTGGAGAAACTCGCGCTAGAGAAACTCCGCGTTGGAGAAACTCTGCGTTGGAGAAAGCCCGCTTTGGAGAAACTCCGCGTTGGAGAATGTCCGTGTTGGAGAAACTCCGCGCTGGAGAAACTCCGCGTTGGAGAAACTCCGCGTTGGAGAAACTCCGCGCTGGAGAAACTCCGCATTTGAGAAACTCCGCGTTGGATACACTCCGCGTTGGAGAAACTCCGCCTTTGAGAAACTCCGCGCTGGAGAAACTCCGCGTTGGAGAAACTCCGCGCTAGAGAAACTCCGCTTTGGAGAAACTCCGCGTTGGAGAAACTCTGCGTTGGAGAAAGTCCGCTTTGGAGAAACTCCGCGTTGGAGAATGTCCGCGTTGGAGAAACTCTGCGCTGGAGAAACTCCGCGCTGGAGAAACTCCGCGCTGGAGAAACCCCGCGCTGGAGAAAGTCCGCGGTGGAGAAACTCCGCGTTGGAGAAACTCCACGCTAGAGAAACTCCGCGCTGGAGATACTCTGCGCTGGAGAAACTCCCGGCTGGAGAAACTCCGCGCTGGAGGAACTCCGCATTTGAGAAACTCCGCGTTGGAGAAACTCCGCCTATGAGAAACTCCGCGCTGGAGAAACTCCGCGCTAGAGAAACTCCGCGTTGGAGAAACTCCACGTTGGAGAAACTCCGCGCTGGAGAATCTCTGCGTTGGAGAAACTCCGCGTTGGAGAAACTCCGCGCTGGAGAAAGTCCGTGTTAGAAAACGTCCGTGTTGTAGAAACTGCGAGTTGGAGAAACTCCGCGTTGGAGAAACTTCGCGGTGGAGAAACTCCGGGTTGGCGAAACTCCGCGCTGGAGAAAATCCGCGCTGGAGAAATTCCGTGCTTGAGAAAGTCCGTATTGGAGAAACCCCGTGTTGGAGAAACTCCGTGCTGGAGAAAATTCGCGCTGGAGAAACTCCACGCTGGAGAAACTCCACGCTGGAGAAAAACCGCGCTGGAGAAACTCCGCGTTGGAGACACTCCGCGTTGGAGAACTCCGCCTTTGAGAAACTCCGCGCTGGAGAAACTCCGCGTTGGAGAAACTCCACGCTGGAGAAACTCCACGCTGGAGAAAAACCGCGTTGGAGAAACTCTGCGTTGGAGAAAGTCCGCTTTGGAAAACTCCGCGTTGGAGAATGTCCGTGTTGGAGAAACTCCGCGCTGGAGAAACTCCGCGTTGGAGAAACTCCGCGTTGGAGAAACTCCGCGCTGGAGAAAGTCCGTGTTGGAGAAAGTCCGTGTTGGAGAAACTCCGAGTTGGAGAAACTCCGTGTTGGAGAAATTCCGCGCTGGAGAAAATCCGCGCTGGAGAAACTCCACGCTGGAGAAACTCCACGCTGGAGTAACTCCGCGCTGGAGGAACTCCGCATTTGAGAAACTCCGCGTTGGAGAAACTCCGCCTTTGAGAAACTCCGCGCTGGAGAAACTCCGCGTTGGAGAAACTCCACGTTGGATAAACTCCGGGCTGGATAAGCTCCGCTCTGGAGAAACTCCGCGTTGGAGAAACTCCGCGTTGGAGAAACTTCGCTTTGAAGAAACTCCGCGCTGCAGAAACTCCGAGTTGGAGAAACTCCGTGTTGGAGAAACTCCGTCTTGGGGAAACTCCGGGTTGGAGAAACTCCACGCTAGAGAAATTCCGTGCTGGACAAACTCCGCGCTGGAGAAACTCCATGATGGAGAAACTCTGTGTTGGAGAAACTCCGTGCTGGAGAAACTCCGCACAGGAGAAAATCCGCGCTGGAGAAACTTCGTGCTGGAGAAACTCCGCGCTGGAGAAACTACGGGCTGGAGAAACTCCGCGCTGGAGAAACTCCACGTTGGAGAAACTCCGCGCTGGAGAAACTCCGCGTTGGAGAAACTCGCGCTAGAGAAACTCCGCGTTGGAGAAACTCTGCGTTGGAGAAAGCCCGCTTTGGAGAAACTCCGCGTTGGAGAATGTCCGTGTTGGAGAAACTCCGCGCTGGAGAAACTCCGCGTTGGAGAAACTCCGCGTTGGAGAAACTCCGCGCTGGAGAAACTCCGCATTTGAGAAACTCCGCGTTGGATACACTCCGCGTTGGAGAAACTCCGCCTTTGAGAAACTCCGCGCTGGAGAAACTCCGCGTTGGAGAAACTCCGCGCTAGAGAAACTCCGCTTTGGAGAAACTCCGCGTTGGAGAAACTCTGCGTTGGAGAAAGTCCGCTTTGGAGAAACTCCGCGTTGGAGAATGTCCGCGTTGGAGAAACTCTGCGCTGGAGAAACTCCGCGCTGGAGAAACTCCGCGCTGGAGAAACCCCGCGCTGGAGAAAGTCCGCGGTGGAGAAACTCCGCGTTGGAGAAACTCCACGCTAGAGAAACTCCGCGCTGGAGATACTCTGCGCTGGAGAAACTCCCGGCTGGAGAAACTCCGCGCTGGAGGAACTCCGCATTTGAGAAACTCCGCGTTGGAGAAACTCCGCCTATGAGAAACTCCGCGCTGGAGAAACTCCGCGCTAGAGAAACTCCGCGTTGGAGAAACTCCACGTTGGAGAAACTCCGCGCTGGAGAATCTCTGCGTTGGAGAAACTCCGCGTTGGAGAAACTCCGCGCTGGAGAAAGTCCGTGTTAGAAAACGTCCGTGTTGTAGAAACTGCGAGTTGGAGAAACTCCGCGTTGGAGAAACTTCGCGGTGGAGAAACTCCGGGTTGGCGAAACTCCGCGCTGGAGAAAATCCGCGCTGGAGAAATTCCGTGCTTGAGAAAGTCCGTATTGGAGAAACCCCGTGTTGGAGAAACTCCGTGCTGGAGAAACTTCGCGCTGGAGAAACTCCACGCTGGAGAAACTCCACGCTGGAGAAAAACCGCGCTGGAGAAACTCCGCATTTGAGAAACTCCGCGTTGGAGACACTCCGCGTTGGAGAAACTCCGCCTTTGAGAAACTCCGCGCTGGAGAAACTCCGCGTTGGAGAAACTCCGCGCTAGAGAAATTCCGCGTTGGAGAAATTCTGCGTTGGAGAAAGTCCGCTTTGGAGAAACTCCGCGTTGGAGAATGTCCGTGTTGGAGAAACTCCGCGCTGGAGAAACTCCGCGTTGGAGAAACTCCGCGTTGGAGAAACTCCGCGCTGGAGAAAGTCCGTGTTGGAGAAAGTCCGTGTTGGAGAAACTCCGAGTTGGAGAAACTCCGTGTTGGAGAAATTCCGCGCTGGAGAAACTCCGCGCTGGAGAAACCCCGCGCTGGAGAAAGTCCGCGGTGGAGAAACTCCGCGCTGGAGAAACTCCACGCTAGAGAAACTCCGCGCTGGAGAAACTCTGCGCTGGAGAATCTCCGGGCTGGAGAAACTCCACGCTGGAGAAACTCCGCGCAGGAGAAACTCCGCATTTGAGAAACTCCGCGCTAGAGAAACTCCGCGTTGGAGAAACTCTGCGTTGGAGAAAGTCCGCTTTGGAGAAACTCCGCGTTGGAGAATGTCCGTGTTGGAGAAACTCCGCGCTGGAGAAACTCCGCGTTGGAGAAACTCCGCGTTGGAGAATTTCCGCGCTGGAGAAAGTCCGTGTTGGAGAAAGTCCGTGTTGGAGAAACTCCGAGTTGGAGAAACTCCGTGTTGGAGAAATTCCGCGCTGGAGAAACTCCGCGCTGGAGAAACTCCGCGTTGGAGAAACTCCACGTTAGAGAAACTCCGCGTTGGAGAAACTCCGCGCTGGAGAAGCTCCGCGTTGGAGAAACTCCGCGTTGGAGAAACTCCGAGTTGGAGAAACTCCGTGTCTAAGAAATTCCACGCTGGAGAAACCCCGCGCTGGAGAAAGTCAGCGCTGGAGAAAGTCCGCGTTGGAGAAACTCCGCGTGGGAGAAACTCCACCCTGGAGAAATTCCGCGGTGGAGAAACTCTGCGCTGGAGAAACTCCACGCTAGAGAAACTCCGCGCTGGAGAAACTCTGTGTTGAAGAAACTCCATGTTGGAGAAAGTCCGCGCTGGAGAAACTCCGCGTTGGAGAAACTCCGCGCTGGATAAACTCCGGGCTGGATAAGCTCCGCTCTGGAGAAACTCCGCGTTGGAGAAACTCCGCGTTGGAGAAACTTCGCTTTGAAGAAACTCCGCGCTGCAGAAACTCCGAGTTGGAGAAACTCCGTGTTGGAGAAACTCCGTCTTGGGGAAACTCCGGGTTGGAGAAACTCCACGCTAGAGAAATTCCGTGCTGGACAAACTCCGTGCTGGAGAAACTCCATGATGGAGAAACTCTGTGTTGGAGAAACTCCGTGCTGGAGAAACTCCGCACAGGAGAAAATCCGCGCTGGAGAAACTTCGTGCTGGAGAAACTACGGGCTGGAGAAACTCCGCGCTGGAGAAACTCCACGTTGGAGAAACTCCGCGCTGGAGAAACTCCGCGTTGGAGAAACTCGCGCTAGAGAAACTCCGCGTTGGAGAAACTCTGCGTTGGAGAAAGCCCGCTTTGGAGAAACTCCGCGTTGGAGAATGTCCGTGTTGGAGAAACTCCGCGCTGGAGAAACTCCGCGTTGGAGAAACTCCGCGTTGGAGAAACTCCGCGCTGGAGAAAGTCCGTGTTGGAGAAAGTCCTTGTTGGAGAAACTCCGAGTTGGAGAAACTCCGTGTTGGAGAAATTCCGCGCTGGAGAAACTCCGCGCTGGAGAAACCCCGCGCTGGAGAAACTCCGCCTTTGAGAAACTCCGCGCTGGAGAAACTCCGCGTTGGAGAAACTCCGCGCTAGAGAAACTCCGCTTTGGAGAAACTCCGCGTTGGAGAAACTCTGCGTTGGAGAAAGTCCGCTTTGGAGAAACTCCGCGTTGGAGAAAGTCCGCGTTGGAGAAACTCTGCGCTGGAGAAACTCCGCGTTGGAGAAACTCCGCGCTGGAGAAAGTCCGTGTTGGAGAAAGTCCTTGTTGGAGAAACTCCGAGTTGGAGAAACTCCGTGTTGGAGAAATTCCGCGCTGGAGAAACTCCGCGCTGGAGAAACCCCGCGCTGGAGAAAGTCCGCGGTGGAGAAACTCCGCGTTGGAGAAACTCCACGCTAGAGAAACTCCGCGCTGGAGATACTCTGCGCTGGAGAAACTCCGGGCTGGAGAAACTCCGCGCTGGAGGAACTCCGCATTTGAGAAACTCCGCGTTGGAGAAACTCCGCCTATGAGAAACTCCGCGCTGGAGAAACTCCGCGCTAGAGAAACTCCGCGTTGGAGAAACTCCACGTTGGAGAAACTCCGCGCTGGAGAATCTCTGCGTTGGAGAAACTCCGCGTTGGAGAAACTCCGCGCTGGAGAAAGTCCGTGTTAGAAAACGTCCGTGTTGTAGAAACTGCGAGTTGGAGAAACTCCGCGTTGGAGAAACTTCGCGGTGGAGAAACTCCGGGTTGGCGAAACTCCGCGCTGGAGAAAATCCGCGCTGGAGAAATTCCGTGCTTGAGAAAGTCCGTATTGGAGAAACCCCGTGTTGGAGAAACTCCGTGCTGGAGAAACTTCGCGCTGGAGAAACTCCACGCTGGAGAAACTCCACGCTGGAGAAAAACCGCGCTGGAGAAACTCCGCAGTTGAGAAACTCCGCGTTGGAGACACTCCGCGTTGGAGAAACTCCGCCTTTGAGAAACTCCGCGCTGGAGAAACTCCGCGTAGGAGAAACTCCGCGCTAGAGAAACTCCGCGTTGGAGAAATTCTGCGTTGGAGAAAGTCCGCTTTGGAGAAACTCCGCGTTGGAGAATGTCCGTGTTGGAGAAACTCCGCGCTGGAGAAACTCCGCGTTGGAGAAACTCCGCGTTGGAGAAACTCCGCGCTGGAGAAAGTCCGTGTTGGAGAAAGTCCGTGTTGGAGAAACTCCGAGTTGGAGAAACTCCGTGTTGGAGAAATTCCGCGCTGGAGAAACTCCGCGCTGGAGAAACCCCGCGCTGGAGAAAGTCCGCGGTGGAGAAACTCCGCGTTGGAGAATGTCCGCGTTGGAGAAACTCCGCGCTGGAGAAACTCCGCTTTGGAGAAACTCCGCGCGGGAGAAAGTCCGTGTTAAAGAAAGTCCATGTCAGAGAAACTCCGAGTTGGAGAAACTCCGTGTTGTAGAAATTCCGCGCTGGAGAAACTCCGCGCTGGAGAAACTCCGCATTGGAGAAACTCCGCGCTAGAGAAACTCCGCGCTGGAGAAACTCCACGCCAGAGAAACTCTGCGCTGGAGAAACTCCGCGTTGAAGAAACTCCACGCTGGAGATACTCCGCGCTGGAGAAACTCCGCACAGGAGAAACTCCGCGTTTGAGAAACTCTGTAGTTGGGAAACTTTATGTTGGAGAAACTCCGCGCTGGAGAAACTCCGCGCTAGAGAAACTCCGCGTTGGAGAAACTCCACGTTGGAGAAACTCCGCGTTGGAGAATCTCTGCGTTGGAGAAACTCCGCGTTGGAGAAACTCCGCGCTGGAGAAAGTCCGTGTTAGAAAACGTCCGTGTTGTAGAAACTGCGAGTTGGAGAAACTCAGCGTTGGAGAAACTTCGCGGTGGAGTAACTCCGTGGTGGAGAAATTCCGCGCTGGAGAAACTCCGCGCTGGAGAAACCCAGCGCTGGAGAAAGTCCGCGGTGGAGAAACTCCGCGCTGGAGAAACTCCACGCTAGAGAAACTCCGCGCTGGAGAAACTCTGCGCTGGAGAATCTCCGGGCTGGAGAAACTCCACGCTGGAGAAACTCCGCGCAGGAGAAACTCCGCATTTGAGAAACTCCGCGTTGGAGAAACTACACGTTAGAGAAACTCCGCGTTGGAGAAACTCCGCGCTGGAGAAACTCCGCGTTGGAGAAACTCCGCGTTGGAGAAACTCCGCGCTGGAGAAAGTCCGTGTTGGAGAAATTCCGCGTTGGAGAAACTCCGTGTCTAAGAAATTCCACGCTGGAGAAACCCCGCGCTGGAGAAAGTCAGCGCTGGAGCAAGTCCGCGTTGGAGAAACTCCGCGTGGGAGAAACTCCACCCTGGAGAAATTCCGCGGTGGAGAAACTCTGCGCTGGAGAAACTCCACGCTAGAGAAACTCCGCGTTGAAGAAACTCCGCGCTGAAAAAACTCCGCACAGGAGAAATTCCGTGTTTGAGAAGCTGTACTGGATAAATTTCGCGATGGAGAAACTCCGCGCTGTAGAAACTCCGCGCTGGAGAAACTCCGTGTTGGAGAAACTCTGTGTTGAAGAAACTCCATGTTGGAGAAAGTCCGCGCTGGAGAAACTCCGCGTTGGAGAAACTCCGCGCTGGATAAACTCCGGGCTGGATAAGCTCCGCTCTGGAGAAACTCCGCGCTGGAGAAACTCCGCGCTGGAGAAACTCCATGTTGGAGAAACTCAGTGTTGGAGAAACTCCGCGCTGGAGATACTCCGCCCTGGAGAAACTCCGAGCTGGAGAAACTCCGCGTTGCAGAAACTCCCTGTTGGAGATACTCCGTGCTGGAGAAACTCCTCACTGGAGAAACTCCGCGCTGGAGAAACTCCACGCTGGAGAAACTCCGTGCTGGAGAAACTCCGCGCTGCAGAAACTCCGCGTTGGAGAAACTCCGCCTTTGAGAAACTCCGCGCTGGAGAAACTCCGCGTTGGAGAAACTCCGCGCTAGAGAAACTCCGCGTTGGAGAAACTCCGCGTTGGAGAAACTCTGCGTTGGAGAAAGTCCGCTTTGGAGAAACTCCGCATTGGAGAATGTCCGCGTTGGAGAAACTCTGCGCTGGAGAAACTCCGCGTTGGAGAAACTCCGTGTTGGAGAAACTCCGCGCTGGAGAAAGTCCGTGTTGGAGAAAGTCCTTGTTGGAGAAACTCCGAGTTGGAGAAACTCCGTGTTGGAGAAATTCCGCGCTGGAGAATCTCCGCGCTGGAGAAACCCCGCGCTGGAGAAAGTCCGCGGTGGAGAACCTCCGCGTTGGAGAAACTCCACGCTAGAGAAACTCCGCGCTGGAGAAACTCTGCGCTGGAGAAACTCCGGGCTGGAGAAACTCCACGCTGGAGAAACTCCGCGCTGGAGGAACTCCGCATTTGAGAAACTCCGCGTTGGAGAAACTCCGCCTTTGAGAAACTCCGCGCTGGAGAAACTCCGCGCTAGAGAAACTCCGCGTTGGAGAAACTCCACGTTGGAGAAACTCCGCGTTGGAGAATCTCTGCGTTGGAGAAACTCCGCGTTGGAGAAACTCCGCGCTGGAGAAAGTCCGTGTTAGAAAACGTCCGTGTTGTAGAAACTGCGAGTTGGAGAAACTCCGCGTTGGAGAAACTTCGCGGTGGAGAAACTCCGTGGTGGAGAAATTCCGCGCTGGAGAAACTCCGCGCTGGAGAAACCCAGCGCTGGAGAAAGTCCGCGGTGGAGAAACTCCGCGCTGGAGAAAATCCACGCTAGAGAAACTCCGCGCTGGAGAAACTCTGCGCTGGAGAATCTCCGGGCTGGAGAAACTCCACGCTGGAGAAACTCCGCGCAGGAGAAACTCCGCATTTGAGAAACTCCGCTTTGGAGAAACTCTGCCTTTGTGAAACTCCGCGCTGGAGAAACTCCGCGTTGGAGAAACTACACGTTAGAGAAACTCCGCGTTGGAGAAACTCCGCGCTGGAGAAACTCCGCGTTGGAGAAACTCCGCGTTGGAGAAACTCCGCGCTGGAGAAAGTCCGTGTTGGAGAAATTCCGCGTTGGAGAAACTCCGTGTCTAAGAAATTCCACGCTGGAGAAACCCCGCGCTGGAGAAAGTCAGCGCTGGAGCAAGTCCGCGTTGGAGAAACTCCGCGTGGGAGAAACTCCACCCTGGAGAAATTCCGCGGTGGAGAAACTCTGCGCTGGAGAAACTCCACGCTAGAGAAACTCCGCGTTGAAGAAACTCCGCGCTGAAAAAACTCCGCACAGGAGAAACTCCGTGTTTGAGAAGCTGTACTGGATAAATTCCGCGATGGAGAAACTCCGCGCTGCAGAAACTCCGCGCTGGAGAAACTCCGTGTTGGAGAAACTCTGTGTTGAAGAAACTCCATGTTGGAGAAAGTCCGCGCTGGAGAAACTCCGCGTTGGAGAAACTCCGCGCTGGATAAACTCCGGGCTGGATAAGCTCCGCTCTGGAGAAACTCCGCGTTGGAGAAATTCCGCGTTGGAGAAACTTCGCTTTGAAGAAACTCCGCGCTGCAGAAACTCCGTGTTGGAGAAACTCCGTGTTGGAGAAACTCCGTCTTGGGGAAACTCCGGGTTGGAGAAACTCCACGCTAGAGAAATTCCGTGCTGGAGAAACTCCGCGCTGGAGAAACTCCATGATGGAGAAACTCTGTGTTGGAGAAACTCCGTGCTGGAGAAAATCCGCGCTGGAGAAACTTCGTGCTGGAGAAACTCCGCGCTGGAGAAACTACGGGCTGGAGAAACTCCGCGCTGGAGAAACTCCACGTTGGAGAAACTCCGCGCTGGAGAAACTGCGGGTTGGAGAAACTCCGCGCTGGAGAAACTCCGCACAGGAGAAACTCCGTACTGGGGAAACTTCATGTTGGAGAAACTCCGCGCTGGAGAAACTCCGCGTTGGAGAAACTTCGCGCTAGAGAAACTCCGCGTTGGAGAAACTCTGCGTTGGAGAAAGTCCGCTTTGGAGAAACTCCGCGTTGGAGAATGTCCGTGTTGGAGAAACTCCGCGCTGGAGAAACTCCGCGTTGGAGAAACTCCGCGCTGGAGAAAGTCCGTGTTGGAGAAAGTCCGTGTTGGAGAAACTCCGAGTTGGAGAAACTCCGTGTTGGAGAAATTCCGCGCTGGAGAAAATCCGCGCTGGAGAAACTCCACGCTGGAGAAACTCCACGCTGGAGTAACTCCGCGCTGGAGGAACTCCGCATTTGAGAAACTCCGCGTTGGAGAAACTCCGCCTTTGAGAAACTCCGCGCTGGAGAAACTCCGCATTGGAGAAACTCCGCGCTAGAGAAACTCCGCGTTGGAGAAACTCCACGTTGGAGAAACTCCGCGCTGGAGAATCTCTGCGTTGGAGAAACTCCGCGTTGGAGAAACTCCGCGCTGGAGAAAGTCCGTGTTAGAAAACGTCCGTGTTGTAGAAACTCCGCGTTGGAAAAACTCCGCGTTGGAGAAACTCTGCGTTGGAGAATGTCCGCGTTGGAGAAACTCCGCGTTGGAGAATGTCCGCGTTGGAGAAACTCCGCGCTGGAGAAACTCCGCTTTGGAGAAACTCCGCGCGGGAGAAAGTCCATGTTAAAGAAAGTCCGTGTCAGAGAAACTCCGAGTTGGAGAAACTCCGTGTTGTAGAAATTCCGCGCTGGAGAAACTCCGCGCTGGAGAAACTCCGCATTGGAGAAACTCCGCGCTAGAGAAACTCCGCGCTGGAGAAACTCCACGCTAGAGAAACTCTGCGCTGGAGAAACTCCGCGTTGAAGTAAATCCACGCTGGAGATACTCCGCGCTGGAGAAACTCCGCACAGGAGAAACTCCGCGTTTGAGAAACTCCGTAGTGGGGAAACTTTATGTTGGAGAAACTCCGCGCTGGAGAAACTCCGCGCTGGAGAAACTCCATGTTGGAGAAACTCAGTGTTGGAGAAACTCCGCGCTGGAGATACTCCGCCCTGGAGAAACTCCGAGCTGGAGAAACTCCGCGTTGGAGAAACTCCCTGTTGGAGATACTCCGTGCTGGAGAAACTCCTCACTGGAGAAACTCCGCGCTGCAGAAACTCCGCGTTGGAGAAACTCCGCCTTTGAGAAACTCCGCGCTGGAGAAACTCCGCGTTGGAGAAACTCCGCGTTGGAGAAACTACGCGTTGGAGAAACTCTGCGTTGGAGAAAGTCCGCTTTGGAGAATCTCCGTGTTGGAGAATGTCCGCGTTGGAGAAACTCTGCGCTGGAGAAACTCCGCGTTGGAGAAACTCCGTGTTGGAGAAACTCCGCGCTGGAGAAAGTCCGTGTTGGAGAAAGTCCTTGTTGGAGAAACTCCGAGTTGGAGAAACTCCGTGTTGGAGAAATTCCGCGCTTGAGAAACTCCGCGCTGGAGAAACCCCGCGCTGGAGAAAGTCCGCGGTGGAGAACCTCCGCGTTGGAGAAACTCCACGCTAGAGAAACTCCGCGCTGGAGAAACTCTGCGCTGGAGAAACTCCGGGCTGGAGAAACTCCACGCTGGAGAAACTCCGCGCTGGAGGAACTCCGCATTTGAGAAACTCCGCGTTGGAGAAACTCCGCCTTTGAGAAACTCCGCGCTGGAGAAACTCCGCGCTAGAGAAACTCCGCGTTGGAGAAACTCCACGTTGGAGAAACTCCGCGTTGGAGAATCTCTGCGTTGGAGAAACTCCGCGTTGGAGAAACTCCGCGCTGGAGAAAGTCCGTGTTAGAAAACGTCCGTGTTGTAGAAACTGCGAGTTGGAGAAACTCCGCGTTGGAGAAACTTCGCGGTGGAGAAACTCCGTGGTGGAGAAATTCCGCGCTGGAGAAACTCCGCGCTGGAGAAACCCCGCGCTGGAGAAAGTCCGCGGTGGAGAAACTCCGCGCTGGAGAAACTCCACGCTAGAGAAACTCCGCGCTGGAGAAACTCTGCGCTGGAGAATCTCCGGGCTGGAGAAACTCCACGCTGGAGAAACTCCGCATTTGAGAAACTCCGCGCTGGAGAAACTCCGCGCTAGAGAAACTCCGCGTTGGAGAAACTCCACGTTGGAGAAAGTCCGCGTTGGAGAATCTCTGCGTTGGAGAAACTCCGCGTTGGAGAAACTCCGCGCTGGAGAAAGTCCGTGTTAGAAAACGTCCGTGTTGTAGAAACTGCGAGTTGGAGAAACTCCGCGTTGGAGAAACTTCGCGGTGGAGAAACTCCGTGGTGGAGAAATTCCGCGCTGGAGAAACTCCGCGCTGGAGAAACCCAGCGCTGGAGAAAGTCCGCGGTGGAGAAACTCCGCGCTGGAGAAAATCCACGCTAGAGAAACTCCGCGCTGGAGAAACTCTGCGCTGGAGAATCTCCGGGCTGGAGAAACTCCACGCTGGAGAAACTCCGCGCAGGAGAAACTCCGCATTTGAGAAACTCCGCTTTGGAGAAACTCTGCCTTTGTGAAACTCCGCGCTGGAGAAACTCCGCGTTGGAGAAACTACACGTTAGAGAAACTCCGCGTTGGAGAAACTCCGCGCTGGAGAAACTCCGCGTTGGAGAAACTCCGCGTTGGAGAAACTCCGCGCTGGAGAAAGTCCGTGTTGGAGAAATTCCGCGTTGGAGAAACTCCGTGTCTAAGAAATTCCACGCTGGAGAAACCCCGCGCTGGAGAAAGTCAGCGCTGGAGCAAGTCCGCGTTGGAGAAACTCCGCGTGGGAGAAACTCCACCCTGGAGAAATTCCGCGGTGGAGAAACTCTGCGCTGGAGAAACTCCACGCTAGAGAAACTCCGCGTTGAAGAAACTCCGCGCTGAAAAAACTCCGCACAGGAGAAACTCCGTGTTTGAGAAGCTGTACTGGATAAATTCCGCGATGGAGAAACTCCGCGCTGCAGAAACTCCGCGCTGGAGAAACTCCGTGTTGGAGAAACTCTGTGTTGAAGAAACTCCATGTTGGAGAAAGTCCGCGCTGGAGAAACTCCGCGTTGGAGAAACTCCGCGCTGGATAAACTCCGGGCTGGATAAGCTCCGCTCTGGAGAAACTCCGCGTTGGACAAATTCCGCGTTGGAGAAACTTCGCTTTGAAGAAACTCCGCGCTGCAGAAACTCCGTGTTGGAGAAACTCCGTGTTGGAGAAACTCCGTCTTGGGGAAACTCCGGGTTGGAGAAACTCCACGCTAGAGAAATTCCGTGCTGGAGAAACTCCGCGCTGGAGAAACTCCATGATGGAGAAACTCTGTGTTGGAGAAACTCCGTGCTGGAGAAAATCCGCGCTGGAGAAACTTCGTGCTGGAGAAACTCCGCGCTGGAGAAACTACGGGCTGGAGAAACTCCGCGCTGGAGAAACTCCACGTTGGAGAAACTCCGCGCTGGAGAAACTGCGGGTTGGAGAAACTCCGCGCTGGAGAAACTCCGCACAGGAGAAACTCCGTACTGGGGAAACTTCATGTTGGAGAAACTCCGCGCTGGAGAAACTCCGCGTTGGAGAAACTTCGCGCTAGAGAAACTCCGCGTTGGAGAAACTCTGCGTTGGAGAAAGTCCGCTTTGGAGAAACTCCGCGTTGGAGAATGTCCGTGTTGGAGAAACTCCGCGCTGGAGAAACTCCGCGTTGGAGAAACTCCGCGCTGGAGAAAGTCCGTGTTGGAGAAAGTCCGTGTTGGAGAAACTCCGAGTTGGAGAAACTCCGTGTTGGAGAAATTCCGCGCTGGAGAAAATCCGCGCTGGAGAAACTCCACGCTGGAGAAACTCCACGCTGGAGTAACTCCGCGCTGGAGGAACTCCGCATTTGAGAAACTCCGCGTTGGAGAAACTCCGCCTTTGAGAAACTCCGCGCTGGAGAAACTCCGCATTGGAGAAACTCCGCGCTAGAGAAACTCCGCGTTGGAGAAACTCCACGTTGGAGAAACTCCGCGCTGGAGAATCTCTGCGTTGGAGAAACTCCGCGTTGGAGAAACTCCGCGCTGGAGAAAGTCCGTGTTAGAAAACGTCCGTGTTGTAGAAACTCCGCGTTGGAAAAACTCCGCGTTGGAGAAACTCTGCGTTGGAGAATGTCCGCGTTGGAGAAACTCCGCGTTGGAGAATGTCCGCGTTGGAGAAACTCCGCGCTGGAGAAACTCCGCTTTGGAGAAACTCCGCGCGGGAGAAAGTCCATGTTAAAGAAAGTCCGTGTCAGAGAAACTCCGAGTTGGAGAAACTCCGTGTTGTAGAAATTCCGCGCTGGAGAAACTCCGCGCTGGAGAAACTCCGCATTGGAGAAACTCCGCGCTAGAGAAACTCCGCGCTGGAGAAACTCCACGCTAGAGAAACTCTGCGCTGGAGAAACTCCGCGTTGAAGTAAATCCACGCTGGAGATACTCCGCGCTGGAGAAACTCCGCACAGGAGAAACTCCGCGTTTGAGAAACTCCGTAGTGGGGAAACTTTATGTTGGAGAAACTCCGCGCTGGAGAAACTCCGCGCTGGAGAAACTCCATGTTGGAGAAACTCAGTGTTGGAGAAACTCCGCGCTGGAGAAAGTCCGTGTTGGAGAAATTCCGCGTTGGAGAAACTCCGTGTCTAAGAAATTCCACGCTGGAGAAACCCCGCGCTGGAGAAAGTCAGCGCTGGAGCAAGTCCGCGTTGGAGAAACTCCGCGTGGGAGAAACTCCACCCTGGAGAAATTCCGCGGTGGAGAAACTCTGCGCTGGAGAAACTCCACGCTAGAGAAACTCCGCGTTGAAGAAACTCCGCGCTGAAAAAACTCCGCACAGGAGAAACTCCGTGTTTGAGAAGCTGTACTGGATAAATTCCGCGATGGAGAAACTCCGCGCTGCAGAAACTCCGCGCTGGAGAAACTCCGTGTTGGAGAAACTCTGTGTTGAAGAAACTCCATGTTGGAGAAAGTCCGCGCTGGAGAAACTCCGCGTTGGAGAAACTCCGCGCTGGATAAACTCCGGGCTGGATAAGCTCCGCTCTGGAGAAACTCCGCGTTGGAGAAATTCCGCGTTGGAGAAACTTCGCTTTGAAGAAACTCCGCGCTGCAGAAACTCCGTGTTGGAGAAACTCCGTGTTGGAGAAACTCCGTCTTGGGGAAACTCCGGGTTGGAGAAACTCCACGCTAGAGAAATTCCGTGCTGGAGAAACTCCGCGCTGGAGAAACTCCATGATGGAGAAACTCTGTGTTGGAGAAACTCCGTGCTGGAGAAAATCCGCGCTGGAGAAACTTCGTGCTGGAGAAACTCCGCGCTGGAGAAACTACGGGCTGGAGAAACTCCGCGCTGGAGAAACTCCACGTTGGAGAAACTCCGCGCTGGAGAAACTGCGGGTTGGAGAAACTCCGCGCTGGAGAAACTCCGCACAGGAGAAACTCCGTACTGGGGAAACTTCATGTTGGAGAAACTCCGCGCTGGAGAAACTCCGCGTTGGAGAAACTTCGCGCTAGAGAAACTCCGCGTTGGAGAAACTCTGCGTTGGAGAAAGTCCGCTTTGGAGAAACTCCGCGTTGGAGAATGTCCGTGTTGGAGAAACTCCGCGCTGGAGAAACTCCGCGTTGGAGAAACTCCGCGCTGGAGAAAGTCCGTGTTGGAGAAAGTCCGTGTTGGAGAAACTCCGAGTTGGAGAAACTCCGTGTTGGAGAAATTCCGCGCTGGAGAAAATCCGCGCTGGAGAAACTCCACGCTGGAGAAACTCCACGCTGGAGTAACTCCGCGCTGGAGGAACTCCGCATTTGAGAAACTCCGCGTTGGAGAAACTCCGCCTTTGAGAAACTCCGCGCTGGAGAAACTCCGCATTGGAGAAACTCCGCGCTAGAGAAACTCCGCGTTGGAGAAACTCCACGTTGGAGAAACTCCGCGCTGGAGAATCTCTGCGTTGGAGAAACTCCGCGTTGGAGAAACTCCGCGCTGGAGAAAGTCCGTGTTAGAAAACGTCCGTGTTGTAGAAACTCCGCGTTGGAAAAACTCCGCGTTGGAGAAACTCTGCGTTGGAGAATGTCCGCGTTGGAGAAACTCCGCGTTGGAGAATGTCCGCGTTGGAGAAACTCCGCGCTGGAGAAACTCCGCTTTGGAGAAACTCCGCGCGGGAGAAAGTCCATGTTAAAGAAAGTCCGTGTCAGAGAAACTCCGAGTTGGAGAAACTCCGTGTTGTAGAAATTCCGCGCTGGAGAAACTCCGCGCTGGAGAAACTCCGCATTGGAGAAACTCCGCGCTAGAGAAACTCCGCGCTGGAGAAACTCCACGCTAGAGAAACTCTGCGCTGGAGAAACTCCGCGTTGAAGTAAATCCACGCTGGAGATACTCCGCGCTGGAGAAACTCCGCACAGGAGAAACTCCGCGTTTGAGAAACTCCGTAGTGGGGAAACTTTATGTTGGAGAAACTCCGCGCTGGAGAAACTCCGCGCTGGAGAAACTCCATGTTGGAGAAACTCAGTGTTGGAGAAACTCCGCGCTGGAGATACTCCGCCCTGGAGAAACTCCGAGCTGGAGAAACTCCGCGTTGGAGAAACTCCCTGTTGGAGATACTCCGTGCTGGAGAAACTCCTCACTGGAGAAACTCCGCGCTGGAGAAACTCCACGCTGAAGAAACTCCGTGCTGGAGAAACTCCGCGCTGGAGAAACTCCGCGCTGCAGAAACTCCGCGTTGGAGAAACTCCGCCTTTGAGAAACTCCGCGCTGGAGAAACTCCGCGTTGGAGAAACTCCGCGTTGGAGAAACTACGCGTTGGAGAAACTCTGCGTTGGAGAAAGTCCGCTTTGGAGAATCTCCGTGTTGGAGAATGTCCGCGTTGGAGAAACTCTGCGCTGGAGAAACTCCGCGTTGGAGAAACTCCGTGTTGGAGAAACTCCGCGCTGGAGAAAGTCCGTGTTGGAGAAAGTCCTTGTTGGAGAAACTCCGAGTTGGAGAAACTCCGTGTTGGAGAAATTCCGCGCTTGAGAAACTCCGCGCTGGAGAAACCCCGCGCTGGAGAAAGTCCGCGGTGGAGAACCTCCGCGTTGGAGAAACTCCACGCTAGAGAAACTCCGCGCTGGAGAAACTCTGCGCTGGAGAAACTCCGGGCTGGAGAAACTCCACGCTGGAGAAACTCCGCGCTGGAGGAACTCCGCATTTGAGAAACTCCGCGTTGGAGAAACTCCGCCTTTGAGAAACTCCGCGCTGGAGAAACTCCGCGCTAGAGAAACTCCGCGTTGGAGAAACTCCACGTTGGAGAAACTCCGCGTTGGAGAATCTCTGCGTTGGAGAAACTCCGCGTTGGAGAAACTCCGCGCTGGAGAAAGTCCGTGTTAGAAAACGTCCGTGTTGTAGAAACTGCGAGTTGGAGAAACTCCGCGTTGGAGAAACTTCGCGGTGGAGAAACTCCGTGGTGGAGAAATTCCGCGCTGGAGAAACTCCGCGCTGGAGAAACCCCGCGCTGGAGAAAGTCCGCGGTGGAGAAACTCCGCGCTGGAGAAACTCCACGCTAGAGAAACTCCGCGCTGGAGAAACTCTGCGCTGGAGAATCTCCGGGCTGGAGAAACTCCACGCTGGAGAAACTCCGCATTTGAGAAACTCCGCGCTGGAGAAACTCCGCGCTAGAGAAACTCCGCGTTGGAGAAACTCCACGTTGGAGAAAGTCCGCGTTGGAGAATCTCTGCGTTGGAGAAACTCCGCGTTGGAGAAACTCCGCGCTGGAGAAAGTCCGTGTTAGAAAACGTCCGTGTTGTAGAAACTGCGAGTTGGAGAAACTCCGCGTTGGAGAAACTTCGCGGTGGAGAAACTCCGTGGTGGAGAAATTCCGCGCTGGAGAAACTCCGCGCTGGAGAAACCCAGCGCTGGAGAAAGTCCGCGGTGGAGAAACTCCGCGCTGGAGAAAATCCACGCTAGAGAAACTCCGCGCTGGAGAAACTCTGCGCTGGAGAATCTCCGGGCTGGAGAAACTCCACGCTGGAGAAACTCCGCGCAGGAGAAACTCCGCATTTGAGAAACTCCGCTTTGGAGAAACTCTGCCTTTGTGAAACTCCGCGCTGGAGAAACTCCGCGTTGGAGAAACTACACGTTAGAGAAACTCCGCGTTGGAGAAACTCCGCGCTGGAGAAACTCCGCGTTGGAGAAACTCCGCGTTGGAGAAACTCCGCGCTGGAGAAAGTCCGTGTTGGAGAAATTCCGCGTTGGAGAAACTCCGTGTCTAAGAAATTCCACGCTGGAGAAACCCCGCGCTGGAGAAAGTCAGCGCTGGAGCAAGTCCGCGTTGGAGAAACTCCGCGTGGGAGAAACTCCACCCTGGAGAAATTCCGCGGTGGAGAAACTCTGCGCTGGAGAAACTCCACGCTAGAGAAACTCCGCGTTGAAGAAACTCCGCGCTGAAAAAACTCCGCACAGGAGAAACTCCGTGTTTGAGAAGCTGTACTGGATAAATTCCGCGATGGAGAAACTCCGCGCTGCAGAAACTCCGCGCTGGAGAAACTCCGTGTTGGAGAAACTCTGTGTTGAAGAAACTCCATGTTGGAGAAAGTCCGCGCTGGAGAAACTCCGCGTTGGAGAAACTCCGCGCTGGATAAACTCCGGGCTGGATAAGCTCCGCTCTGGAGAAACTCCGCGTTGGACAAATTCCGCGTTGGAGAAACTTCGCTTTGAAGAAACTCCGCGCTGCAGAAACTCCGTGTTGGAGAAACTCCGTGTTGGAGAAACTCCGTCTTGGGGAAACTCCGGGTTGGAGAAACTCCACGCTAGAGAAATTCCGTGCTGGAGAAACTCCGCGCTGGAGAAACTCCATGATGGAGAAACTCTGTGTTGGAGAAACTCCGTGCTGGAGAAAATCCGCGCTGGAGAAACTTCGTGCTGGAGAAACTCCGCGCTGGAGAAACTACGGGCTGGAGAAACTCCGCGCTGGAGAAACTCCACGTTGGAGAAACTCCGCGCTGGAGAAACTGCGGGTTGGAGAAACTCCGCGCTGGAGAAACTCCGCACAGGAGAAACTCCGTACTGGGGAAACTTCATGTTGGAGAAACTCCGCGCTGGAGAAACTCCGCGTTGGAGAAACTTCGCGCTAGAGAAACTCCGCGTTGGAGAAACTCTGCGTTGGAGAAAGTCCGCTTTGGAGAAACTCCGCGTTGGAGAATGTCCGTGTTGGAGAAACTCCGCGCTGGAGAAACTCCGCGTTGGAGAAACTCCGCGCTGGAGAAAGTCCGTGTTGGAGAAAGTCCGTGTTGGAGAAACTCCGAGTTGGAGAAACTCCGTGTTGGAGAAATTCCGCGCTGGAGAAAATCCGCGCTGGAGAAACTCCACGCTGGAGAAACTCCACGCTGGAGTAACTCCGCGCTGGAGGAACTCCGCATTTGAGAAACTCCGCGTTGGAGAAACTCCGCCTTTGAGAAACTCCGCGCTGGAGAAACTCCGCATTGGAGAAACTCCGCGCTAGAGAAACTCCGCGTTGGAGAAACTCCACGTTGGAGAAACTCCGCGCTGGAGAATCTCTGCGTTGGAGAAACTCCGCGTTGGAGAAACTCCGCGCTGGAGAAAGTCCGTGTTAGAAAACGTCCGTGTTGTAGAAACTCCGCGTTGGAAAAACTCCGCGTTGGAGAAACTCTGCGTTGGAGAATGTCCGCGTTGGAGAAACTCCGCGTTGGAGAATGTCCGCGTTGGAGAAACTCCGCGCTGGAGAAACTCCGCTTTGGAGAAACTCCGCGCGGGAGAAAGTCCATGTTAAAGAAAGTCCGTGTCAGAGAAACTCCGAGTTGGAGAAACTCCGTGTTGTAGAAATTCCGCGCTGGAGAAACTCCGCGCTGGAGAAACTCCGCATTGGAGAAACTCCGCGCTAGAGAAACTCCGCGCTGGAGAAACTCCACGCTAGAGAAACTCTGCGCTGGAGAAACTCCGCGTTGAAGTAAATCCACGCTGGAGATACTCCGCGCTGGAGAAACTCCGCACAGGAGAAACTCCGCGTTTGAGAAACTCCGTAGTGGGGAAACTTTATGTTGGAGAAACTCCGCGCTGGAGAAACTCCGCGCTGGAGAAACTCCATGTTGGAGAAACTCAGTGTTGGAGAAACTCCGCGCTGGAGATACTCCGCCCTGGAGAAACTCCGAGCTGGAGAAACTCCGCGTTGGAGAAACTCCCTGTTGGAGATACTCCGTGCTGGAGAAACTCCTCACTGGAGAAACTCCGCGCTGGAGAAACTCCACGCTGAAGAAACTCCGTGCTGGAGAAACTCCGCGCTGGAGAAACTCCGCGCTGCAGAAACTCCGCGTTGGAGAAACTCCGCCTTTGAGAAACTCCGCGCTGGAGAAACTCCGCGTTGGAGAAACTCCGCGTTGGAGAAACTACGCGTTGGAGAAACTCTGCGTTGGAGAAAGTCCGCTTTGGAGAATCTCCGTGTTGGAGAATGTCCGCGTTGGAGAAACTCTGCGCTGGAGAAACTCCGCGTTGGAGAAACTCCGTGTTGGAGAAACTCCGCGCTGGAGAAAGTCCGTGTTGGAGAAAGTCCTTGTTGGAGAAACTCCGAGTTGGAGAAACTCCGTGTTGGAGAAATTCCGCGCTTGAGAAACTCCGCGCTGGAGAAACCCCGCGCTGGAGAAAGTCCGCGGTGGAGAACCTCCGCGTTGGAGAAACTCCACGCTAGAGAAACTCCGCGCTGGAGAAACTCTGCGCTGGAGAAACTCCGGGCTGGAGAAACTCCACGCTGGAGAAACTCCGCGCTGGAGGAACTCCGCATTTGAGAAACTCCGCGTTGGAGAAACTCCGCCTTTGAGAAACTCCGCGCTGGAGAAACTCCGCGCTAGAGAAACTCCGCGTTGGAGAAACTCCACGTTGGAGAAACTCCGCGTTGGAGAATCTCTGCGTTGGAGAAACTCCGCGTTGGAGAAACTCCGCGCTGGAGAAAGTCCGTGTTAGAAAACGTCCGTGTTGTAGAAACTGCGAGTTGGAGAAACTCCGCGTTGGAGAAACTTCGCGGTGGAGAAACTCCGTGGTGGAGAAATTCCGCGCTGGAGAAACTCCGCGCTGGAGAAACCCCGCGCTGGAGAAAGTCCGCGGTGGAGAAACTCCGCGCTGGAGAAACTCCACGCTAGAGAAACTCCGCGCTGGAGAAACTCTGCGCTGGAGAATCTCCGGGCTGGAGAAACTCCACGCTGGAGAAACTCCGCATTTGAGAAACTCCGCTTTGGAGAAACTCTGCCTTTGTGAAACTCCGCGCTGGAGAAACTCCGCGTTGGAGAAACTCCACGTTAGAGAAACTCCGCGTTGGAGAAACTCCGCGCTGGAGAAACTCCGCGTTGGAGAAACTCCGCGTTGGAGAAACTCCGCGCTGGAGAAAGTCCGTGTTGGAGAAACTCCGCGTTGGAGAAACTTCGCTTTGAAGAAACTCCGCGCTGCAGAAACTCCGTGTTGGAGAAACTCCGTGTTGGAGAAACTCCGTCTTGGGGAAACTCCGGGTTGGAGAAACTCCACGCTAGAGAAATTCCGTGCTGGAGAAACTCCGCGCTGGAGAAACTCCATGATGGAGAAACTCTGTGTTGGAGAAACTCCGTGCTGAAGAAAATCCGCGCTGGAGAAACATCGTGCTGGAGAAACTCCGCGCTGGAGAAACTACGGGCTGGAGAAACTCCGCGCTGGAGAAACTCCACGTTGGAGAAACTCCGCGCTGGAGAAACTGCGGGTTGGAGAAACTCCGCGCTGGAGAAACTCCGCACAGGAGAAACTCCGTACTGGGGAAACTTCATGTTGGAGAAACTCCGCGCTGGAGAAACTCCGCGTTGGAGAAACTTCGCGCTAGAGAAACTCCGCGTTGGAGAAACTCTGCGTTGGAGAAAGTCCGCTTTGGAGAAACTCCGCGTTGGAGAATGTCCGTGTTGGAGAAACTCCGCGCTGGAGAAACTCCGCGTTGGAGAAACTCCGCGTTGGAGAAACTCCGCGCTGGAGAAAGTCCGTGTTGGAGAAAGTCCGTGTTGGAGAAACTCCGAGTTGGAGAAACTCCGTGTTGGAGAAATTCCGCGCTGGAGAAAATCCGCGCTGGAGAAACTCCACGCTGGAGAAACTCCACGCTGGAGTAACTCCGCGCTGGAGAAACTCCGCATTTGAGAAACTCCGCGTTGGAGAAACTCCGCCTTTGAGAAACTCCGCGCTGGAGAAACTCCGCATTGGAGAAACTCCGCGCTAGAGAAACTCCGCGTTGGAGAAACTCCACGTTGGAGAAACTCCGCGCTGGAGAATCTCTGCGTTGGAGAAACTCCGCGTTGGAGAAACTCCGCGCTGGAGAAAGTCCGTGTTAGAAAACGTCCGTGTTGTAGAAACTCCGCGTTGGAAAAACTCCGCGTTGGAGAAACTCTGCGTTGGAGAATGTCCGCGTTGGAGAAACTCCGCGTTGGAGAATGTCCGCGTTGGAGAAACTCCGCGCTGGAGAAACTCCGCTTTGGAGAAACTCCGCGCGGGAGAAAGTCCGTGTTAAAGAAAGTCCGTGTCAGAGAAACTCCGAGTTGGAGAAACTCCGTGTTGTAGAAATTCCGCGCTGGAGAAACTCCGCGCTGGAGAAACTCCGCATTGGAGAAACTCCGCGCTAGAGAAACTCCGCGCTGGAGAAACTCCACGCTAGAGAAACTCTGCGCTGGAGAAACTCCGCGTTGAAGAAACTCCACGCTGGAGATACTCCGCGCTGGAGAAACTCCGCACAGGAGAAACTCCGCGTTTGAGAAACTCCGTAGTGGGGAAACTTTATGTTGGAGAAACTCCGCGCTGGAGAAACTCCGCGCTGGAGAAACTCCATGTTGGAGAAACTCAGTGTTGGAGAAACTCCGCGCTGGAGATACTCCGCCCTGGAGAAACTCCGAGCTGGAGAAACTCCGCGTTGGAGAAACTCCCTGTTGGAGATACTCCGTGCTGGAGAAACTCCTCACTGGAGAAACTCCGCGCTGGAGAAACTCCACGCTGGAGAAACTCCGTGCTGGAGAAACTCCGCGCTGCAGAAACTCCGCGTTGGAGAAACTCCGCCTTTGAGAAACTCCGCGCTGGAGAAACTCCGCGTTGGAGAAACTCCGCGCTAGAGAAACTCCGCGTTGGAGAAACTCCGCGTTGGAGAAACTCTGCGTTGGAGAAAGTCCGCTTTGGAGAAACTCCGCGTTGGAGAATGTCCGCGTTGGAGAAACTCTGCGCTGGAGAAACTCCGCGTTGGAGAAACTCCGTGTTGGAGAAACTCCGCGCTGGAGAAAGTCCGTGTTGGAGAAAGTCCTTGTTGGAGAAACTCCGAGTTGGAGAAACTCTGTGTTGGAGAAATTCCGCGCTGGAGAAACTCCGCGCTGGAGAAACCCCGCGCTGGAGAAAGTCCGCGGTGGAGAACCTCCGCGTTGGAGAAACTCCACGCTAGAGAAACTCCGCGCTGGAGAAACTGCGCTGGAGAAACTCCGGGCTGGAGAAACTCCACGCTGGAGAAACTCCGCGCTGGAGGAACTCCGCATTTGAGAAACTCCGCGTTGGAGAAACTCCGCCTTTGAGAAACGCCGCGCTGGAGAAACTCCGCGCTAGAGAAACTCCGCGTTGGAGAAACTCCACGTTGGAGAAACTCCGCGTTGGAGAATCTCTGCGTTGGAGAAACTCCGCGTTGGAGAAACTCCGCGCTGGAGAAAGTCCGTGTTAGAAAACGTCCGTGTTGTAGAAACTGCGAGTTGGAGAAACTCCGCGTTGGAGAAACTTCGCGGTGGAGAAACTCCGTGGTGGAGAAATTCCGCGCTGGAGAAACTTCGCGCTGGAGAAACCCCGCGCTGGAGAAAGTCCGCGGTGGAGAAACTCCGCGCTGGAGAAACTCCACGCTAGAGAAACTCCGCGCTGGAGAAACTCTGCGCTGGAGAATCTCCGGGCTGGAGAAACTCCACGCTGGAGAAACTCCGCATTTGAGAAACTCCGCTTTGGAGAAACTCTGCCTTTGTGAAACTCCGCGCTGGAGAAACTCCGCGTTGGAGAAACTCCACGTTAGAGAAACTCCGCGTTGGAGAAACTCCGCGCTGGAGAAACTCCGCGTTGGAGAAACTCCGCGTTGGAGAAACTCCGCGCTGGAGAAAGTCCGTGTTGGAGAAACTCCGCGTTGGAGAAACTCCGAGTTGGAGAAACTTCGCTTTGAAGAAACTCCGCGCTGCAGAAACTCCGTGTTGGAGAAACTCCGTGTTGAAGAAACTCCGTCTTGGGGAAACTCCGGGTTGGAGAAACTCCACGCTAGAGAAATTCCGTGCTGGAGAAACTCCGCGCTGGAGAAACTCCATGATGGAGAAACTCTGTGTTGGAGAAACTCCGTGCTGAAGAAAATCCGCGCTGGAGAAACATCGTGCTGGAGAAACTCCGCGCTGGAGAAACTACGGGCTGGAGAAACTCCGCGCTGGAGAAACTCCACGTTGGAGAAACTCCGCGCTGGAGAAACTGCGGGTTGGAGAAACTCCGCGCTGGAGAAACTCCGCACAGGAGAAACTCCGTACTGGGGAAACTTCATGTTGGAGAAACTCCGCGCTGGAGAAACTCCGCGTTGGAGAAACTTCGCGCTAGAGAAACTCCGCGTTGGAGAAACTCTGCGTTGGAGAAAGTCCGCTTTGGAGAAACTCCGCGTTGGAGAATGTCCGTGTTGGAGAAACTCCGCGCTGGAGAAACTCCGCGTTGGAGAAACTCCGCGTTGGAGAAACTCCGCGCTGGAGAAAGTCCGTGTTGGAGAAAGTCCGTGTTGGAGAAACTCCGAGTTGGAGAAACTCCGTGTTGGAGAAATTCCGCGCTGGAGAAAATCCGCGCTGGAGAAACTCCACGCTGGAGAAACTCCACGCTGGAGTAACTCCGCGCTGGAGAAACTCCGCATTTGAGAAACTCCGCGTTGGAGAAACTCCGCCTTTGAGAAACTCCGCGCTGGAGAAACTCCGCATTGGAGAAACTCCGCGCTAGAGAAACTCCGCGTTGGAGAAACTCCACGTTGGAGAAACTCCGCGCTGGAGAATCTCTGCGTTGGAGAAACTCCGCGTTGGAGAAACTCCGCGCTGGAGAAAGTCCGTGTTAGAAAACGTCCGTGTTGTAGAAACTCCGCGTTGGAAAAACTCCGCGTTGGAGAAACTCTGCGTTGGAGAATGTCGCGTTGGAGAAACTCCGCGTTGGAGAATGTCCGCGTTGGAGAAACTCCGCGCTGGAGAAACTCCGCTTTGGAGAAACTCCGCGCGGGAGAAAGTCCGTGTTAAAGAAAGTCCGTGTCAGAGAAACTCCGAGTTGGAGAAACTCCGTGTTGTAGAAATTCCGCGCTGGAGAAACTCCGCGCTGGAGAAACTCCGCATTGGAGAAACTCCGCGCTAGAGAAACTCCGCGCTGGAGAAACTCCACGCTAGAGAAACTCTGCGCTGGAGAAACTCCGCGTTGAAGAAACTCCACGCTGGAGATACTCCGCGCTGGAGAAACTCCGCACAGGAGAAACTCCGCGTTTGAGAAACTCCGTAGTGGGGAAATTTTATGTTGGAGAAACTCCGCGCTGGAGAAACTCCATGTTGGAGAAACTCAGTGTTGGAGAAACTCCGCGCTGGAGATACTCCGCCCTGGAGAAACTCCGAGCTGGAGAAACTCCGCGTTGGAGAAACTCCCTGTTGGAGATACTCCGTGCTGGAGAAACTCCTCACTGGAGAAACTCCGCGCTGGAGAAACTCCACGCTGGAGAAACTCCGTGCTGGAGAAACTCCGCGCTGCAGAAACTCCGCGTTGGAGAAACTCCGCCTTTGAGAAACTCCGCGCTGGAGAAACTCCGCGTTGGAGAAACTCCGCGCTAGAGAAACTCCGCGTTGGAGAAACTCCGCGTTGGAGAAACTCTGCGTTGGAGAAAGTCCGCTTTGGAGAAACTCCGCGTTGGAGAATGTCCGCGTTGGAGAAACTCTGCGCTGGAGAAACTCCGCGTTGGAGAAACTCCGTGTTGGAGAAACTCCGCGCTGGAGAAAGTCCGTGTTGGAGAAAGTCCTTGTTGGAGAAACTCCGAGTTGGAGAAACTCTGTGTTGGAGAAATTCCGCGCTGGAGAAACTCCGCGCTGGAGAAACCCCGCGCTGGAGAAAGTCCGCGGTGGAGAACCTCCGCGTTGGAGAAACTCCACGCTAGAGAAACTCCGCGCTGGAGAAACTGCGCTGGAGAAACTCCGGGCTGGAGAAACTCCACGCTGGAGAAACTCCGCGCTGGAGGAACTCCGCATTTGAGAAACTCCGCGTTGGAGAAACTCCGCCTTTGAGAAACGCCGCGCTGGAGAAACTCCGCGCTAGAGAAACTCCGCGTTGGAGAAACTCCACGTTGGAGAAACTCCGCGTTGGAGAATCTCTGCGTTGGAGAAACTCCGCGTTCGAGAAACTCCGCGCTGGAGAAAGTCCGTGTTAGAAAACGTCCGTGTTGTAGAAACTGCGAGTTGGAGAAACTCCGCGTTGGAGAAACTTCGCGGTGGAGAAACTCCGTGGTGGAGAAATTCCGCGCTGGAGAAACTCCGCGCTGGAGAAACCCCGCGCTGGAGAAAGTCCGCGGTGGAGAAACTCCGCGCTGGAGAAACTCCACGCTAGAGAAACTCCGCGCTGGAGAAACTCTGCGCTGGAGAAACTCCACGCTAGAGAAACTCCGCATTGGAGAAACTCCGCGCTAGAGAAACTCCGCGTTGGAGAAACTCCACGTTGGAGAAACTCCGCGCTGGAGAATCTCTGCGTTGGAGAAACTCCGCGTTGGAGATACTCCGCGCTGGAGAAAGTCCGTGTTATTAAACGTCCGTGTTGTAGAAACTCCGCGTTGGAAAAACTCCGCGTTGGAGAAACTCTGCGTTGGAGAATGTCCGCGTTGGAGAAACTCCGCGTTGGAGAATGTCCGCGTTGGAGAAACTCCGCGCTGGAGAAACTCCGCTTTGGAGAAACTCCGCGCGGGAGAAAGTCCGTGTTAAAGAAAGTCCGTGTCAGAGAAACTCCGAGTTGGAGAAACTCCGTGTTGTAGAAATTCCGCGCTGGAGAAACTCCGCACTGGAGAAACTCCGCATTGGAGAAACTCCGCGCTAGAGAAACTCCACGCTGGAGAAACTCCACGCTAGAGAAACTCTGCGCTGGAGAAACTCCGCGTTGAAGAAACTCCACGCTGGAGATACTCCGCGCTGGAGAAACTCCGCACAGGAGAAACTCCGCGTTTGAGAAACTCCGTAGTGGGGAAACTTTATGTTGGAGAAACTCCGCGCTGGAGAAACTCCGCGCTGGAGAAACTCCATGTTGGAGAAACTCAGTGTTGGAGAAACTCCGCGCTGGAGATACTCCGCCCTGGAGAAACTCCGAGCTGGAGAAACTCCGCGTTGGAGAAACTCCCTGTTGGAGATACTCCGTGCTGGAGAAACTCCTCACTGGAGAAACTCCGCGCTGGAGAAACTCCACGCTGAAGAAACTCCGTGCTGGAGAAACTCCGCGCTGGAGAAACTCCGCGCTGCAGAAACTCCGCGTTGGAGAAACTCCGCCTTTGAGAAACTCCGCGCTGGAGAAACTCCGCGTTGGAGAAACTCCGCGTTGGAGAAACTACGCGTTGGAGAAACTCTGCGTTGGAGAAAGTCCGCTTTGGAGAATCTCCGTGTTGGAGAATGTCCGCGTTGGAGAAACTCTGCGCTGGAGAAACTCCGCGTTGGAGAAACTCCGTGTTGGAGAAACTCCGCGCTGGAGAAAGTCCGTGTTGGAGAAAGTCCTTGTTGGAGAAACTCCGAGTTGGAGAAACTCCGTGTTGGAGAAATTCCGCGCTTGAGAAACTCCGCGCTGGAGAAACCCCGCGCTGGAGAAAGTCCGCGGTGGAGAACCTCCGCGTTGGAGAAACTCCACGCTAGAGAAACTCCGCGCTGGAGAAACTCTGCGCTGGAGAAACTCCGGGCTGGAGAAACTCCACGCTGGAGAAACTCCGCGCTGGAGGAACTCCGCATTTGAGAAACTCCGCGTTGGAGAAACTCCGCCTTTGAGAAACTCCGCGCTGGAGAAACTCCGCGCTAGAGAAACTCCGCGTTGGAGAAACTCCACGTTGGAGAAACTCCGCGTTGGAGAATCTCTGCGTTGGAGAAACTCCGCGTTGGAGAAACTCCGCGCTGGAGAAAGTCCGTGTTAGAAAACGTCCGTGTTGTAGAAACTGCGAGTTGGAGAAACTCCGCGTTGGAGAAACTTCGCGGTGGAGAAACTCCGTGGTGGAGAAATTCCGCGCTGGAGAAACTCCGCGCTGGAGAAACCCCGCGCTGGAGAAAGTCCGCGGTGGAGAAACTCCGCGCTGGAGAAACTCCACGCTAGAGAAACTCCGCGCTGGAGAAACTCTGCGCTGGAGAATCTCCGGGCTGGAGAAACTCCACGCTGGAGAAACTCCGCATTTGAGAAACTCCGCTTTGGAGAAACTCTGCCTTTGTGAAACTCCGCGCTGGAGAAACTCCGCGTTGGAGAAACTCCACGTTAGAGAAACTCCGCGTTGGAGAAACTCCGCGCTGGAGAAACTCCGCGTTGGAGAAACTCCGCGTTGGAGAAACTCCGCGCTGGAGAAAGTCCGTGTTGGAGAAACTCCGCGTTGGAGAAACTCCGAGTTGGAGAAACTTCGCTTTGAAGAAACTCCGCGCTGCAGAAACTCCGTGTTGGAGAAACTCCGTGTTGGAGAAACTCCGTCTTGGGGAAACTCCGGGTTGGAGAAACTCCACGCTAGAGAAATTCCGTGCTGGAGAAACTCCGCGCTGGAGAAACTCCATGATGGAGAAACTCTGTGTTGGAGAAACTCCGTGCTGAAGAAAATCCGCGCTGGAGAAACATCGTGCTGGAGAAACTCCGCGCTGGAGAAACTACGGGCTGGAGAAACTCCGCGCTGGAGAAACTCCACGTTGGAGAAACTCCGCGCTGGAGAAACTGCGGGTTGGAGAAACTCCGCGCTGGAGAAACTCCGCACAGGAGAAACTCCGTACTGGGGAAACTTCATGTTGGAGAAACTCCGCGCTGGAGAAACTCCGCGTTGGAGAAACTTCGCGCTAGAGAAACTCCGCGTTGGAGAAACTCTGCGTTGGAGAAAGTCCGCTTTGGAGAAACTCCGCGTTGGAGAATGTCCGTGTTGGAGAAACTCCGCGCTGGAGAAACTCCGCGTTGGAGAAACTCCGCGTTGGAGAAACTCCGCGCTGGAGAAAGTCCGTGTTGGAGAAAGTCCGTGTTGGAGAAACTCCGAGTTGGAGAAACTCCGTGTTGGAGAAATTCCGCGCTGGAGAAAATCCGCGCTGGAGAAACTCCACGCTGGAGAACCTCCACGCTGGAGTAACTCCGCGCTGGAGAAACTCCGCATTTGAGAAACTCCGCGTTGGAGAAACTCCGCCTTTGAGAAACTCCGCGCTGGAGAAACTCCGCATTGGAGAAACTCCGCGCTAGAGAAACTCCGCGTTGGAGAAACTCCACGTTGGAGAAACTCCGCGCTGGAGAATCTCTGCGTTGGAGAAACTCCGCGTTGGAGAAACTCCGCGCTGGAGAAAGTCCGTGTTAGAAAACGTCCGTGTTGTAGAAACTCCGCGTTGGAAAAACTCCGCGTTGGAGAAACTCTGCGTTGGAGAATGTCCGCGTTGGAGAAACTCCGCGTTGGAGAATGTCCGCGTTGGAGAAACTCCGCGCTGGAGAAACTCCGCTTTGGAGAAACTCCGCGCGGGAGAAAGTCCGTGTTAAAGAAAGTCCGTGTCAGAGAAACTCCGAGTTGGAGAAACTCCGTGTTGTAGAAATTCCGCGCTGGAGAAACTCCGCGCTGGAGAAACTCCGCATTGGAGAAACTCCGCGCTAGAGAAACTCCGCGCTGGAGAAACTCCACGCTAGAGAAACTCTGCGCTGGAGAAACTCCGCGTTGAAGAAACTCCACGCTGGAGATACTCCGCGCTGGAGAAACTCCGCACAGGAGAAACTCCGCGTTTGAGAAACTCCGTAGTGGGGAAACTTTATGTTGGAGAAACTCCGCGCTGGAGAAACTCCGCGCTGGAGAAACTCCATGTTGGAGAAACTCAGTGTTGGAGAAACTCCGCGCTGGAGATACTCCGCCCTGGAGAAACTCCGAGCTGGAGAAACTCCGCGTTGGAGAAACTCCCTGTTGGAGATACTCCGTGCTGGAGAAACTCCTCACTGGAGAAACTCCGCGCTGGAGAAACTCCACGCTGGAGAAACTCCGTGCTGGAGAAACTCCGCGCTGCAGAAACTCCGCGTTGGAGAAACTCCGCCTTTGAGAAACTCCGCGCTGGAGAAACTCCGCGTTGGAGAAACTCCGCGCTAGAGAAACTCCGCGTTGGAGAAACTCCGCGTTGGAGAAACTCTGCGTTGGAGAAAGTCCGCTTTGGAGAAACTCCGCGTTGGAGAATGTCCGCGTTGGAGAAACTCTGCGCTGGAGAAACTCCGCGTTGGAGAAACTCCGTGTTGGAGAAACTCCGCGCTGGAGAAAGTCCGTGTTAGAGAAAGTCCTTGTTGGAGAAACTCCGAGTTGGAGAAACTCTGTGTTGGAGAAATTCCGCGCTGGAGAAACTCCGCGCTGGAGAAACCCCGCGCTGGAGAAAGTCCGCGGTGGAGAACCTCCGCGTTGGAGAAACTCCACGCTAGAGAAACTCCGCGCTGGAGAAACTGCGCTGGAGAAACTCCGGGCTGGAGAAACTCCACGCTGGAGAAACTCCGCGCTGGAGGAACTCCGCATTTGAGAAACTCCGCGTTGGAGAAACTCCGCCTTTGAGAAACGCCGCGCTGGAGAAACTCCGCGCTAGAGAAACTCCGCGTTGGAGAAACTCCACGTTGGAGAAACTCCGCGTTGGAGAATCTCTGCGTTGGAGAAACTCCGCGTTGGAGAAACTCCGCGCTGGAGAAAGTCCGTGTTAGAAAACGTCCGTGTTGTAGAAACTGCGAGTTGGAGAAACTCCGCGTTGGAGAAACTTCGCGGTGGAGAAACTCCGTGGTGGAGAAATTCCGCGCTGGAGAAACTTCGCGCTGGAGAAACCCCGCGCTGGAGAAAGTCCGCGGTGGAGAAACTCCGCGCTGGAGAAACTCCACGCTAGAGAAACTCCGCGCTGGAGAAACTCTGCGCTGGAGAATCTCCGGGCTGGAGAAACTCCACGCTGGAGAAACTCCGCATTTGAGAAACTCCGCTTTGGAGAAACTCTGCCTTTGTGAAACTCCGCGCTGGAGAAACTCCGCGTTGGAGAAACTCCACGTTAGAGAAACTCCGCGTTGGAGAAACTCCGCGCTGGAGAAACTCCGCGTTGGAGAAACTCCGCGTTGGAGAAACTCCGCGCTGGAGAAAGTCCGTGTTGGAGAAACTCCGCGTTGGAGAAACTCCGAGTTGGAGAAACTTCGCTTTGAAGAAACTCCGCGCTGCAGAAACTCCGTGTTGGAGAAACTCCGTGTTGGAGAAACTCCGTCTTGGGGAAACTCCGGGTTGGAGAAACTCCACGCTAGAGAAATTCCGTGCTGGAGAAACTCCGCGCTGGAGAAACTCCATGATGGAGAAACTCTGTGTTGGAGAAACTCCGTGCTGAAGAAAATCCGCGCTGGAGAAACATCGTGCTGGAGAAACTCCGCGCTGGAGAAACTACGGGCTGGAGAAACTCCGCGCTGGAGAAACTCCACGTTGGAGAAACTCCGCGCTGGAGAAACTGCGGGTTGGAGAAACTCCGCGCTGGAGAAACTCCGCACAGGAGAAACTCCGTACTGGGGAAACTTCATGTTGGAGAAACTCCGCGCTGGAGAAACTCCGCGTTGGAGAAACTTCGCGCTAGAGAAACTCCGCGTTGGAGAAACTCTGCGTTGGAGAAAGTCCGCTTTGGAGAAACTCCGCGTTGGAGAATGTCCGTGTTGGAGAAACTCCGCGCTGGAGAAACTCCGCGTTGGAGAAACTCCGCGTTGGAGAAACTCCGCGCTGGAGAAAGTCCGTGTTGGAGAAAGTCCGTGTTGGAGAAACTCCGAGTTGGAGAAACTCCGTGTTGGAGAAATTCCGCGCTGGAGAAAATCCGCGCTGGAGAAACTCCACGCTGGAGAAACTCCACGCTGGAGTAACTCCGCGCTGGAGAAACTCCGCATTTGAGAAACTCCGCGTTGGAGAAACTCCGCCTTTGAGAAACTCCGCGCTGGAGAAACTCCGCATTGGAGAAACTCCGCGCTAGAGAAACTCCGCGTTGGAGAAACTCCACGTTGGAGAAACTCCGCGCTGGAGAATCTCTGCGTTGGAGAAACTCCGCGTTGGAGAAACTCCGCGCTGGAGAAAGTCCGTGTTAGAAAACGTCCGTGTTGTAGAAACTCCGCGTTGGAAAAACTCCGCGTTGGAGAAACTCTGCGTTGGAGAATGTCGCGTTGGAGAAACTCCGCGTTGGAGAATGTCCGCGTTGGAGAAACTCCGCGCTGGAGAAACTCCGCTTTGGAGAAACTCCGCGCGGGAGAAAGTCCGTGTTAAAGAAAGTCCGTGTCAGAGAAACTCCGAGTTGGAGAAACTCCGTGTTGTAGAAATTCCGCGCTGGAGAAACTCCGCGCTGGAGAAACTCCGCATTGGAGAAACTCCGCGCTAGAGAAACTCCGCGCTGGAGAAACTCCACGCTAGAGAAACTCTGCGCTGGAGAAACTCCGCGTTGAAGAAACTCCACGCTGGAGATACTCCGCGCTGGAGAAACTCCGCACAGGAGAAACTCCGCGTTTGAAAAACTCCGTAGTGGGGAAACTTTATGTTGGAGAAACTCCGCGCTGGAGAAACTCCATGTTGGAGAAACTCAGTGTTGGAGAAACTCCGCGCTGGAGATACTCCGCCCTGGAGAAACTCCGAGCTGGAGAAACTCCGCGTTGGAGAAACTCCCTGTTGGAGATACTCCGTGCTGGAGAAACTCCTCACTGGAGAAACTCCGCGCTGGAGAAACTCCACGCTGGAGAAACTCCGTGCTGGAGAAACTCCGCGCTGCAGAAACTCCGCGTTGGAGAAACTCCGCCTTTGAGAAACTCCGCGCTGGAGAAACTCCGCGTTGGAGAAACTCCGCGCTAGAGAAACTCCGCGTTGGAGAAACTCCGCGTTGGAGAAACTCTGCGTTGGAGAAAGTCCGCTTTGGAGAAACTCCGCGTTGGAGAATGTCCGCGTTGGAGAAACTCTGCGCTGGAGAAACTCCGCGTTGGAGAAACTCCGTGTTGGAGAAACTCCGCGCTGGAGAAAGTCCGTGTTGGAGAAAGTCCTTGTTGGAGAAACTCCGAGTTGGAGAAACTCTGTGTTGGAGAAATTCCGCGCTGGAGAAACTCCGCGCTGGAGAAACCCCGCGCTGGAGAAAGTCCGCGGTGGAGAACCTCCGCGTTGGAGAAACTCCACGCTAGAGAAACTCCGCGCTGGAGAAACTGCGCTGGAGAAACTCCGGGCTGGAGAAACTCCACGCTGGAGAAACTCCGCGCTGGAGGAACTCCGCATTTGAGAAACTCCGCGTTGGAGAAACTCCGCCTTTGAGAAACGCCGCGCTGGAGAAACTCCGCGCTAGAGAAACTCCGCGTTGGAGAAACTCCACGTTGGAGAAACTCCGCGTTGGAGAATCTCTGCGTTGGAGAAACTCCGCGTTCGAAAAACTCCGCGCTGGAGAAAGTCCGTGTTAGAAAACGTCCGTGTTGTAGAAACTGCGAGTTGGAGAAACTCCGCGTTGGAGAAACTTCGCGGTGGAGAAACTCCGTGGTGGAGAAATTCCGCGCTGGAGAAACTCCGCGCTGGAGAAACCCCGCGCTGGAGAAAGTCCGCGGTGGAGAAACTCCGCGCTGGAGAAACTCCACGCTAGAGAAACTCCGCGCTGGAGAAACTCTGCGCTGGAGAAACTCCACGCTAGAGAAACTCCGCATTGGAGAAACTCCGCGCTAGAGAAACTCCGCGTTGGAGAAACTCCACGTTGGAGAAACTCCGCGCTGGAGAATCTCTGCGTTGGAGAAACTCCGCGTTGGAGATACTCCGCGCTGGAGAAAGTCCGTGTTATTAAACGTCCGTGTTGTAGAAACTCCGCGTTGGAAAAACTCCGCGTTGGAGAAACTCTGCGTTGGAGAATGTCCGCGTTGGAGAAACTCCGCGTTGGAGAATGTCCGCGTTGGAGAAACTCCGCGCTGGAGAAACTCCGCTTTGGAGAAACTCCGCGCGGGAGAAAGTCCGTGTTAAAGAAAGTCCGTGTCAGAGAAACTCCGAGTTGGAGAAACTCCGTGTTGTAGAAATTCCGCGCTGGAGAAACTCCGCACTGGAGAAACTCCGCATTGGAGAAACTCCGCGCTAGAGAAACTCCACGCTGGAGAAACTCCACGCTAGAGAAACTCTGCGCTGGAGAAACTCCGCGTTGAAGAAACTCCACGCTGGAGATACTCCGCGCTGGAGAAACTCCGCACAGGAGAAACTCCGCGTTTGAGAAACTCCGTAGTGGGGAAACTTTATGTTGGAGAAACTCCGCGCTGGAGAAACTCCGCGCTGGAGAAACTCCATGTTGGAGAAACTCAGTGTTGGAGAAACTCCGCGCTGGAGATACTCCGCCCTGGAGAAACTCCGAGCTGGAGAAACTCCGCGTTGGAGAAACTCCCTGTTGGAGATACTCCGTGCTGGAGAAACTCCTCACTGGAGAAACTCCGCGCTGGAGAAACTCCACGCTGGAGAAACTCCGTGCTGGAGAAACTCCGCGCTGCAGAAACTCCGCGTTGGAGAAACTCCGCCTTTGAGAAACTCCGCGCTGGAGAAACTCCGCGTTGGAGAAACTCCGCGCTAGAGAAACTCCGCGTTGGAGAAACTCCGCGTTGGAGAAACTCTGCGTTGGAGAAAGTCCGCTTTGGAGAAACTCCGCGTTGGAGAATGTCCGCGTTGGAGAAACTCTGCGCTGGAGAAACTCCGCGTTGGAGAAACTCCGTGTTGGAGAAAATCCGCGCTGGAGAAAGTCCGTGTTGGAGAAAGTCCTTGTTGGAGAAACTCCGAGTTGGAGAAACTCTGTGTTGGAGAAATTCCGCGCTGGAGAAACTCCGCGCTGGAGAAACCCCGCGCTGGAGAAAGTCCGCGGTGGAGAACCTCCGCGTTGGAGAAACTCCACGCTAGAGAAACTCCGCGCTGGAGAAACTCTGCGCTGGAGAAACTCCGGGCTGGAGAAACTCCACGCTGGAGAAACTCCGCGCTGGAGGAACTCCGCATTTGAGAAACTCCGCGTTGGAGAAACTCCGCCTTTGAGAAACTCCGCGCTGGAGAAACTCCGCGCTAGAGAAACTCCGCGTTGGAGAAACTCCACGTTGGAGAAACTCCGCGTTGGAGAATCTCTGCGTTGGAGAAACTCCGCGTTGGAGAAACTCCGCGCTGGAGAAAGTCCGTGTTAGAAAACGTCCGTGTTGTAGAAACTGCGAGTTGGAGAAACTCCGCGTTGGAGAAACTTCGCGGTGGAGAAACTCCGTGGTGGAGAAATTCCGCGCTGGAGAAACTCCGCGCTGGAGAAACCCCGCGCTGGAGAAAGTCCGCGGTGGAGAAACTCCGCGCTGGAGAAACTCCACGCTAGAGAAACTCCGCGCTGGAGAAACTCTGCGCTGGAGAATCTCCGGGCTGGAGAAACTCCACGCTGGAGAAACTCCGCATTTGAGAAACTCCGCTTTGGAGAAACTCTGCCTTTGTGAAACTCCGCGCTGGAGAAACTCCGCGTTGGAGAAACTCCACGTTAGAGAAACTCCGCGTTGGAGAAACTCCGCGCTGGAGAAACTCCGCGTTGGAGAAACTCCGGGTTGGAGAAACTCCGCGCTGGAGAAAGTCCGTGTTGGAGAAACTCCGCGTTGGAGAAACTCCGAGTTGGAGAAACTCCGTGTCTAAGAAATTCCACGCTGGAGAAACCCCGCGCTGGAGAAAGTCAGCGCTGGAGCAAGTCCGCGTTGGAGAAACTCCGCGTGGGAGAAACTCCACCCTGGAGAAATTCCGCGGTGGAGAAACTCTGCGCTGGAGAAACTCCACGCTAGAGAAACTCCGCGTTGAAGAAACTCCGCGCTGAAAAAACTCCGCACAGGAGAAACTCTGTGTTTGAGAAGCTGTACTGGATAAATTCCGCGATGGAGAAACTCCGCGCTGCAGAAACTCCGCGCTGGAGAAACTCCGTGTTGAAGAAACTCTGTGTTGAAGAAACTCCATGTTGGAGAAAGTCCGCGCTGGAGAAACTCCGCGTTGGAGAAACTCCGCGCTGGATAAACTCCGGGCTAGATAAGCTCCGCTCTGGAGAAACTCCGCGTTGGAGAAACTCCGCGTTGGAGAAACTTCGCTTTGAAGAAACTCCGCGCTGCAGAAACTCCGTGTTGGAGAAACTCCGTGTTGGAGAAACTCCGTCTTGGGGAAACTCCGGGTTGGAGAAACTCCACGCTAGAGAAATTCCGTGCTGGAGAAACTCCGCGCTGGAGAAACTCCATGATGGAGAAACTCTGTGTTGGAGAAACTCCGTGCTGGAGAAAGTCCGCGCTGGAGAAACTTCGTGCTGGAGAAACTCCGCGCTGGAGAAACTACGGGCTGGAGAAACTCCGCGCTGGAGAAACTCCACGTTGGAGAAACTCCGCGCTGGAGAAACTGCGGGTTGGAGAAACTCCGCGCTGGAGAAACTCCGCACAGGAGAAACTCCGTACTGGGGAAACTTCATGTTGGAGAAACTCCGCGCTGGAGAAACTCCGCGTTGGAGAAACTTCGCGCTAGAGAAACTCCGCGTTGGAGAAACTCTGCGTTGGAGAAAGTCCGCTTTGGAGAAACTCCGCGTTGGAGAATGTCCGTGTTGGAGAAACTCCGCGCTGGAGAAACTCCGCGTTGGAGAAACTCCGCGTTGGAGAAACTCCGCGCTGGAGAAAGTCCGTGTTGGAGAAAGTCCGTGTTGGAGAAACTCCGAGTTGGAGAAACTCCATGTTGGAGAAATTCCGCGCTGGAGAAAATCCGCGCTGGAGAAACTCCACGCTGGAGAAACTCCACGCTGGAGTAACTCCGCGCTGGAGGAACTCCGCATTTGAGAAACTCCGCGCTGGAGAATCTCCGCATTGGAGAAACTCCGCGCTAGAGAAACTCTGCGCTGGAGAAACTCCGCGTTGAAGAAACTTCACGCTGGAGATACTCCGCGCTGGAGAAACTCCGCACAGGAGAAACTCTGCGTTTGAGAAACTCCGTAGTGGGGAAATTTTATGTTGGAGAAACTACGCGCTGGAGAAACTCCGCGCTGGAGAAACTCCATGTTGGAGAAACTCAGTGTTGGAGAAACTCCGCGCTGGAGATACTCCGCGCTGGAGAAACTCCGAGCTGGAGAAACTCCGCGTTGGAGAAACTCCCTGTTGGAGGTACTCCGTGCTGGAGAAACTCCGCACTGGAGAAACTCCGCGCTGGAGAAACTCCACGCTGGAGAAACTCCGTGCTGGAGAAACTCCGCGCTGCAGAAACTCTGTGCTGGAGAAACTCCGCTTTGGAGAAAGTCCGCGGTGGAGAAACTCCGGGTTGGAGAAACTCCGCGCTGGAGAAAATCCGCGCTGGAGAAATTCCGTGCTTGAGAAAGTCCGTATTGGAGAAACCTCGTGTTGGAGAAACTCCGCGCTGGAGAAACTTCGCGCTGGAGAAACTCCACGCTGGAGAAAATCCGCGCTGGAGAAACTCCGCATTTGAGAAACTCCGCGTTGGAGACACTCCACGTTGGAGAACTCCGCCTTTCAGAAACTCCGCGCTGGAGAAACTCCGCGTTGGAGAAACTCCACGCTGGAGAAACTCCACGCTGGAGAAAAACCGCGCTGGAGAAACTCCGCATTTGAGAAACTCCGCGTTGGAGACACTCCGCGTTGGAGAAACTCCGCCTTTGAGAAACTCCGCGCCAGAGAAACTCCGCGTTGGAGAAACTCTGCGTTGGAGAAAGTCCGCTTTGGGGAAACTCCGCGTTGGAGAATGTCCGTGTTGGAGAAACTCCGCGCTGGAGAAACTCCGCGTTGGAGAAACTCCGCGTTGGAGAAACTCCGCGCTGGAGAAAGTCCGTGTTGGAGAAAGTCCGTGTTGGAGAAACTCCGAGTTGGAGAAACTCCGTGTTGGAGAAATTCCGCGCTGGAGAAAATCCGCGCTGGAGAAACTCCACGCTGGAGAAACTCCACTCTGGAGTAACTCCGCATTTGAGAAACTCCGCGTTGGAGAAACTCCGCCTTTGAGAAACTCCGCGCTGGAGAAACTCCGCATTGGAGAAACTCCGCGCTAGAGAAACTCCGCGTTGGAGAAACTCCACGTTGGAGAAACTCCACGCTGGAGAATCTCTGCGTTGGAGAAACTCCGCGTTGGAGAAACTCCGCGCTGGAGAAAGTCCGTGTTAGAAAACGTCCGTGTTGTAGAAACTCCGCGTTGGAAAAACTCCGCGTTGGAGAAACTCTGCATTGGAGAATGTCCGCGTTGGAGAAACTCCGCGCTGGAGAAACTCCGCTTTGGAGAAACTCCGCGCGGGAGAAAGTACGTGTTAAAGAAAGTCCGTGTCAGAGAAACTCCGAGTTGGAGAAACTCCGTGTTGTAGAAATTCCGCGCTGGAGAAACTCCGCGCTGGAGAAACTCCGCATTGGAGAAACTCCACGCTGGAGATACTCCGCGCTGGAGAAACTCCGCACATGAGAAACTCCGCGTTTGAGAAACTCCGTAGTGGGGAAACTTTATGTTGGAGAAACTCCGCGCTGGAGAAACTCCGCGCTGGAGAAACTCCATGTTGGAGAAACTCAGTGTTGGAGAAACTCCGCGCTGGAGATACTCCGCCCTGGAGAAACTCCGAGCTGGAGAAACTCCGCGTTGGAGAAACTCCCTGTTGGAGATACTCCGTGCTGGAGAAACTCCGCACTGGAGAAACTCCGCGCTGGAGAAACTCCACGCTGGAGAAACTCCGTGCTGGAGAAACTCCGCGCTGCAGAAACTCCGCGTTGGAGAAACTCCGCGTTGGAGAAACTTTGCTTTGAAGAAACTCCGCGCTGGAGAAACTCTGTGTTGGAGAAACTCTGCGTTGGAGAAACTCCGCGGTGGAGAAACTCCGGGTTGGAGAAACTCCGCGCTGGAGAAAATCCGCGCTGGAGAAATTCCGTGCTTGAGAAAGTCCGTATTGGAGAAACCTCGTGTTGGAGAAACTCCGCGCTGGATAAACTTCGCGCTGGAGAAACTCCACGCTGGAGAAAATCCGCGCTGGAGAAACTCCGCATTTGAGAAACTCCGCGTTGGATACACTCCGTGTTGAAGAAACTCCGCCTTTGAGAAACTCCGCGCTGGAGAAACTCCGCGTTGGAGAAACTCCGCGCTAGAGAAACTCCGCGTTGGAGAAACTCCGCGTTGGAGAAACTCTGCGTTGGAGAAACTCCGCTTTGGAGAAACTCCGCGTTGGAGAATGTCCGCGTTGGAGAAACTCTGCGCTGGAGAAACTCCGCGTTGGAGAAACTCCGCGTTGGAGAAACTCCGCGCTGGAGAAAGTCCGTGTTGGAGAAAGTCCTTGTTGGAGAAACTCCGTGTTGGAGAAATTCCGCGCTGGAGAAACTCCGCGCTGGAGAAACCCCGCGCTGGAGAAAGTCCGCGGTGGAGAACCTCCGCGTTGGAGAAACTCCGCGCTGGAGAAACTCCGCGCTAGAGAAACTCCGCGTTGGAGAAACTCCACGTTGGAGAAACTCCGCGCTGGAGAATCTCTGCGTTGGAGAAACTCCGCGTTGGAGAAACTCCGCGCTGGAGAAAGTCCGTGTTAGAAAACGTCCGTGTTGTAGAAACTGCGAGTTGGAGAAACTCCGCGTTGGAGAAACTTCGCGGTGGAGAAACTCCGTGTTGGAGAAATTCCGCGCTGGAGAAACTCCGCGCTGGAGAAACCCCGCGCTGGAGAAAGTCCGCGGTGGAGAAACTCCGCGCTGGAGAAACTCCACGCTAGAGAAACTCCGCGCTGGAGAAACTCTGCGCTGGAGAATCTCCGGGCTGGAGAAACTCCACGCTGAAGAAACTCCGTGCAGGAGAAACTCCGCATTTGAGAAACTCCGCTTTGGAGAAACTCTGCCTTTGCGAAACTCCGCGCTGGAGAAACTCCCCGTTGGAGAAACTCTACGTTAGAGAAACTCCGCGTTGGAGAAACTCCGCGCTGGAGAAACTCCGCGTTGGAGTAACTCCGCGTTGGAGAAACTCCGCGCTGGAGAAAGTCCGTGTTGGAGAAACTTCGCGTTGGAGAAACTCCGAGTTGGAGAAACTCCGTGTCTAAGAAATTCCACGCTGGAGAAACCCCGCGCTGGAGAAAGTCAGCGCTGGAGAAAGTCCGCGTTGGAGAAACTCCGCGTAGGAGAAACTCCACCCTGGAGAAATTCCGCGGTGGAGAAACTCTGCGCTGGAGAAACTCCACGCTAGAGAAACTCCGCGTTGAAGAAACTCCGCGCTGAAAAAACTCCGCACAGGAGAAACTCCGTGTTTGAGAAGCTGTACTGGATAAATTCCGCGATGGAGAAACTCCGCGCTGCAGAAACTCCGCGCTGGAGAAACTCCGTGTTGGAGAAACTCTGTGTTGAAGAAACTCCATGTTGGAGAAAGTCCGCGCTGGAGAAACTCCGCGTTGGAGAAACTCCGCGCTGGATAAACTCCGGGCTGGATAAGCTCCGCTCTGGAGAAACTCCGCGTTGGAGAAACTCCGCGTTGGAGAAACTTCGCTTTGAAGAAACTCCGCGCTGCAGAAACTCCGTGTTGGAGAAACTCCGTGTTGGAGAAACTCCGTCTTGGGGAAACTCCGGGTTGGAGAAACTCCACGCTAGAGAAATTCCGTGCTGGAGAAACTCCGCGCTGGAGAAACTCCATGATGGAGAAACTCTGTGTTGGAGAAACTCCGTGCTGGAGAAAGTCCGCGCTGGAGAAACTTCGTGCTGGAGAAACTCCGCGCTGGAGAAACTACGGGCTGGAGAAACTCCGCGCTGGAGAAACTCCACGTTGGAGAAACTCCGCGCTGGAGAAACTGCGGGTTGGAGAAACTCCGCGCTGGAGAAACTCCGCACAGGAGAAACTCCGTACTGGGGAAACTTCATGTTGGAGAAACTCCGCGCTGGAGAAACTCCGCGTTGGAGAAACTTCGCGCTAGAGAAACTCCGCGTTGGAGAAACTCTGCGTTGGAGAAAGTCCGCTTTGGAGAAACTCCGCGTTGGAGAATGTCCGTGTTGGAGAAACTCCGCGCTGGAGAAACTCCGCGTTGGAGAAACTCCGCGTTGGAGAAACTCCGCGCTGGAGAAAGTCCGTGTTGGAGAAAGTCTGTGTTGGAGAAACTCCGAGTTGGAGAAACTCCATGTTGGAGAAATTCCGCGCTGGAGAAAATCCGCGCTGGAGAAACTCCACGCTGGAGAAACTCCACGCTGGAGTAACTCCGCGCTGGAGGAACTCCGCGTTTGAGAAACTCCGCGCTGGAGAAACTCCGCATTGGAGAAACTCCGCGCTAGAGAAACTCTGCGCTGGAGAAACTCCGCGTTGAAGAAACTTCACGCTGGAGATACTCCGCGCTGGAGAAACTCCGAACAGGAGAAACTCCGCGTTTGAGAAACTCCGTAGTGGGGAAATTTTATGTTGGAGAAAGTCCGCGCTGGAGAAACTCCGCGCTGGAGAAACTCCATGTTGGAGAAACTCAGTGTTGGAGAAACTCCGCGCTGGAGATACTCCGCGCTGGAGAAACTCCGAGCTGGAGAAACTCCGCGTTGGAGAAACTCCCTGTTGGAGGTACTCCGTGCTGAAGAAACTCCGCACTGGAGAAACTCCGCGCTGGAGAAACTCCACGCTGGAGAAACTCCGTGCTGGAGAAACTCCGCGCTGGAGAAAATCCGCGCTGGAGAAATTCCGTGCTTGAGAAAGTCCGTATTGGAGAAACCTCGTGTTGGAGAAACTCCGCGCTGGAGAAACTTCGCGCTGGAGAAACTCCACGCTGGAGAAAATCCGCGCTGGAGAAACTCCGCATTTGAGAAACTCCGCGTTGGAGACACTCCACGTTGGAGAACTCCGCCTTTGAGAAACTCCGCGCTGGAGAAACTGCGGGTTGGAGAAACTCCGCGCTGGAGAAACTCCGCACAGGAGAAACTCCGTACTGGGGAAACTTCATGTTGGAGAAACTCCGCGCTGGAGAAACTCCGCGTTGGAGAAACTTCGCGCTAGAGAAACTCCGCGTTGGAGAAACTCTGCGTTGGAGAAAGTCCGCTTTGGAGAAACTCCGCGTTGGAGAATGTCCGTGTTGGAGAAACTCCGCGCTGGAGAAACTCCGCGTTGGAGAAACTCCGCGTTGGAGAAACTCCGCGCTGGAGAAAGTCCGTGTTGGAGAAAGTCTGTGTTGGAGAAACTCCGAGTTGGAGAAACTCCATGTTGGAGAAATTCCGCGCTGGAGAAAATCCGCGCTGGAGAAACTCCACGCTGGAGAAACTCCACGCTGGAGTAACTCCGCGCTGGAGGAACTCCGCGTTTGAGAAACTCCGCGCTGGAGAAACTCCGCATTGGAGAAACTCCGCGCTAGAGAAACTCTGCGCTGGAGAAACTCCGCGTTGAAGAAACTTCACGCTGGAGATACTCCGCGCTGGAGAAACTCCGCACAAGAGAAACTCCGCGTTTGAGAAACTCCGTAGTGGGGAAATTTTATGTTGGAGAAAGTCCGCGCTGGAGAAACTCCGCGCTGGAGAAACTCCATGTTGGAGAAACTCAGTGTTGGAGAAACTCCGCGCTGGAGATACTCCGCGCTGGAGAAACTCCGAGCTGGAGAAACTCCGCGTTGGAGAAACTCCCTGTTGGAGGTACTCCGTGCTGAAGAAACTCCGCACTGGAGAAACTCCGCGCTGGAGAAACTCCACGCTGGAGAAACACCGTGCTGGAGAAACTCCGCGCTGGAGAAAATCCGCGCTGGAGAAATTCCGTGCTTGAGAAAGTCCGTATTGGAGAAACCTCGTGTTGGAGAAACTCCGCGCTGGAGAAACTTCGCGCTGGAGAAACTCCACGCTGGAGAAAATCCGCGCTGGAGAAACTCCGCATTTGAGAAACTCCGCGTTGGAGACACTCCACGTTGGAGAACTCCGCCTTTGAGAAACTCCGCGCTGGAGAAACTCCGCGTTGGAGAAACTCCACGCTGGAGAAACTCCACGCTGGAGAAAAACCGCGCTGGAGAAACTCCGCATTTGAGAAACTCCGCGTTGGAGACACTCCGCGTTGGAGAAACTCCGCCTTTGAGAAACTCCGCGCCAGAGAAACTCCGCGTTGGAGAAACTCTGCGTTGGAGAAAGTCCGCTTTGGAGAAACTCCGCGTTGGAGAATGTCCGTGTTGGAGAAACTCCGCGCTGGAGAAACTCCGTGTTGGAGAAACTCCGCGTTGGAGAAACTCCGCGCTGGAGAAAGTCCGTGTTGGAGAAAGTCCGTGTTGGAGAAACTCCGAGTTGGAGAAACTCCGTGTTGGAGAAATTCCGCGCTGGAGAAAATCCGCGCTGGAGAAACTCCACGCTGGAGAAACTCCACTCTGGAGTAACTCCGCATTTGAGAAACTCCGCGTTGGAGAAACTCCGCCTTTGAGAAACTCCGCGCTGGAGAAACTCTGCATTGGAGAAACTCCGCACTAGAGAAACTCCGCGTTGGAGAAACTCCACGCTGGAGAATCTCTGCGTTGGAGAAACTCCGCGTTGGAGAAACTCCGCGCTGGAGAAAGTCCGTGTTAGAAAACGTCCGTGTTGTAGAAACTCCGCGTTGGAAAAACTCCGTAGTGGGGAAACTTTATGTTGGAGAAACTCCGCGCTGGAGAAACTCCGCGCTGGAGAAACTCCATGTTGGAGAAACTCAGTGTTGGAGAAACTCCGCGCTGGAGATACTCCGCCCTGGAGAAACTCCGAGCTGGAGAAACTCCGCGTTGGAGAAACTCCCTGTTGGAGATACTCCGTGCTGGAGAAACTCCTCACTGGAGAAACTCCGCGCTGGAGAAACTCCACGCTGGAGAAACTCCGTGCTGGAGAAACTCCGCGCTGCAGAAACTCCGCGTTGGAGAAACTCCGCCTTTGAGAAACTCCGCGCTGGAGAAACTCCGCGTTGGAGAAACTCCGCGCTAGAGAAACTCCGCGTTGGAGAAACTCCGCGTTGGAGAAACTCTGCGTTGGAGAAAGTCCGCTTTGGAGAAACTCCGCGTTGGAGAATGTCCGCGTTGGAGAAACTCTGCGCTGGAGAAACTCCGCGTTGGAGAAACTCCGTGTTGGAGAAAATCCGCGCTGGAGAAAGTCCGTGTTGGAGAAAGTCCTTGTTGGAGAAACTCCGAGTTGGAGAAACTCTGTGTTGGAGAAATTCCGCGCTGGAGAAACTCCGCGCTGGAGAAACCCCGCGCTGGAGAAAGTCCGCGGTGGAGAACCTCCGCGTTGGAGAAACTCCACGCTAGAGAAACTCCGCGCTGGAGAAACTCTGCGCTGGAGAAACTCCGGGCTGGAGAAACTCCACGCTGGAGAAACTCCGCGCTGGAGGAACTCCGCATTTGAGAAACTCCGCGTTGGAGAAACTCCGCCTTTGAGAAACTCCGCGCTGGAGAAACTCCGCGCTAGAGAAACTCCGCGTTGGAGAAACTCCACGTTGGAGAAACTCCGCGTTGGAGAATCTCTGCGTTGGAGAAACTCCGCGTTGGAGAAACTCCGCGCTGGAGAAAGTCCGTGTTAGAAAACGTCCGTGTTGTAGAAACTGCGAGTTGGAGAAACTCCGCGTTGGAGAAACTTCGCGGTGGAGAAACTCCGTGGTGGAGAAATTCCGCGCTGGAGAAACTCCGCGCTGGAGAAACCCCGCGCTGGAGAAAGTCCGCGGTGGAGAAACTCCGCGCTGGAGAAACTCCACGCTAGAGAAACTCCGCGCTGGAGAAACTCTGCGCTGGAGAATCTCCGGGCTGGAGAAACTCCACGCTGGAGAAACTCCGCATTTGAGAAACTCCGCTTTGGAGAAACTCTGCCTTTGTGAAACTCCGCGCTGGAGAAACTCCGCGTTGGAGAAACTCCACGTTAGAGAAACTCCGCGTTGGAGAAACTCCGCGCTGGAGAAACTCCGCGTTGGAGAAACTCCGGGTTGGAGAAACTCCGCGCTGGAGAAAGTCCGTGTTGGAGAAACTCCGCGTTGGAGAAACTCCGAGTTGGAGAAACTCCGTGTCTAAGAAATTCCACGCTGGAGAAACCCCGCGCTGGAGAAAGTCAGCGCTGGAGCAAGTCCGCGTTGGAGAAACTCCGCGTGGGAGAAACTCCACCCTGGAGAAATTCCGCGGTGGAGAAACTCTGCGCTGGAGAAACTCCACGCTAGAGAAACTCCGCGTTGAAGAAACTCCGCGCTGAAAAAACTCCGCACAGGAGAAACTCTGTGTTTGAGAAGCTGTACTGGATAAATTCCGCGATGGAGAAACTCCGCGCTGCAGAAACTCCGCGCTGGAGAAACTCCGTGTTGAAGAAACTCTGTGTTGAAGAAACTCCATGTTGGAGAAAGTCCGCGCTGGAGAAACTCCGCGTTGGAGAAACTCCGCGCTGGATAAACTCCGGGCTAGATAAGCTCCGCTCTGGAGAAACTCCGCGTTGGAGAAACTCCGCGTTGGAGAAACTTCGCTTTGAAGAAACTCCGCGCTGCAGAAACTCCGTGTTGGAGAAACTCCGTGTTGGAGAAACTCCGTCTTGGGGAAACTCCGGGTTGGAGAAACTCCACGCTAGAGAAATTCCGTGCTGGAGAAACTCCGCGCTGGAGAAACTCCATGATGGAGAAACTCTGTGTTGGAGAAACTCCGTGCTGGAGAAAGTCCGCGCTGGAGAAACTTCGTGCTGGAGAAACTCCGCGCTGGAGAAACTACGGGCTGGAGAAACTCCGCGCTGGAGAAACTCCACGTTGGAGAAACTCCGCGCTGGAGAAACTGCGGGTTGGAGAAACTCCGCGCTGGAGAAACTCCGCACAGGAGAAACTCCGTACTGGGGAAACTTCATGTTGGAGAAACTCCGCGCTGGAGAAACTCCGCGTTGGAGAAACTTCGCGCTAGAGAAACTCCGCGTTGGAGAAACTCTGCGTTGGAGAAAGTCCGCTTTGGAGAAACTCCGCGTTGGAGAATGTCCGTGTTGGAGAAACTCCGCGCTGGAGAAACTCCGCGTTGGAGAAACTCCGCGTTGGAGAAACTCCGCGCTGGAGAAAGTCCGTGTTGGAGAAAGTCCGTGTTGGAGAAACTCCGAGTTGGAGAAACTCCATGTTGGAGAAATTCCGCGCTGGAGAAAATCCGCGCTGGAGAAACTCCACGCTGGAGAAACTCCACGCTGGAGTAACTCCGCGCTGGAGGAACTCCGCATTTGAGAAACTCCGCGCTGGAGAATCTCCGCATTGGAGAAACTCCGCGCTAGAGAAACTCTGCGCTGGAGAAACTCCGCGTTGAAGAAACTTCACGCTGGAGATACTCCGCGCTGGAGAAACTCCGCACAGGAGAAACTCTGCGTTTGAGAAACTCCGTAGTGGGGAAATTTTATGTTGGAGAAACTACGCGCTGGAGAAACTCCGCGCTGGAGAAACTCCATGTTGGAGAAACTCAGTGTTGGAGAAACTCCGCGCTGGAGATACTCCGCGCTGGAGAAACTCCGAGCTGGAGAAACTCCGCGTTGGAGAAACTCCCTGTTGGAGGTACTCCGTGCTGGAGAAACTCCGCACTGGAGAAACTCCGCGCTGGAGAAACTCCACGCTGGAGAAACTCCGTGCTGGAGAAACTCCGCGCTGCAGAAACTCTGTGCTGGAGAAACTCCGCTTTGGAGAAAGTCCGCGGTGGAGAAACTCCGGGTTGGAGAAACTCCGCGCTGGAGAAAATCCGCGCTGGAGAAATTCCGTGCTTGAGAAAGTCCGTATTGGAGAAACCTCGTGTTGGAGAAACTCCGCGCTGGAGAAACTTCGCGCTGGAGAAACTCCACGCTGGAGAAAATCCGCGCTGGAGAAACTCCGCATTTGAGAAACTCCGCGTTGGAGACACTCCACGTTGGAGAACTCCGCCTTTCAGAAACTCCGCGCTGGAGAAACTCCGCGTTGGAGAAACTCCACGCTGGAGAAACTCCACGCTGGAGAAAAACCGCGCTGGAGAAACTCCGCATTTGAGAAACTCCGCGTTGGAGACACTCCGCGTTGGAGAAACTCCGCCTTTGAGAAACTCCGCGCCAGAGAAACTCCGCGTTGGAGAAACTCTGCGTTGGAGAAAGTCCGCTTTGGGGAAACTCCGCGTTGGAGAATGTCCGTGTTGGAGAAACTCCGCGCTGGAGAAACTCCGCGTTGGAGAAACTCCGCGTTGGAGAAACTCCGCGCTGGAGAAAGTCCGTGTTGGAGAAAGTCCGTGTTGGAGAAACTCCGAGTTGGAGAAACTCCGTGTTGGAGAAATTCCGCGCTGGAGAAAATCCGCGCTGGAGAAACTCCACGCTGGAGAAACTCCACTCTGGAGTAACTCCGCATTTGAGAAACTCCGCGTTGGAGAAACTCCGCCTTTGAGAAACTCCGCGCTGGAGAAACTCCGCATTGGAGAAACTCCGCGCTAGAGAAACTCCGCGTTGGAGAAACTCCACGTTGGAGAAACTCCACGCTGGAGAATCTCTGCGTTGGAGAAACTCCGCGTTGGAGAAACTCCGCGCTGGAGAAAGTCCGTGTTAGAAAACGTCCGTGTTGTAGAAACTCCGCGTTGGAAAAACTCCGCGTTGGAGAAACTCTGCATTGGAGAATGTCCGCGTTGGAGAAACTCCGCGCTGGAGAAACTCCGCTTTGGAGAAACTCCGCGCGGGAGAAAGTACGTGTTAAAGAAAGTCCGTGTCAGAGAAACTCCGAGTTGGAGAAACTCCGTGTTGTAGAAATTCCGCGCTGGAGAAACTCCGCGCTGGAGAAACTCCGCATTGGAGAAACTCCACGCTGGAGATACTCCGCGCTGGAGAAACTCCGCACATGAGAAACTCCGCGTTTGAGAAACTCCGTAGTGGGGAAACTTTATGTTGGAGAAACTCCGCGCTGGAGAAACTCCGCGCTGGAGAAACTCCATGTTGGAGAAACTCAGTGTTGGAGAAACTCCGCGCTGGAGATACTCCGCCCTGGAGAAACTCCGAGCTGGAGAAACTCCGCGTTGGAGAAACTCCCTGTTGGAGATACTCCGTGCTGGAGAAACTCCGCACTGGAGAAACTCCGCGCTGGAGAAACTCCACGCTGGAGAAACTCCGTGCTGGAGAAACTCCGCGCTGCAGAAACTCCGCGTTGGAGAAACTCCGCGTTGGAGAAACTTTGCTTTGAAGAAACTCCGCGCTGGAGAAACTCTGTGTTGGAGAAACTCTGCGTTGGAGAAACTCCGCGGTGGAGAAACTCCGGGTTGGAGAAACTCCGCGCTGGAGAAAATCCGCGCTGGAGAAATTCCGTGCTTGAGAAAGTCCGTATTGGAGAAACCTCGTGTTGGAGAAACTCCGCGCTGGATAAACTTCGCGCTGGAGAAACTCCACGCTGGAGAAAATCCGCGCTGGAGAAACTCCGCATTTGAGAAACTCCGCGTTGGATACACTCCGTGTTGAAGAAACTCCGCCTTTGAGAAACTCCGCGCTGGAGAAACTCCGCGTTGGAGAAACTCCGCGCTAGAGAAACTCCGCGTTGGAGAAACTCCGCGTTGGAGAAACTCTGCGTTGGAGAAACTCCGCTTTGGAGAAACTCCGCGTTGGAGAATGTCCGCGTTGGAGAAACTCTGCGCTGGAGAAACTCCGCGTTGGAGAAACTCCGCGTTGGAGAAACTCCGCGCTGGAGAAAGTCCGTGTTGGAGAAAGTCCTTGTTGGAGAAACTCCGTGTTGGAGAAATTCCGCGCTGGAGAAACTCCGCGCTGGAGAAACCCCGCGCTGGAGAAAGTCCGCGGTGGAGAACCTCCGCGTTGGAGAAACTCCGCGCTGGAGAAACTCCGCGCTAGAGAAACTCCGCGTTGGAGAAACTCCACGTTGGAGAAACTCCGCGCTGGAGAATCTCTGCGTTGGAGAAACTCCGCGTTGGAGAAACTCCGCGCTGGAGAAAGTCCGTGTTAGAAAACGTCCGTGTTGTAGAAACTGCGAGTTGGAGAAACTCCGCGTTGGAGAAACTTCGCGGTGGAGAAACTCCGTGTTGGAGAAATTCCGCGCTGGAGAAACTCCGCGCTGGAGAAACCCCGCGCTGGAGAAAGTCCGCGGTGGAGAAACTCCGCGCTGGAGAAACTCCACGCTAGAGAAACTCCGCGCTGGAGAAACTCTGCGCTGGAGAATCTCCGGGCTGGAGAAACTCCACGCTGAAGAAACTCCGTGCAGGAGAAACTCCGCATTTGAGAAACTCCGCTTTGGAGAAACTCTGCCTTTGCGAAACTCCGCGCTGGAGAAACTCCCCGTTGGAGAAACTCTACGTTAGAGAAACTCCGCGTTGGAGAAACTCCGCGCTGGAGAAACTCCGCGTTGGAGTAACTCCGCGTTGGAGAAACTCCGCGCTGGAGAAAGTCCGTGTTGGAGAAACTTCGCGTTGGAGAAACTCCGAGTTGGAGAAACTCCGTGTCTAAGAAATTCCACGCTGGAGAAACCCCGCGCTGGAGAAAGTCAGCGCTGGAGAAAGTCCGCGTTGGAGAAACTCCGCGTAGGAGAAACTCCACCCTGGAGAAATTCCGCGGTGGAGAAACTCTGCGCTGGAGAAACTCCACGCTAGAGAAACTCCGCGTTGAAGAAACTCCGCGCTGAAAAAACTCCGCACAGGAGAAACTCCGTGTTTGAGAAGCTGTACTGGATAAATTCCGCGATGGAGAAACTCCGCGCTGCAGAAACTCCGCGCTGGAGAAACTCCGTGTTGGAGAAACTCTGTGTTGAAGAAACTCCATGTTGGAGAAAGTCCGCGCTGGAGAAACTCCGCGTTGGAGAAACTCCGCGCTGGATAAACTCCGGGCTGGATAAGCTCCGCTCTGGAGAAACTCCGCGTTGGAGAAACTCCGCGTTGGAGAAACTTCGCTTTGAAGAAACTCCGCGCTGCAGAAACTCCGTGTTGGAGAAACTCCGTGTTGGAGAAACTCCGTCTTGGGGAAACTCCGGGTTGGAGAAACTCCACGCTAGAGAAATTCCGTGCTGGAGAAACTCCGCGCTGGAGAAACTCCATGATGGAGAAACTCTGTGTTGGAGAAACTCCGTGCTGGAGAAAGTCCGCGCTGGAGAAACTTCGTGCTGGAGAAACTCCGCGCTGGAGAAACTACGGGCTGGAGAAACTCCGCGCTGGAGAAACTCCACGTTGGAGAAACTCCGCGCTGGAGAAACTGCGGGTTGGAGAAACTCCGCGCTGGAGAAACTCCGCACAGGAGAAACTCCGTACTGGGGAAACTTCATGTTGGAGAAACTCCGCGCTGGAGAAACTCCGCGTTGGAGAAACTTCGCGCTAGAGAAACTCCGCGTTGGAGAAACTCTGCGTTGGAGAAAGTCCGCTTTGGAGAAACTCCGCGTTGGAGAATGTCCGTGTTGGAGAAACTCCGCGCTGGAGAAACTCCGCGTTGGAGAAACTCCGCGTTGGAGAAACTCCGCGCTGGAGAAAGTCCGTGTTGGAGAAAGTCTGTGTTGGAGAAACTCCGAGTTGGAGAAACTCCATGTTGGAGAAATTCCGCGCTGGAGAAAATCCGCGCTGGAGAAACTCCACGCTGGAGAAACTCCACGCTGGAGTAACTCCGCGCTGGAGGAACTCCGCGTTTGAGAAACTCCGCGCTGGAGAAACTCCGCATTGGAGAAACTCCGCGCTAGAGAAACTCTGCGCTGGAGAAACTCCGCGTTGAAGAAACTTCACGCTGGAGATACTCCGCGCTGGAGAAACTCCGAACAGGAGAAACTCCGCGTTTGAGAAACTCCGTAGTGGGGAAATTTTATGTTGGAGAAAGTCCGCGCTGGAGAAACTCCGCGCTGGAGAAACTCCATGTTGGAGAAACTCAGTGTTGGAGAAACTCCGCGCTGGAGATACTCCGCGCTGGAGAAACTCCGAGCTGGAGAAACTCCGCGTTGGAGAAACTCCCTGTTGGAGGTACTCCGTGCTGAAGAAACTCCGCACTGGAGAAACTCCGCGCTGGAGAAACTCCACGCTGGAGAAACTCCGTGCTGGAGAAACTCCGCGCTGGAGAAAATCCGCGCTGGAGAAATTCCGTGCTTGAGAAAGTCCGTATTGGAGAAACCTCGTGTTGGAGAAACTCCGCGCTGGAGAAACTTCGCGCTGGAGAAACTCCACGCTGGAGAAAATCCGCGCTGGAGAAACTCCGCATTTGAGAAACTCCGCGTTGGAGACACTCCACGTTGGAGAACTCCGCCTTTGAGAAACTCCGCGCTGGAGAAACTGCGGGTTGGAGAAACTCCGCGCTGGAGAAACTCCGCACAGGAGAAACTCCGTACTGGGGAAACTTCATGTTGGAGAAACTCCGCGCTGGAGAAACTCCGCGTTGGAGAAACTTCGCGCTAGAGAAACTCCGCGTTGGAGAAACTCTGCGTTGGAGAAAGTCCGCTTTGGAGAAACTCCGCGTTGGAGAATGTCCGTGTTGGAGAAACTCCGCGCTGGAGAAACTCCGCGTTGGAGAAACTCCGCGTTGGAGAAACTCCGCGCTGGAGAAAGTCCGTGTTGGAGAAAGTCTGTGTTGGAGAAACTCCGAGTTGGAGAAACTCCATGTTGGAGAAATTCCGCGCTGGAGAAAATCCGCGCTGGAGAAACTCCACGCTGGAGAAACTCCACGCTGGAGTAACTCCGCGCTGGAGGAACTCCGCGTTTGAGAAACTCCGCGCTGGAGAAACTCCGCATTGGAGAAACTCCGCGCTAGAGAAACTCTGCGCTGGAGAAACTCCGCGTTGAAGAAACTTCACGCTGGAGATACTCCGCGCTGGAGAAACTCCGCACAAGAGAAACTCCGCGTTTGAGAAACTCCGTAGTGGGGAAATTTTATGTTGGAGAAAGTCCGCGCTGGAGAAACTCCGCGCTGGAGAAACTCCATGTTGGAGAAACTCAGTGTTGGAGAAACTCCGCGCTGGAGATACTCCGCGCTGGAGAAACTCCGAGCTGGAGAAACTCCGCGTTGGAGAAACTCCCTGTTGGAGGTACTCCGTGCTGAAGAAACTCCGCACTGGAGAAACTCCGCGCTGGAGAAACTCCACGCTGGAGAAACACCGTGCTGGAGAAACTCCGCGCTGGAGAAAATCCGCGCTGGAGAAATTCCGTGCTTGAGAAAGTCCGTATTGGAGAAACCTCGTGTTGGAGAAACTCCGCGCTGGAGAAACTTCGCGCTGGAGAAACTCCACGCTGGAGAAAATCCGCGCTGGAGAAACTCCGCATTTGAGAAACTCCGCGTTGGAGACACTCCACGTTGGAGAACTCCGCCTTTGAGAAACTCCGCGCTGGAGAAACTCCGCGTTGGAGAAACTCCACGCTGGAGAAACTCCACGCTGGAGAAAAACCGCGCTGGAGAAACTCCGCATTTGAGAAACTCCGCGTTGGAGACACTCCGCGTTGGAGAAACTCCGCCTTTGAGAAACTCCGCGCCAGAGAAACTCCGCGTTGGAGAAACTCTGCGTTGGAGAAAGTCCGCTTTGGAGAAACTCCGCGTTGGAGAATGTCCGTGTTGGAGAAACTCCGCGCTGGAGAAACTCCGTGTTGGAGAAACTCCGCGTTGGAGAAACTCCGCGCTGGAGAAAGTCCGTGTTGGAGAAAGTCCGTGTTGGAGAAACTCCGAGTTGGAGAAACTCCGTGTTGGAGAAATTCCGCGCTGGAGAAAATCCGCGCTGGAGAAACTCCACGCTGGAGAAACTCCACTCTGGAGTAACTCCGCATTTGAGAAACTCCGCGTTGGAGAAACTCCGCCTTTGAGAAACTCCGCGCTGGAGAAACTCTGCATTGGAGAAACTCCGCACTAGAGAAACTCCGCGTTGGAGAAACTCCACGCTGGAGAATCTCTGCGTTGGAGAAACTCCGCGTTGGAGAAACTCCGCGCTGGAGAAAGTCCGTGTTAGAAAACGTCCGTGTTGTAGAAACTCCGCGTTGGAAAAACTCCGCGTTGGAGAAACTCTGCATTGGAGAATGTCCGCGTTGGAGAAACTCCGCGCTGGAGAAACTCCGCTTTGGAGAAACTCCGCGCGGGAGAAAGTACGTGTTAAAGAAAGTCCGTGTCAGAGAAACTCCGAGTTGGAGAAACTCCGTGTTGTAGAAATTCCGCGCTGGAGAAACTCCGCGCTGGAGAAACTCCGCATTGGAGAAACTCCACGCTGGAGATACTCCGCGCTGGAGAAACTCCGCACAGGAGAAACTCCGCGTTTGAGAAACTCCGTAGTGGGGAAACTTTATGTTGGAGAAACTCCGCGCTGGAGAAACTCCGCGCTGGAGAAACTCCATGTTGGAGAAACTCAGTGTTGGAGAAACTCCGCGCTGGAGATACTCCGCCCTGGAGAAACTCCGAGCTGGAGAAACTCCGCGTTGGAGAAACTCCCTGTTGGAGATACTCCGTGCTGGAGAAACTCCTCACTGGAGAAACTCCGCGCTGGAGAAACTCCACGCTGGAGAAACTCCGTGCTGGAGAAACTCCGCGCTGCAGAAACTCCGCGTTGGAGAAACTCCGCCTTTCAGAAACTCCGCGCTGGAGAAACTCCGCGTTGGAGAAACTCCGCGCTAGAGAAACTCCGCGTTGGAGAAACTCCGCGTTGGAGAAACTCTGCGTTGGAGAAAGTCCGCTTTGGAGAAACTCCGCGTTGGAGAATGTCCGCGTTGGAGAAACTCTGCGCTGGAGAAACTCCGCGTTGGAGAAACTCCGTGTTGGAGAAAATCCGCGCTGGAGAAAGTCCGTGTTGGAGAAAGTCCTTGTTGGAGAAACTCCGAGTTGGAGAAACTCTGTGTTGGAGAAATTCCGCGCTGGAGGAACTCCGCGCTGGAGAAACCCCGCGCTGGAGAAAGTCCGCGGTGGAGAACCTCCGCGTTGGAGAAACTCCACGCTAGAGAAACTCCGCGCTGGAGAAACTCTGCGCTGGAGAAACTCCGGGCTGGAGAAACTCCACGCTGGAGAAACTCCGCGCTGGAGGAACTCCGCATTTGAGAAACTCCGCGTTGGAGAAACTCCGCCTTTGAGAAACTCCGCGCTGGAGAAACTCCGCGCTGGAGAAAGTCCGCGGTGGAGAACCTCCGCGTTGGAGAAACTCCACGCTAGAGAAACTCCGCGCTGGAGAAACTCTGCGCTGGAGAAAATCCGCGCTGGAGAAACTCCACGCTGGAGAAACTCCACTCTGGAGTAACTCCGCATTTGAGAAACTCCGCCTTTGAGAAACTCCGCCTTTGAGAAACTCCGCGCTGGAGAAACTCCGCATTGGAGAAACTCCGCGCTAGAGAAACTCCGCGTTGGAGAAACTCCACGTTGGAGAAACTCCACGCTGGAGAATCTCTGCGTTGGAGAAACTCCGCGTTGGAGAAACTCCGCGCTGGAGAAAGTCCGTGTTAGAAAACGTCCGTGTTGTAGAAACTCCGCGTTGGAAAAACTCCGCGTTGGAGAAACTCTGCATTGGAGAATGTCCGCGTTGGAGAAACTCCACGCTGGAGAAACTCCGCTTTGGAGAAACTCCGCGCGGGAGAAAGTACGTGTTAAAGAAAGTCCGTGTCAGAGAAACTCCGATTTGGAGAAACTCCGTGTTGTAGAAATTCCGCGCTGGAGAAACTCCGCGCTGGAGAAACTCCGCATTGGAGAAACTCCACGCTGGAGATACTCCGCGCTGGAGAAACTCCGCACAGGAGAAACTCCGCGTTTGAGAAACTCCGTAGTGGGGAAACTTTATGTTGGAGAAACTCCGCGCTGGAGAAACTCCGCGCTGGAGAAACTCCATGTTGGAGAAACTCAGTGTTGGAGAAACTCCGCGCTGGAGATACTCCGCCCTGGAGAAACTCCGAGCTGGAGAAACTCCGCGTTGGAGAAACTCCCTGTTGGAGATACTCCGTGCTGGAGAAACTCCTCACTGGAGAAACTCCGCGCTGGAGAAACTCCACGCTGGAGAAACTCCGTGCTGGAGAAACTCCGCGCTGCAGAAACTCCGCGTTGGAGAAACTCCGCCTTTGAGAAACTCCGCGCTGGAGAAACTCCGCGTTGGAGAAACTCCGCGCTAGAGAAACTCCGCGTTGGAGAAACTCCGCGTTGGAGAAACTCTGCGTTGGAGAAAGTCCGCTTTGGAGAAACTCCGCGTTGGAGAATGTCCGCGTTGGAGAAACTCTGCGCTGGAGAAACTCCGCGTTGGAGAAACTCCGTGTTGGAGAAAATCCGCGCTGGAGAAAGTCCGTGTTGGAGAAAGTCCTTGTTGGAGAAACTCCGAGTTGGAGAAACTCTGTGTTGGAGAAATTCCGCGCTGGAGAAACTCCGCGCTGGAGAAACCCCGCGCTGGAGAAAGTCCGCGGTGGAGAACCTCCGCGTTGGAGAAACTCCACGCTAGAGAAACTCCGCGCTGGAGAAACTCTGCGCTGGAGAAACTCCGGGCTGGAGAAACTCCACGCTGGAGAAACTCCGCGCTGGAGGAACTCCGCATTTGAGAAACTCCGCGTTGGAGAAACTCCGCCTTTGAGAAACTCCGCGCTGGAGAAACTCCGCGCTAGAGAAACTCCGCGTTGGAGAAACTCCACGTTGGAGAAACTCCGCGTTGGAGAATCTCTGCGTTGGAGAAACTCCGCGTTGGAGAAACTCCGCGCTGGAGAAAGTCCGTGTTAGAAAACGTCCGTGTTGTAGAAACTGCGAGTTGGAGAAACTCCGCGTTGGAGAAACTTCGCGGTGGAGAAACTGCGTGGTGGAGAAATTCCGCGCTGGAGAAACTCCGCGCTGGAGAAACCCCGCGCTGGAGAAAGTCCGCGGTGGAGAAACTCCGCGCTGGAGAAACTCCACGCTAGAGAAACTCCGCGCTGGAGAAACTCTGCGCTGGAGAATCTCCGGGCTGGAGAAACTCCACGCTGGAGAAACTCCGCATTTGAGAAACTCCGCTTTGGAGAAACTCTGCCTTTGTGAAACTCCGCGCTGGAGAAACTCCGCGTTGGAGAAACTCCACGTTAGAGAAACTCCGCGTTGGAGAAACTCCGCGCTGGAGAAACTCCGCGTTGGAGAAACTCCGGGTTGGAGAAACTCCGCGCTGGAGAAAGTCCGTGTTGGAGAAACTCCGCGTTGGAGAAACTCTGAGTTGGAGAAACTCCGTGTCTAAGAAATTCCACGCTGGAGAAACCCCGCGCTGGAGAAAGTCAGCGCTGGAGCAAGTCCGCGTTGGAGAAACTCCGCGTGGGAGAAACTCCACCCTGGAGAAATTCCGCGGTGGAGAAACTCTGCGCTGGAGAAACTCCACGCTAGAGAAACTCCGCGTTGAAGAAACTCCGCGCTGAAAAAACTCCGCAAAGGAGAAACTCCGTGTTTGAGAAGCTGTACTGGATAAATTCCGCGATGGAGAAACTCCGCGCTGCAGAAACTCCGCGCTGGAGAAACTCCGTGTTGAAGAAACTCTGTGTTGAAGAAACTCCATGTTCGAGAAAGTCCGCGCTGGAGAAACTCCGCGTTGGAGAAACTCCGCGCTGGATAAACTCCGGGCTAGATAAGCTCCGCTCTGGAGAAACTCCGCGTTGGAGAAACTCCGCGTTGGAGAAACTTCGCTTTGAAGAAACTCCGCGCTGCAGAAACTCCGTGTTGGAGAAACTCCGTGTTGGAGAAACTCCGTCTTGGGGAAACTCCGGGTTGGAGAAACTCCACGCTAGAGAAATTCCGTGCTGGAGAAACTCCGCGCTGGAGAAACTCCATGATGGAGAAACTCTGTGTTGGAGAAACTCCGTGCTGGAGAAAGTCCGCGCTGGAGAAACTTCGTGCTGGAGAAACTCCGCGCTGGAGAAACTACGGGCTGGAGAAACTCCGCGCTGGAGAAACTCCACGTTGGAGAAACTCCGCGCTGGAGAAACTGCGGGTTGGAGAAACTCCGCGCTGGAGAAACTCCGCACAGGAGAAACTCCGTACTGGGGAAACTTCATGTTGGAGAAACTCCGCGCTGGAGAAACTCCGCGTTGGAGAAACTTCGCGCTAGAGAAACTCCGCGTTGGAGAAACTCTGCGTTGGAGAAACTCCATGTTGGAGAAATTCCGCGCTGGAGAAAATCCGCGCTGGAGAAACTCCACGCTGGAGAAACTCCACGCTGGAGTAACTCCGCGCTGGAGGAACTCCGCATTTGAGAAACTCCGCGCTGGAGAAACTCCGCATTGGAGAAACTCCGCGCTAGAGAAACTCTGCGCTGGAGAAACTCCGCGTTGAAGAAACTTCACGCTGGAGATACTCCGCGCTGGAGAAACTCCGCACAGGAGAAACTCTGCGTTTGAGAAACTCCGTAGTGGGGAAATTTTATGTTGGAGAAACTCCGCGCTGGAGAAACTCCGCGCTGGAGAAACTCCATGTTGGAGAAACTCAGTGTTGGAGAAACTCCGCGCTGGAGATACTCCGCGCTGGAGAAACTCCGAGCTGGAGAAACTCCGCGTTGGAGAAACTCCCTGTTGGAGGTACTCCGTGCTGGAGAAACTCCGCACTGGAGAAACTCCGCGCTGGAGAAACTCCACGCTGGAGAAACTCCGTGCTGGAGAAACTCCGCGCTGCAGAAACTCTGTGCTGGAGAAACTCCGCTTTGGAGAAAGTCCGCGGTGGAGAAACTCCGGGTTGGAGAAACTCCGCGCTGGAGAAAATCCGCGCTGGAGAAATTCCGTGCTTGAGAAAGTCCGTATTGGAGAAACCTCGTGTTGGAGAAACTCCGCGCTGGAGAAACTTCGCGCTGGAGAAACTCCACGCTGGAGAAAATCCGCGCTGGAGAAACTCCGCATTTGAGAAACTCCGCGTTGGAGACACTCCACGTTGGAGAACTCCGCCTTTGAGAAACTCCGCGCTGGAGAAACTCCGCGTTGGAGAAACTCCACGCTGGAGAAACTCCACGCTGGAGAAAAACCGCGCTGGAGAAACTCCGCATTTGAGAAACTCCGCGTTGGAGACACTCCGCGTTGGAGAAACTCCGCCTTTGAGAAACTCCGCGCCAGAGAAACTCCGCGTTGGAGAAACTCTGCGTTGGAGAAAGTCCGCTTTGGGGAAACTCCGCGTTGGAGAATGTCCGTGTTGGAGAAACTCCGCGCTGGAGAAACTCCGCGTTGGAGAAACTCCGCGTTGGAGAAACTCCGCGCTGGAGAAAGTCCGTGTTGGAGAAAGTCCGTGTTGGAGAAACTCCGAGTTGGAGAAACTCCGTGTTGGAGAAATTCCGCGCTGGAGAAAATCCGCGCTGGAGAAACTCCACGCTGGAGAAACTCCTCTCTGGAGTAACTCCGCATTTGAGAAACTCCGCCTTTGAGAAACTCCGCGCTGGAGAAACTCCGCATTGGAGAAACTCCGCGCTAGAGAAACTCCGCGTTGGAGAAACTCCACGTTGGAGAAACTCCACGCTGGAGAATCTCTGCGTTGGAGAAACTCCGCGTTGGAGAAACTCCGCGCTGGAGAAAGTCCGTGTTAGAAAACGTCCGTGTTGTAGAAACTCCGCGTTGGAAAAACTCCGCGTTGGAGAAACTCTGCATTGGAGAATGTCCGCGTTGGAGAAACTCCGCGCTGGAGAAACTCCGCTTTGGAGAAACTCCGCGCGGGAGAAAGTACGTGTTAAAGAAAGTCCGTGTCAGAGAAACTCCGAGTTGGAGAAACTCCGTGTTGTAGAAATTCCGCGCTGGAGAAACTCCGCGCTGGAGAAACTCCGCATTGGAGAAACTCCACGCTGGAGATACTCCGCGCTGGAGAAACTCCGCGCTGGAGAAACTCCATGTTGGAGAAACTCAGTGTTGGAGAAACTCCGCGCTGGAGATACTCCGCCCTGGAGAAACTCCGAGCTGGAGAATCTCCGCGTTGGAGAAACTCCCTGTTGGAGATACTCCGTGCTGGAGAAACTCCGCACTGGAGAAACTCCGCGCTGGAGAAACTCCACGCTGGAGAAACTCCGTGCTGGAGAAACTCCGCGCTGCAGAAACTCCGCGTTGGAGAAACTCCGCGTTGGAGAAACTTTGCTTTGAAGAAACTCCGCGCTGGAGAAACTCTGTGTTGGAGAAACTCTGCGTTGGAGAAACTCCGCGGTGGAGAAACTCCGGGTTGGAGAAACTCCGCGCTGGAGAAATTCCGTGCTTGAGAAAGTCCGTATTGGAGAAACCTCGTGTTGGAGAAACTCCGCGCTGGAGAAACTTCGCGCTGGAGAAACTCCACGCTGGAGAAAATCCGCGCTGGAGAAACTCCGCATTTGAGAAACTCCGCATTGGATACACTCCGTGTTGGAGAAACTCCGCCTTTGAGAAACTCCGCGCTGGAGAAACTCCGCGTTGGAGAAACTCCGCGCTAGAGAAACTCCGCGTTGGAGAAACTCCGCGTTGGAGAAACTCTGCGTTGGAGAAACTCCGCTTTGGAGAAACTCCGCGTTGGAGAATGTGCGCGTTGGAGAAACTCTGCGCTGGAGAAACTCCGCGTTGGAGAAACTCCGCGTTGGAGAAACTCCGCGCTGGAGAAAGTCCGTGTTGGAGAAAGTCCTTGTTGGAGAAACTCCGTGTTGGAGAAATTCCGCGCTGGAGAAACTCCGCGCTGGAGAAACCCCGCGCTGGAGAAAGTCCGCGGTGGAGAACCTCCGCGTTGGAGAAACTCCGCGCTGGAGAAACTCCGCGCTAGAGAAACTCCGCGTTGGAGAAACTCCACGTTGGAGAAACTCCGCGCTGGAGAATCTGCGTTGGAGAAACTCCGCGTTGGAGAAACTCCGCGCTGGAGAAAGTCCGTGTTAGAAAACGTCCGTGTTGTAGAAACTGCGAGTTGGAGAAACTCCGCGTTGGAGAAACTTCGCGGTGGAGAAACTCCGTGTTGGAGAAATTCCGCGCTGGAGAAACTCCGCGCTGGAGAAACCCCGCGCTGGAGAAAGTCCGCGGTGGAGAAACTCCGCGCTGGAGAAACTCCACGCTAGAGAAACTCCGCGCTGGAGAAACTCTGCGCTGGAGAATCTCCGGGCTGGAGAAACTCCACGCTGGAGAAACTCCGTGCAGGAGAAACTCCGCATTTGAGAAACTCCGCTTTGGAGAAACTCTGCCTTTGCGAAACTCCGCGCTGGAGAAACTCCCCGTTGGAGAAACTCTACGTTAGAGAAACTCCGCGTTGGAGAAACTCCGCGCTGGAGAAACTCCGCGTTGGAGTAACTCCGCGTTGGAGAAACTCCGCGCTGGAGAAAGTCCGTGTTGGAGAAACTCCGCGTTGGAGAAACTCCGAGTTGGAGAAACTCCGTGTCTAAGAAATTCCACGCTGGAGAAACCCCGCGCTGGAGAAAGTCAGCGCTGGAGAAAGTCCGCGTTGGAGAAACTCCGCGTAGGAGAAACTCCACCCTGGAGAAATTCCGCGGTGGAGAAACTCTGCGCTGGAGAAACTCCACGCTAGAGAAACTCCGCGTTGAAGAAACTCCGCGCTGAAAAAACTCCGCACAGGAGAAACTCCGTGTTTGAGAAGCTGTACTGGATAAATTCCGCGATGGAGAAACTCCGCGCTGCAGAAACTCCGCGCTGGAGAAACTCCGTGTTGGAGAAACTCTGTGTTGAAGAAACTCCATGTTGGAGAAAGTCCGCGCTGGAGAAACTCCGCGTTGGAGAAACTCCGCGCTGGATAAACTCCGGGCTGGATAAGCTCCGTCTTGGGGAAACTCCGGGTTGGAGAAACTCCACGCTAGAGAAATTCCGTGCTGGAGAAACTCCGCGCTGGAGAAACTCCATGATGGAGAAACTCTGTGTTGGAGAAACTCCGTGCTGGAGAAAGTCCGCGCTGGAGAAACTTCGTGCTGGAGAAACTCCGCGCTGGAGAAACTACGGGCTGGAGAAACTCCGCGCTGGAGAAACTCCACGTTGGAGAAACTCCGCGCTGGAGAAACTGCGGGTTGGAGAAACTCCGCGCTGGAGAAACTCCGCACAGGAGAAACTCCGTACTGGGGAAACTTCATGTTGGAGAAACTCCGCGCTGGAGAAACTCCGCGTTGGAGAAACTTCGCGCTAGAGAAACTCCGCGTTGGAGAAACTCCGCGTTGGAGAAACTTCGCTTTGAAGAAACTCCGCGCTGCAGAAACTCCGTGTTGGAGAAACTCCGTGTTGGAGAAACTCCGTCTTGGGGAAACTCCGGGTTGGAGAAACTCCACGCTAGAGAAATTCCGTGCTGGAGAAACTCCGCGCTGGAGAAACTCCATGATGGAGAAACTCTGTGTTGGAGAAACTCCGTGCTGGAGAAAGTCCGCGCTGGAGAAACTTCGTGCTGGAGAAACTCCGCGCTGGAGAAACTACGGGCTGGAGAAACTCCGCGCTGGAGAAACTCCACGTTGGAGAAACTCCGCGCTGGAGAAACTGCGGGTTGGAGAAACTCCGCGCTGGAGAAACTCCGCACAGGAGAAACTCGGTACTGGGGAAACTTCATGTTGGAGAAACTCCGCGCTGGAGAAACTCCGCGTTGGAGAAACTTCGCGCTAGAGAAACTCCGCGTTGGAGAAACTCTGCGTTGGAGAAAGTCCGCTTTGGAGAAACTCCGCGTTGGAGAATGTCCGTGTTGGAGAAACTCCGCGCTGGAGAAACTCCGCGTTGGAGAAACTCCGCGTTGGAGAAACTCCGCGCTGGAGAAAGTCCGTGTTGGAGAAAGTCCGTGTTGGAGAAACTCCGAGTTGGAGAAACTCCATGTTGGAGAAATTCCGCGCTGGAGAAAATCCGCGCTGGAGAAACTCCACGCTGGAGAAACTCCACGCTGGAGTAACTCCGCGCTGGAGGAACTCCGCATTTGAGAAACTCCGCGCTGGAGAAACTCCGCATTGGAGAAACTCCGCGCTAGAGAAACTCTGCGCTGGAGAAACTCCGCGTTGAAGAAACTTCACGCTGGAGATACTCCGCGCTGGAGAAACTCCGCACAGGAGAAACTCCGCGTTTGAGAAACTCCGTAGTGGGGAAATTTTATGTTGGAGAAACTCCGCGCTGGAGAAACTCCGCGCTGGAGAAACTCCATGTTGGAGAAACTCAGTGTTGGAGAAACTCCGCGCTGGAGATACTCCGCGCTGGAGAAACTCCGAGCTGGAGAAACTCCGCGTTGGAGAAACTCCCTGTTGGAGGTACTCCGTGCTGGAGAAACTCCGCACTGGAGAAACTCCGCGCTGGAGAAACTCCACGCTGGAGAAACTCCGTGCTGTAGAAACTCCGCGCTGCAGAAACTCTGTGCTGGAGAAACTCCGCTTTGGAGAAAGTCCGCGGTGGAGAAACTCCGGGTTGGAGAAACTCCGCGCTGGAGAAAATCCGCGCTGGAGAAATTCCGTGCTAGAGAAAGTCCGTATTGGAGAAACCTCGTGTTGGAGAAACTCCGCGCTGGAGAAACTTCGCGCTGGAGAAACTCCACGCTGGAGAAAATCCGCGCTGGAGAAACTCCGCATTTGAGAAACTCCGCGTTGGAGACACTCCACGTTGGAGAACTAGAAACTCCGCGCTGGAGAAACTCCGCGTTGGAGAAACTCCACGCTGGAGAAACTCCACGCTGGAGAAAAACCGCGCTGGAGAAACTCCGCATTTGAGAAACTCCGCGTTGGAGACACTCCGCGTTGGAGAAACTCCGCCTTTGAGAAACTCCGCGCCAGAGAAACTCCGCGTTGGAGAAACTCTGCGTTGGAGAAAGTCCGCTTTGGAGAAACTCCGCGTTGGAGAATGTCCGTGTTGGAGAAACTCCGCGCTGGAGAAACTCCGCGTTGGAGAAACTCCGCGTTGGAGAAACTCCGCGCTGGAGAAAGTCCGTGTTGGAGAAAGTCCGTGTTGGAGAAACTCCGAGTTGGAGAAACTCCGTGTTGGAGAAATTCCGCGCTGGAGAAAATCCGCGCTGGAGAAACTCCACGCTGGAGAAACTCCACTCTGGAGTAACTCCGCATTTGAGAAACTCCGCGTTGGAGAAACTCCGCCTTTGAGAAACTCCGCGCTGGAGAAACTCCGCATTGGAGAAACTCCGCGCTAGAGAAACTCCGCGTTGGAGAAACTCCACGTTGGAGAAACTCCACGCTGGAGAATCTCTGCGTTGGAGAAACTTCGCGTTGGAGAAACTCCGCGCTGGAGAAAGTCCGTGTTAGAAAACGTCCGTGTTGTAGAAACTCCGCGTTGGAAAAACTCCGCGTTGGAGAAACTCTGCATTGGAGAATGTCCGCGTTGGAGAAACTCCGCGCTGGAGAAACTCCGCTTTGGAGAAACTCCGCGTGGGAGAAAGTACGTGTTAAAGAAAGTCCGTGTCAGAGAAACTCCGAGTTGGAGAAACTCCGTGTTGTAGAAATTCCGCGCTGGAGAAACTCCGCGCTGGAGAAACTCCGCATTGGAGAAACTCCACGCTGGAGATACTCCGCGCTGGAGAAACTCCGCACAGGAGAAACTCCGTAGTGGGGAAACTTTATGTTGGAGAAACTCCGCGCTGGAGAAACTCCGCGCTGGAGAAACTCCATGTTGGAGAAACTCAGTGTTGGAGAAACTCCGCGCTGGAGATACTCCGCCCTGGAGAAACTCCGAGCTGGAGAAACTCCGCGTTGGAGAAACTCCCTGTTGGAGATACTCCGTGCTGGAGAAACTCCGCACTGGAGAAACTCCGCGCTGGAGAAACTCCACGCTGGAGAAACTCCGTGCTGGAGAAACTCCGCGCTGCAGAAACTCCGCGTTGGAGAAACTCCGCGTTGGAGAAACTTTGCTTTGAAGAAATTCCGCGCTGGAGAAACTCTGTGTTGGAGAAACTCTGCGTTGGAGAAACTCCGCGGTGGAGAAACTCCGGGTTGGAGAAACTCCGCGCTGGAGAAAATCCGCGCTGGAGAAATTCCGTGCTTGAGAAAGTCCGTATTGGAGAAACCTCGTGTTGGAGAAACTCCGCGCTGGAGAAACTTCGCGCTGGAGAAACTCCACGCTGGAGAAAATCCGCGCTGGAGAAACTCCGCATTTGAGAAACTCCGCGTTGGATACACTCCGTGTTGGAGAAACTCCGCCTTTGAGAAACTCCGCGCTGGAGAAACTCCGCGTTGGAGAAACTCCGCGCTAGAGAAACTCCGCGTTGGAGAAACTCCGCGTTGGAGAAACTCTGCGTTGGAGAAACTCCGCTTTGGAGAAACTCCGCGTTGGAGAATGTCCGCGTTGGAGAAACTCTGCGCTGGAGAAACTCCGCGTTGGAGAAACTCCGCGTTGGAGAAACTCCGCGCTGGAGAAAGTCCGTGTTGGAGAAAGTCCTTGTTGGAGAAACTACGTGTTGGAGAAATTCCGCGCTGGAGAAACTCCGCGCTGGAGAAACCCCGCGCTGGAGAAAGTCCGCGGTGGAGAACCTCCGCGTTGGAGAAACTCCGCGCTGGAGAAACTCCGCGCTAGAGAAACTCCGCGTTGGAGAAACTCCACGTTGGAGAAACTCCGCGCTGGAGAATCTCTGCGTTGGAGAAACTCCGCGTTGGAGAAACTCCGCGCTGGAGAAAGTCCGTGTTAGAAAACGTCCGTGTTGTAGAAACTGCGAGTTGGAGAAACTCCGCGTTGGAGAAACTTCGCGGTGGAGAAACTCCGTGTTGGAGAAATTCCGCGCTGGAGAAACTCCGCGCTGGAGAAACCCCGCGCTGGAGAAAGTCCGCGGTGGAGAAACTCCGCGCTGGAGAAACTCCACGCTAGAGAAACTCCGCGCTGGAGAAACTCTGCGCTGGAGAATCTCCGGGCTGGAGAAACTCCACGCTGGAGAAACTCCGTGCAGGAGAAACTCCGCATTTGAGAAACTCCGCTTTGGAGAAACTCTGCCTTTGCGAAACTCCGCGCTGGAGAAACTCCCCGTTGGAGAAACTCTACGTTAGAGAAACTCCGCGTTGGAGAAACTCCGCGCTGGAGAAACTCCGCGTTGGAGAAACTCCGCGTTGGAGAAACTCCGCGCTGGAGAAAGTCCGTGTTGGAGAAACTCCGCGTTGGAGAAACTCCGAGTTGGAGAAACTCCGTGTCTAAGAAATTCCACGCTGGAGAAACCCCGCGCTGGAGAAAGTCAGCGCTGGAGAAAGTCCGCGTTGGAGAAACTCCGCGTAGGAGAAACTCCACCCTGGAGAAATTCCGCGGTGGAGAAACTCTGCGCTGGAGAAACTCCACGCTAGAGAAACTCCGCGTTGAAGAAACTCCGCGCTGAAAAAACTCCGCACAGGAGAAACTCCGTGTTTGAGAAGCTGTACTGGATAAATTCCGCGATGGAGAAACTCCGCGCTGCAGAAACTCCGCGCTGGAGAAACTCCGTGTTGGAGAAACTCTGTGTTGAAGAAACTCCATGTTGGAGAAAGTCCGCGCTGGAGAAACTCCGCGTTGGAGAAACTCCGCGCTGGATAAACTCCGGGCTGGATAAGCTCCGCTCTGGAGAAACTCCGCGTTGGAGAAACTCCGCGTTGGAGAAACTTCGCTTTGAAGAAACTCCGCGCTGCAGAAACTCCGTGTTGGAGAAACTCCGTGTTGGAGAAACTCCGTCTTGGGGAAACTCCGGGTTGGAGAAACTCCACGCTAGAGAAATTCCGTGCTGGAGAAACTCCGCGCTGGAGAAACTCTGCGCTGGAGAATCTCCGGGCTGGAGAAACTCCACGCTGGAGAAACTCCGTGCAGGAGAAACTCCGCATTTGAGAAACTCCGCTTTGGAGAAACTCTGCCTTTGCGAAACTCCGCGCTGGAGAAACTCCCCGTTGGAGAAACTCTACGTTAGAGAAACTCCGCGTTGGAGAAACTCCGCGCTGGAGAAACTCCGCGTTGGAGAAACTCCGCGTTGGAGAAACTCCGCGCTGGAGAAAGTCCGTGTTGGAGAAACTCCGCGTTGGAGAAACTCCGAGTTGGAGAAACTCCGTGTCTAAGAAATTCCACGCTGGAGAAACCCCGCGCTGGAGAAAGTCAGCGCTGGAGAAAGTCCGCGTTGGAGAAACTCCGCGTAGGAGAAACTCCACCCTGGAGAAATTCCGCGGTGGAGAAACTCTGCGCTGGAGAAACTCCACGCTAGAGAAACTCCGCGTTGAAGAAACTCCGCGCTGAAAAAACTCCGCACAGGAGAAACTCCGTGTTTGAGAAGCTGTACTGGATAAATTCCGCGATGGAGAAACTCCGCGCTGCAGAAACTCCGCGCTGGAGAAACTCCGTGTTGGAGAAACTCTGTGTTGAAGAAACTCCATGTTGGAGAAAGTCCGCGCTGGAGAAACTCCGCGTTGGAGAAACTCCGCGCTGGATAAACTCCGGGCTGGATAAGCTCCGCTCTGGAGAAACTCCGCGTTGGAGAAACTCCGCGTTGGAGAAACTTCGCTTTGAAGAAACTCCGCGCTGCAGAAACTCCGTGTTGGAGAAACTCCGTGTTGGAGAAACTCCGTCTTGGGGAAACTCCGGGTTGGAGAAACTCCACGCTAGAGAAATTCCGTGCTGGAGAAACTCCGCGCTGGAGAAACTCCATGATGGAGAAACTCTGTGTTGGAGAAACTCCGTGCTGGAGAGAATCCGCGCTGGAGAAACTTCGTGCTGGAGAAACTCCGCGCTGGAGAAACTACGGGCTGGAGAAACTCCGCGCTGGAGAAACTCCACGTTGGAGAAACTCCGCGCTGGAGAAACTGCGGGTTGGAGAAACTCCGCGCTGGAGAAACTCCGCACAGGAGAAACTCCGTACTGGGGAAACTTCATGTTGGAGAAACTCCGCGCTGGAGAAACTCCGCGTTGGAGAAACTTCCCGCTAGAGAAACTCCGCGTTGGAGAAACTCTGCGTTGGAGAAAGTCCGCTTTGGAGAAACTCCGCGTTGGAGAATGTCCGTGTTGGAGAAACTCCGCGCTGGAGAAACTCCGCGTTGGAGAAACTCCGCGCTGGAGAAACTCCACGCTGGAGAAACTCCACGCTGGAGTAACTCCGCGCTGGAGGAACTCCGCATTTGAGAAACTCCGCGTTGGAGAAACTCCGCCTTTGAGAAACTCCGCGCTGGAGAAACTCCGCATTGGAGAAACTCCGCGCTAGAGAAACTCCGCGTTGGAGAAACTCCACGTTGGAGAAACTCCGCGCTGGAGAATCTCTGCGTTGGAGAAACTCCGCGTTGGAGAAACTCCGCGCTGGAGAAACTCCGAGTTGGAGAAACTCCGTGTTGTAGAAATTCCGCGCTGGAGAAACTCCGCATTGGAGAAACTCCGCGCTAGAGAAACTCCGCGCTGGAGAAACTCCACGATAGAGAAACTCTGCGCTGGAGAAACTCCGCGTTGAAGAAACTCCACGCTGGAGATTCTCCGCGCTGGAGAAACTCCGCACAGGAGAAACTCCGCGTTTGAGAAACTCCGTAGTGGGGAAACTTTATGTTGGAGAAACTCCGCGCTGGAGAAACTCCATGTTGGAGAAACTCAGTGTTGGAGAAACTCCGCGCTGGAGATACTCCGCGCTGGAGAAACTCCGAGCTGGAGAAACTCCGCTTTGGAGAAACTCCCTGTTGCAGATACTCCGTGCTGGAGAAACTCCGCACTGGAGAAACTCCGCGCTGGAGAAACTCCACGCTGGAGAAACTCCGTGCTGGAGAAACTCCGCGCTGCAGAAACTCCGCGTTGGAGAAACTCCGCGTTGGAGAAACTTTGCTTTGAAGAAACTCCGCGCTGGAGAAACTCTGTGTTGGAGAAACTCCGCGTTGGAGAAACTCCGCGGTGGAGAAACTCCGGGTTGGAGAAACTCCGCGCTGGAGAAAATCCGCGCTGGAGAAATTCCGTGCTTGAGAAAGTCCGCATTTGAGAAACTCCGCTTTGGAGAAACTCTGCCTTTGCGAAACTCCGGGCTGGAGAAACTCCGCGTTGGAGAAACTCTACGTTAGAGAAACTCCGCGTTGGAGAAACTCCGAGCTGGAGAAACTCCGCTTTGGAGAAACTCCCTGTTGCAGATACTCCGTGCTGGAGAAACTCCGCACTGGAGAAACTCCGCGCTGGAGAAACTCCACGCTGGAGAAACTCCGTGCTGGAGAAACTCCGCTTTGGAGAAACTCTGCCTTTGCGAAACTCCGCGCTGGAGAAACTCCGCGTTGGAGAAACTCTACGTTAGAGAAACTCCGCGTTGGATAAACTCCGCGCTGGAGAAACTCCGCGTTGGAGAAACTCCGCGTTGGAGAAATTCCGCGCTGGAGAACGTCCGTGTTGGAGAAACTCCGCGTTGGAGAAACTCCGAGTTGGAGAAACTCCGTGTCTAAGAAATTCCACGCTGGAGAAACCCCGCGCTGGAGAAAGTCAGCGCTGGAGAAAGTCCGCGTTGGAGAAACTCCGCGTAGGAGAAACTCCACCCTGGAGAAATTCCGCGGTGGAGAAACTCTGCGCTGGAGAAACTCCACGCTAGAGAAACTCCGCGTTGAAGAAACTCCGCGCTGAAAAAAACTCCGCACAGGAGAAACTCCGTGTTTGAGAAGCTGTACTGGATAAATTCCGCGATGGAGAAACTCCGCGCTGCAGAAACTCCGCGCTGAAGAAACTCCGTGTTGGAGAAACTCTGTGTTGAAGAAACTCCATGTTGGAGAAAGTCCGCGCTTGAGAAACTCCGCGTTGGAGAAACTCCGCGCTGGATAAACTCCGGGCTGGATAAGCTCCGCTCTGGAGAAACTCCGCGTTGGAGAAACTCCGCGTTGGAGAAACTTCGCTTTGAAGAAACTCCGCGCTGCAGAAACTCCGTGTTGGAGAAACTCCGTGTTGGAGAAACTCCGTCTTGGGGAAACTCCGGGTTGAGAAACTCCACGCTAGAGAAATTCCGTGCTGGAGAAACTCCGCGCTGGAGAAACTTCGTGCTGGAGAAACTCCGCGCTGGAGAAACTACGGGCTGGAGAAACTCCGCGCTGGAGAAACTCCACGTTGGAGAAACTCCGCGCTGGAGAAACTGCGATTTGGAGAAACTCCGCGCTGGAGAAACTCCGCGCAGGAGAAACTCCGTACTGGGGAAACTTCATGTTGGAGAAACTCCGCGCTGGAGAAACTCCGCGTTGGAGAAACTTCCCGCTAGAGAAACTCCGCTTTGGAGAAACTCCGCGTTGGAGAATGTCCGTGTTGGAGAAACTCCGCGCTGGAGAAACTCCGCGTTGGAGAAACTCCGCGTTGGAGAAACTCCGCGCTGGAGAAAGTCCGTGTTGGAGAAAGTCCGTGTTGGAGAAACTCCGAGTTGGAGAAACTCCGTGTTGGAGAAATTCCGCGCTGGAGAAAATCCGCGCTGGAGAAACTCCACGCTGGAGAAACTCCACGCTGGAGTAACTCCGCGCTGGAGGAACTCCGCATTTGAGAAACTCCGCGTTGGAGAAACTCCGCCTTTGAGAAACTCCGCGCTGGAGAAACTCCGCATTGGAGAAACTCCGCGCTAGAGAAACTCCGCGTTGGAGAAACTCCACGTTGGAGAAACTCCGCGCTGGAGAATCTCTGCGTTGGAGAAACTCCGCGTTGGAGAAACTCCGCGCTGGAGAAACTCCGAGTTGGAGAAACTCCGTGTTGTAGAAATTCCGCGCTGGAGAAACTCCGCGCTGGAGAAACTCCGCATTGGAGAAACTCCGCGCTAGAGAAACTCCGCGCTGGAGAAACTCCACGCTAGAGTAACTCTGCGCTGGAGAAACTCCGCGTTGAAGAAACTCCACGCTGGAGATACTCCGCGCTGGAGAAACTCCGCACAGGAGAAACTCCGCGTATGAGAAACTCCGTAGTGGGGAAACTTTATGTTGGAGAAACTCCGCGCTGGAGAAACTCCATGTTGGAGAAACTCAGTGTTGGAGAAACTCCGCGCTGGAGATACTCCGCGATGGAGAAACTCCGAGCTGGAGAAACTCCGCTTTGGAGAAACTCCCTGTTGCAGATACTCCGTGCTGGAGAAACTCCGCACTGGAGAAACTCCGCGCTGGAGAAACTCCACGCTGGAGAAACTCCGTGCTGGAGAAACTCCGCGCTGCAGAAACTCCGCGTTGGAGAAACTCCGCGTTGGAGAAACTTTGCTTTGGAGAAACTCCGCGTTGGAGAATGTCCGCGTTGGAGAAACTCTGCGCTGGAGAAACTCCGCGTTGGAGAAACTCCGCGTTGGAGCAACTCCGCGCTGGAGAAAGTCCGTGTTGGAGAAAGTCCTTGTTGGAGAAACTCCGAGTTGGAGAAACTCCGTGTTGGAGAAATTCCGCGCTGGAGAAACTGCGGGTTGGAGAAACTCTGCGCTGGAGAAACTCCGCACAGGAGAAACTCCGTACTGGGGAAACTTCATGTTGGAGAAACTCCGCGCTGGAGAAACTCCGCGTTGGAGAAACTTCCCGCTAGAGAAACTCCGCGTTGGAGAAACTCTGCGTTGGAGAAAGTCCGCTTTGGAGAAACTCCGCGTTGGAGAATGTCCGTGTTGGAGAAACTCCGCGCTGGAGAAACTCCGCGTTGGAGAAACTCCGCGTTGGAGAAACTCCGCTCTGGAGAAAGTTCGTGTTGGAGAAAGTCCGTGTTGGAGAAACTCCGAGTTGGAGAAACTCCGTGTTGGAGAAATTCCGCGCTGGAGAAAATCCGCGCTGGAGAAACTCCACGCTGGAGAAACTCCACGCTGGAGTAACTCCGCGCTGGAGGAACTCCGCATTTGAGAAACTCCGCGTTGGAGAAACTCCGCCTTTGAGAAACTCCGCGCTGGAGAAACTCCGCATTGGAGAAACTCCGCGCTAGAGAAACTCCGCGTTGGAGAAACTCCACGTTGGAGAAACTCCGCGCTGGAGAATCTCTGCGTTGGAGAAACTCCGCGTTGGAGAAACTCCGCGCTGGAGAAACTCCGAGTTGGAGAAACTCCGTGTTGTAGAAATTCCGCGCTGGAGAAACTCCGCGCTGGAGAAACTCCGCATTGGAGAAACTCCGCGCTAGAGAAACTCCGCTTTGGAGAAACTCCGCGTTGGAGAATGTCCGTGTTGGAGAAACTCCGCGCTGGAGAAACTCCGCGTTGGAGAAACTCCGCGTTGGAGAAACTCCGCGCTGGAGAAAGTCCGTGTTGGAGAAAGTCCGTGTTGGAGAAACTCCGAGTTGGAGAAACTCCGCGCTGGAGAAACTCCATGTTGGAGAAACTCAGTGTTGGACAAACTCCGCGCTGGAGATACTCCGCGCTGGAGAAACTCCGAGCTGGAGAAACTCCGCTTTGGAGAAACTCCCTGTTGCAGATACTCCGTGCTGGAGAAACTCCGCACTGGAGAAACTCCGCGCTGGAGAAACTCCACGCTGGAGAAACTCCGTGCTGGAGAAACTCCGCGCTGCAGAAACTCCGCGTTGGAGAAACTCCGCGTTGGAGAAACTTTGCTTTGGAGAAACTCCGCGTTGGAGAATGTCCGCGTTGGAGAAACTCTGCGTTGGAGAAACTCCGCGTTGGAGAAACTCCGCGTTGGAGCAACTCCGCGCTGGAGAAAGTCCGTGTTGGAGAAAGTCCTTGTTGGAGAAACTCCGAGTTGGAGAAACTCCGTGTTGGAGAAATTCCGCGCTGGAGAAACTGCGGGTTGGAGAAACTCCGTACTGGGGAAACTTCATGTTGGAGAAACTCCGCGCTGGAGAAATTCCGCGTTGGAGAAACTTCGCGCTAGAGAAACTCCGCGTTGGAGAAACTCTGCGTTGGGGAAAGTCCGCTTTGGAGAAACTCCGCGTTGGAGAATGTCCGTGTTGGAGAAATTCCGCGTTGGAGAAACTCCGCGTTTTAGAAACTCCGCGTTGGAGAAACTCCGCGCTGGAGAAAGTCCGTGTTGGAGAAAGTCCTTGTTGGAGAAACTCCGCGCTGGAGAAACTCCACGTTGGAGAAACTCCGCGCTGGAGAAACTGCGGGTTGGAGAAACTCCGCACAGGAGAAACTCCGTACTGGGGAAACTTCATGTTGGAGAAACTCCGCGCTGGAGAAACTCCGCGTTGGAGGAACTTCGCGCTAGAGAAACTCCGCGTTGGAGAAACTCTGCGTTGGAGAAAGTCCGCTTTGGAGAAACTCCGCGCTGGAGAATGTCCGTGTTGGAGAAACTCCGCGCTGGAGAAACTCCGCGTTGGAGAAACTCCGCGCTGGAGAAAGTCCGTGTTGGAGAAAGTCCGTGTTGGAGAGACTCCGAGTTGGAGAAACTCCGTGTTGGAGAAGTTCCGCGCTGGAGAAAATCCGCGCTGGAGAAACTCCACTCTGGAGAAACTCCACGCTGGAGTAACTCCGCGCTGGAGGAACTCCGCATTTGAGAAACTCCGCGTTGGAGAAACTCCGCCTTTGAGAAACTCCGCGCTGGAGAAACTCCGCATTGGAGAAACTCCGCGCTAGAGAAACTCCGCGTTGGAGAAACTCAACGTTGGAGAAACTCCGCGCTGGAGAATCTCTGCGTTGGAGAAACTCCGCGTTGGAGAAACTCCGCGCTGGAGAAAGTCCGTGTTAGAAAACGTCCGTGTTGTAGAAACTCCGCGTTGGAAAAACTCCTCGTTGGAGAAACTCTGCGTTGGAGAATGTCCGCGTTGGAGAAACTCCCCGTTGGAGAATGTCCGCGTTGGAGAAACTCCGCGCTGGAGAAACTCCGCTTTGGAGAAACTCCGCGCTGGAGAAAGTCCGTGTTAAAGAAAGTCCGTGTCAGAGAAACTCCGAGTTGGAGAAACTCCGTGTTGTAGAAATTCCGCGCTGGAGAAACTCCGCGCTGGAGAAACTCCGCATTGGAGAAACTCCGCGCTAGAGAAACTCCGCGCTGGAGAAACTCCACGCTAGAGAAACTCCACGCTGGAGTAACTCCGCGCTGGAGGAACTCCGCATTTGAGAAACTCCGCGTTGGAGAAACTCCGCCTTTGAGAAACTCCGCGCTGGAGAAACTCCGCATTGGAGAAACTCCGCGCTAGAGAAACTCCGCGTTGGAGAAACTCCACGTTGGAGAAACTCCGCGCTGGAGAATCTCTGCGTTGGAGAAACTCCGCGTTGGAGAAACTCCGCGCTGGAGAAACTCCGAGTTGGAGAAACTCCGTGTTGTAGAAATTCCGCGCTGGAGAAACTCCGCGCTGGAGAAACTCCGCATTGGAGAAACTCCGCGCTAGAGAAACTCCGCGCTGGAGAAACTCCACGCTAGAGTAACTCTGCGCTGGAGAAACTCCGCGTTGAAGAAACTCCACGCTGGAGATACTCCGCGCTGGAGAAACTCCGCACAGGAGAAACTCCGCGTATGAGAAACTCCGTAGTGGGGAAACTTTATGTTGGAGAAACTCCGCGCTGGAGAAACTCCATGTTGGAGAAACTCAGTGTTGGAGAAACTCCGCGCTGGAGATACTCCGCGCTGGAGAAACTCCGAGCTGGAGAAACTCCGCTTTGGAGAAACTCCCTGTTGCAGATACTCCGTGCTGGAGAAACTCCGCACTGGAGAAACTCCGCGCTGGAGAAACTCCACGCTGGAGAAACTCCGTGCTGGAGAAACTCCGCGCTGCAGAAACTCCGCGCTGCAGAAACTCCGCGTTGGAGAAACTCCGCGTTGGAGAAACTTTGCTTTGGAGAAACTCCGCGTTGGAGAATGTCCGCGTTGGAGAAACTCTGCGCTGGAGAAACTCCGCGTTGGAGAAACTCCGCGTTGGAGCAACTCCGCGCTGGAGAAAGTCCGTGTTGGAGAAAGTCCTTGTTGGAGAAACTCCGAGTTGGAGAAACTCCGTGTTGGAGAAATTCCGCGCTGGAGAAACTGCGGGTTGGAGAAACTCCGCGCTGGAGAAACTCCGCACAGGAGAAACTCCGTACTGGGGAAACTTCATGTTGGAGAAACTCCGCGCTGGAGAAACTCCGCGTTGGAGAAACTTCCCGCTAGAGAAACTCCGCGTTGGAGAAACTCTGCGTTGGAGAAAGTCCGCTTTGGAGAAACTCCGCGTTGGAGAATGTCCGTGTTGGAGAAACTCCGCGCTGGAGAAACTCCGCGTTGGAGAAACTCCGCGTTGGAGAAACTCCGCTCTGGAGAAAGTTCGTGTTGGAGAAAGTCCGTGTTGGAGAAACTCCGAGTTGGAGAAACTCCGTGTTGGAGAAATTCCGCGCTGGAGAAAATCCGCGCTGGAGAAACTCCACGCTGGAGAAACTCCACGCTGGAGTAACTCCGCGCTGGAGGAACTCCGCATTTGAGAAACTCCGCGTTGGAGAAACTCCGCCTTTGAGAAACTCCGCGCTGGAGAAACTCCGCATTGGAGAAACTCCGCGCTAGAGAAACTCCGCGTTGGAGAAACTCCACGTTGGAGAAACTCCGCGCTGGAGAATCTCTGCGTTGGAGAAACTCCGCGTTGGAGAAACTCCGCGCTGGAGAAACTCCGAGTTGGAGAAACTCCGTGTTGTAGAAGTTCCGCGCTGGAGAAACTCCGCGCTGGAGAAACTCCGCATTTGAGAAACTCCGCGCTAGAGAAACTCCGCGCTGGAGAAACTCCACGCTAGAGAAACTCTGCGCTGGAGAAACTCCGCGTTGAAGAAACTCCACGCTGGAGATACTCCGCGCTGGAGAAACTCCGCACAGGAGAAACTCCGCGTATGAGAAACTCCGTAGTGGGGAAACTTTATGTTGGAGAAACTCCGCGCTGGAGAAACTCCATGTTGGAGAAACTCAGTGTTGGAGAAACTCCGCGCTGGAGATACTCCGCGCTGGAGAAACTCCGAGCTGGAGAAACTCCGCTTTGGAGAAACTCCCTGTTGCAGATACTCCGTGCTGGAGAAACTCCGCACTGGAGAAACTCCGCGCTGGAGAAACTCCACGCTGGAGAAACTCCGTGCTGGAGAAACTCCGCGCTGCAGAAACTCCGCGTTGGAGAAACTCCGCGTCGGAGAAACTTTGCTTTGGAGAAACTCCGCGTTGGAGAATGTCCGCGTTGGAGAAACTCTGGGCTGGAGAAACTCCGCGTTGGAGAAACTCCGCGTTGGAGCAACTCCGCGCTGGAGAAAGTCCGTGTTGGAGAAAGTCCTTGTTGGAGAAACTCCGAGTTGGAGAAACTCCGTGTTGGAGAAATTCCGCGCTGGAGAAACTGCGGGTTGGAGAAACTCCGCGCTGGAGAAACTCCGCACAGGAGAAACTCCGTACTGGGGAAACTTCATGTTGGAGAAACTCCGCGCTGGAGAAATTCCGCGTTGGAGAAACTTCGCGCTAGAGAAACTCCGCGTTGGAGAAACTCTGCGTTGGGAAAGTCCGCTTTGGAGAAACTCCGCGTTGGAGAATGTCCGTGTTGGAGAAATTCCGCGCTGGAGAAACTCCGCGTTTTAGAAACTCCGCGTTGGAGAAACTCCGCGCTGGAGAAAGTCCGTGTTGGAGAAAGTCCTTGTTGGAGAAACTCCGCGCTGGAGAAACTCCACGTTGGAGAAACTCCGCGCTGGAGAAACTGCGGGTTGGAGAAACTCCGCACAGGAGAAACTCCGTACTGGGGAAACTTCATGTTGGAGAAACTCCGCGCTGGAGAAACTCCGCGTTGGAGGAACTTCGCGCTAGAGAAACTCCGCGTTGGAGAAACTCTGCGTTGGAGAAAGTCTGCTTTGGAGAAACTCCGCGCTGGAGAATGTCCGTGTTGGAGAAACTCCGCGCTGGAGAAACTCCGTGTTGGAGAAGTTCCGCGCTGGAGAAAATCCGCGCTGGAGAAACTCCACTCTGGAGAAACTCCACGCTGGAGTAACTCCGCGCTGGAGGAACTCCGCATTTGAGAAACTCCGCGTTGGAGAAACTCCGCCTTTGAGAAACTCCGCGCTGGAGAAACTCCGCATTGGAGAAACTCCGCGCTAGAGAAACTCCGCGTTGGAGAAACTCCACGTTGGAGAAACTCCGCGCTGGAGAATCTCTGCGTTGGAGAAACTCCGCGTTGGAGAAACTCCGCGCTATAGAAAGTCCGTGTTAGAAAACGTCCGTGTTGTAGAAACTCCGCGTTGGAAAAACTCCTCGTTGGAGAAACTCTGCGTTGGAGAATGTCCGCGTTGGAGAAACTCCCCGTTGGAGAATGTCCGCGTTGGAGAAACTCCGCGCTGGAGAAACTCCGCTTTGGAGAAACTCCGCGCTGGAGAAAGTCCGTGTTAAAGAAAGTCCGTGTCAGAGAAACTCCGAGTTGGAGAAACTCCGTGTTGTAGAAATTCCGCGCTGGAGAAACTCCGCGCTGGAGAAACTCCGCATTGGAGAAACTCCGCGCTAGAGAAACTCCGCGCTGGAGAAACTCCACGCTAGAGAAACTCTGCGCTGGAGAAACTCCGCGTTGAAGAAACTCCACGCTGGAGATACTCCGCGCTGGAGAAACTCCGCGCAGGAGAAACTCCGCGTTTGAGAAACTCCGTAGTGGGGAAACTTTATGTTGGAGAAACTCCGCGCTGGAGAAACTCCGCATTGGAGAAACTCCGCGTTGGAGAAACTCAGCGCTGGAGAAATTCCGTGTTGGAGAAAGTCCGTGTTGGAGAAACTCTGAGTTGGAGAAACTCCGTGTTGGAGAAATTCCGCGCTGGAGAAAATCCGCGCTGGAGAAACTCCACGCTGGAGAAACTCCACGCTGGAGTAACTCCGCGCTGGAGGAACTCCGCATTTGAGAAACTCCGCGTTGGAGAAACTCCGCCTTTGAGAAACTCCGCGCTGGAGAAACTCCGCGCTGCAGAAACTCCGCGTTGGAGAAACTCCGCGTTGGAGAAACTTTGCTTTGAAGAAACTCCGCGCTGGAGAAACTCTGTGTTGGAGAAACTCCGCGTTGGAGAATCTCCGCGGTAGAGAAACTCCGGGTTGGAGAAACTCCGCGCTGGAGAAAATCCGCGCTGGAGAAATTCCGTGCTTGAGAAAGTCCGTATTGGAGAAACCTCGTGTTGGAGAAACTCCGCGCTGGAGAAAATTCGCGCTGGAGAAACTCCACGCTGGAGAAAATCCGCGCTGGAGAAACTCCGCATTTGAGAAACTCCGCGTTGGATACACTCCGCGTTGGAGAAACTCCGCCTTTGTGAAACTCCGCGCTGGAGAAACTCCGCGTTGGAGAAACTCCGCGCTAGAGAAACTCCGCGTTGGAGAAACTCCGCGTTGGAGAAACTCTGCGTTGGAGAAAGTCCGCCTTGGAGAAACTCCGCGTTGGAGAATGTCCGCGTTGGAGAAACTCCGCGCTGGAGAAAGTCCGTGTTGGAGAAAGTCCTTGTTGGAGAAACTCCGAGTTGGAGAAACTCCGTGTTGGAGAAATTCCGCGCTTTAGAAACTCCGCGCTGGAGAAACCCCGCGCTGGAGAAAGTCCGCGGTGGAGAAACTCCGCGTTGGAGAAACTCTGCGTTGGAGAAACTCCGCGTTGGAGAAACTCCGCGCTGGAGAAAGTCCGTGGTAGAAAACGTCCGTGTTGTAGAAACTGCGAGTTGGAGAAACTCCGCGTTGGAGAAACTTCGCGGTGGAGAAACTCCGGGTTGGCGAAACTCCGCGCTGGAGAAAACCCGCGCTGGAGAAATTCCGTGCTTGAGAAAGTCCGCATTGGAGAAACCCCGTGTTGGAGAAACTCCGTGCTGGAGAAACTTCGCGCTGGAGAAACTCCACGCTGGAGAAACTCCACGCTGGAGAAAAACCGCGTTGGAGAAACTCCGCATTTGAGAAACTCCGCGTTGGAGACACTCCGCGTTGGATAAACTCCGCCTTTGAGAAACTCCGCGCTGGAGAAACTCCGCGTTGGAGAAACTCCGCGCTAGAGAAACTCCGCGTTGGAGAAACTCCGCGCTGGAGAAATTGCGGGTTGGAGAAACTCCGCGCTGGAGAAACTCCGCGTTGGAGAAACTTCGCGCTAGAGAAACTCCGCGTTGGAGAAACTCTGCGTTGGAGAAAGTCCGCTTTGGAGAAACTCCGCGTTGGAGAATGTCCGTGTTGGAGAAACTCCGCGCTGGAGAAACTCCGCGTTGGAGAAACTCCGCGTTGGAGAAACTCCGCGCTGGAGAAAGTCCGTGTTGGAGAAAGTCCGTGTTGGAGAAACTCCGAGTTGGTGAAACTCCGTGTTGGAGAAATTCCGCGCTGGAGAAAATCCGCGCTGGAGAAACTCCACGCTGGAGAAACTCCACGCTGGAGCAACTCCGCGCTGGAGGAACTCCGCATTTGAGAAACTCCGCGTTGGAGAAACTCCGCCTTTGAGAAACTCCGCGCTGGAGAAACTCCGCATTGGAGAAACTCCGCGCTAGAGAAACTCCGCGTTGGAGAAACTCCACGTTGGAGAAACTCCGCGCTGGAGAATCTCTGCGTTGGAGAAACTCCGCGTTGGAGAAACTCCGCGCTGGAGAAAGTCCGTGTTAGAAAACGTCCGTGTTGTAGAAACTCCGCGTTGGAAAAACTCCGCGTTGGAGAAACTCTGCGTTGGAGAATGTCCGCGTTGGAGAAACTCCGCGTTGGAGAATGTCCGCGTTGGAGAAACTCCGCGCTGGAGAAACTCCGCTTTGGAGAAACTCCGCGCTGGAGAAAGTCCGTGTTAAAGAAAGTCCGTGTCAGAGAAACTCCGAGTTGGAGAAACTCCGTGTTGTAGAAATTCCGCGCTGGAGAAACTCCGCGCTGGAGAAACTCCGCATTGGAGAAACTCCGCGCTAGAGAAACTCCGCGCTGAAGAAACTCCACGCTAGAGAAACTCTGCGCTGGAGAAACTCCGCGTTGAAGAAACTCCACGCTGGAGATACTCCGCGCTGGAGAAACTCCGCACAGGAGAAACTCCGCGTTTGAGAAACTCCGTAGTGGGGAAACTATGTTGGAGAAACTCCGCGCTGGAGAAACTCCGCGCTGGAGAAACTCCATGTTGGAGAAACTCAGTGTTGGAGAAACTCCGCGCTGGAGATACTCCGCGCTGGAGATACTCCGCGCTGGAGAAACTCCGAGCTGGAGAAACTCCGCGTTGGAGAAACTCCCTGTTGGAGATACTCCGTGCTGGAGAAACTCCGCACTGGAGAAACTCCGCGCTGGAGAAACTCCACGCTGGATAAACTCCGTGCTGGAGAAACTCCGCGCTGCAGAAACTCCGCGTTGGAGAAACTCCGCGTTGGAGAAACTTTGCTTTGAATAAACTCCGCGCTGGAGAAACTGTGTTGGAGAAACTCCGCGTTGGAGAATCTCCGCGGTGGAGAAACTCCGGGTTGGAGAAACTCCGCGCTGGAGAAAATCCGCGCTGGAGAAATTCCGTGCTTGAGAAAGTCCGTATTGGAGAAACCTCGTGTTGGTGAAACTCCGCGCTGGAGAAAATTCGCGCTGGAGAAACTCCACGCTGGAGAAAATCCGCGCTGGAGAAACTCCGCATTTGAGAAACTCCGCGTTGGATACACTCCGCGTTGGAGAAACTCCGCCTTTGAGAAACTCCGCGCTGGAGAAACTCCGCGTTGGAGAAACTCCGCGCTAGAGAAACTCCGCGTTGGAGAAACTCCGCGTTGGAGAAACTCTGCGTTGGAGAAAGTCCGCTTTGGAGAAACTCCGCGTTGGAGAATGTCCGCGTTGGAGAAACTCTGCGCTGGAGAAACTCCGCGTTGGAGAAACTCCGCGTTGGAGAAACTCCGCGCTGGAGAAAGTCCGTGTTGGAGAAAGTCCTTGTTGGAGAAACTCCGAGTTGGAGAAACTCCGTGTTGGAGAAATTCCGCGCTGGAGAAACTCCGCGCTGGAGAAACCCCGCGCTGGAGAAAGTCCGCGGTGGAGAAACTCCGCGTTGGAGAAACTCCACGCTAGAGAAACTCTGCGCTGGAGAAACTCTGCGCTGGAGAAACTCCGGGCTGGAGAAACTCCGCGCTGGAGAAACTCCGCGCTGGAGGAACTCCGCATTTGAGAAACTCCGCGTTGGAGAAACTCCGCCTTTGAGAAACTCCGCGCTGGAGAAACTCCGCGCTAGAGAAACTCCGCGTTCGAGAAACTCCACGTTGGAGAAACTCCGCGCTGGAAAATCTCTGCGTTGGAGAAACTCCGCGTTGGAGAAACTCCGCGCTGGAGAAAGTCCGTGTTAGAAAACGTCCGTGTTGTAGAAACTGCGAGTTGGAGAAACTCCGCGTTGGAGAAACTTCGCGGTGGAGAAACTCCGGGTTGGCGAAACTGCGCGCTGGAGAAAATCCGCGCTGGAGAAATTCCGTGCTTGAGAAAGTCCGTATTGGAGAAACCCCGTGTTGGAGAAACTCCGTGCTGGAGAAACTTCGCGCTGGAGAAACTCCACGCTGGAGAAAAACCGCGTTGGAGAAACTCTGCATTTGAGAAACTCCGCGTTGGAGACACTCCGCGTTGGAGAAACTCCGCCTTTGAGAAACTCCGCGCTGGAGAAACTCCGCGCTGGAGAAATTGCGGGTTGGAGAAACTCCGCGCTGGAGAAACTCCGCGTTGGAGAAACTTCGCGCTAGAGAAACTCCGCGTTGGAGAAACTCTGCGTTGGAGAAAGTCCGCTTTGGAGAAACTCCGCGTTGGAGAATGTCCGTGTTGGAGAAACTCCGCGCTGGAGAAACTCCGCGTTGGAGAAACTCCGCGTTGGAGAAACTCCGCACTGGAGAAAGTCCGTGTTGGAGAAAGTCCGTGTTGGAGAAACTCCGAGTTGGAGAAACTCCGTGTTGGAGAAATTCCGCGCTAGAGAAAATCCGCGCTGGAGAAACTCCACGCTGGAGAAACTCCACGCTGGAGTAACTCCGCGCTGGAGGAACTCCGCATTTGAGAAACTCCGCGTTGGAGAAACTCCGCCTTGAGAAACTCCGCGCTGGAGAAACTCCGCATTGGAGAAACTCCGCGCTAGAGAAACTCCGCGTTGGAGAAACTCCACGTTGGAGAAACTCCGCGCTGGAGAATCTCTGCGTTGGAGAAACTCCGCGTTAGAGAAACTCCGCGCTGGAGAAAGTCCGTGTTAGAAACGTCGTGTTGTAGAAACTCCGCGTTGGAAAAACTCCGCGTTGGAGAAACTCTGCGTTGGAGAATGTCCGCGTTGGAGAAACTCCGCGTTGGAGAATGTCCGCGTTGGAGAAACTCCGCGCTGGAGAAACTCCGCTTTGCAGAAACTCCGCGCTGGAGAAAGTCCGTTGTTAAAGAAAGTCCGTGTCAGAGAAAACTCCGAGTTGGAGAAACTCCGTGTTGTAGAAATTCCGCGCTGGAGAAACTCCGCGCTGGAGAAACTCCGCATTGGAGAAACTCCGCGCTAGAGAAACTCCGCGCTGGAGAAACTCCACGCTAGAGAAACTCTGCGCTGGAGAAACTCCGCGTTGAAGAAACTCCACGCTGGAGATACTCCGCGCTGGAGAAACTCCGCACAGGAGAAACTCCGCGTTTGAGAAACTCCGTAGTGGGGAAACTTTATGTTGAGAAACTCCGCGCTGGAGAAACTCCATGTTGGAGAAACTCAGTGTTGGAGAAACTCCGCGCTGGAGATACTCCGCGCTGGAGATACTCCGCGCTGGAGAAACTCCGAGCTGGAGAAACTCCGCGTTGGAGAAACTCCCTGTTGGAGATACTCCGTGCTGGAGAAACTCCGCACTGGAGAAACTCCGCGCTGGAGAAACTCCACGCTGGAGAAACTCCGTGCTGGAGAAACTCCGCGCTGCAGAAACTCCGCGTTGGAGAAACTCCGCGTTGGAGAAACTTTGCTTTGAAGAAACTCCGCGCTGGAGAAACTCTGTGTTGGAGAAACTCCGCGTTGGAGAATCTCCGCGGTGGAGAAACTCCGGGTTGGAGAAACTCCGCGCTGGAGAAAATCCGCGCTGGAGAAATTCCGTGCATGAGAAAGTCCGTATTGGAGAAACCTCGTGTTGGAGAAACTCTGGCGCTGGAGAAAATTCGCGCTGGAGAAACTCCACGCTGGAGAAAATCCGCGCTGGAGAAACTCCGCATTTGAGAAACTCCGCGTTGGATACACTCCGCGTTGGAGAAACTCCGCCTTTGAGAAACTCCGCGCTGGAGAAACTCCGCGTTGGAGAAACTCCGCGCTAGAGAAACTCCGCGTTGGAGAACTCCGCGTTGGAGAAACTCTGCGTTGGAGAAAGTCCCGCTTTGGAGAAACTCCGCGTTGGAGAATGTCCGCGTTGAGAAACTCTGCGCTGGAGAAACTCCGCGTTGGAGAAACTCCGCGTTGGAGAAACTCCGCGCTGGAGAAAGTCCGTGTTGGAGAAAGTCCTTGTTGGAGAAACTCCGAGTTGGAGAAACTCCGTGTTGGAGAAATTCCGCGCTGGAGAAACTCCGCGCTGGAGAAACCCCGCGCTGGAGAAGGTCGCGGTGGAGAAACTCCGCGTTGGAGAAACTCCACGCTAGAGAAACTCCGCGCTGGAGAAACTCTGCGCTGGTGAAACTCCGGGCTGGAGAAACTCCACGCTGGAGAAACTCCGCGCTGGAGGAACTCCGCATTTGAGAAACTCCGCGTTGGAGAAACTCCGCCTTTGAGAAACTCCGCGCTGGAGAAACTCCGCATTGGAGAAACTCCGCGCTAGAGAAACTCCGCGTTGGAGAAACTCCACGTTGGAGAAACTCCGCGCTGGAGAATCTCTGCGTTGGAGAAACTCCGCGTTGGAGAAACTCCGCGCTGGAGAAAGTCCGTGTTAGAAAACGTCCGTGTTGTAGAAACTCCGCGTTGGAAAAACTCCGCGTTGGAGAAACTCTGCGTTGGAGAATGTCCGCGTTGGAGAAACTCCGCGTTGGAGAATGTCCGCGTTGGAGAAACTCCGCGCTGGAGAAACTCCGCTTTGGAGAAACTCCGCGCTGGAGAAAGTCCGTGTTAAAGAAAGTCCGTGTCAGAGAAACTCCGAGTTTGGAGAAACTCCGTGTTGTAGAAATTCCGCGCTGGAGAAACTCCGCGCTGGAGAAACTCCGCATTGAGAAACTCCGCGCTAGAGAAACTCCGCGCTGAAGAAACTCCACGCTAGAGAAACTCTGGCGCTGGAGAAACTCCGCGTTGAAGAAACTCCACGCTGGAGATACTCCGCGCTGGAGAAACTCCGCACAGGAGAAACTCCGCGTTTGAGAAACTCCGTAGTGGGGAAACTATGTTGGAGAAACTCCGCGCTGGAGAAACTCCGCGCTGGAGAAACTCCATGTTGGAGAAACTCAGTGTTGGAGAAACTCCGCGCTGGAGATACTCCGCGCTGGAGATACTCCGCGCTGGAGAAACTCCGAGCTGGAGAAACTCCGCGTTGGCGAAACTCCCTGTTGGAGATACTCCGTGCTGGAGAAACTCCGCACTGGAGAAACTCCGCGCTGGAGAAACTCCACGCTGGATAAACTCCGTGCTGGAGAAACTCCGCGCTGCAGAAACTCCGCGTTGGAGAAACTCCGCGTTGGAGAAACTTTGCTTTGAATAAACTCCGCGCTGGAGAAACTGTGTTGGAGAAACTCCGCGTTGGAGAATCTCCGCGGTGGAGAAACTCCGGGTTGGAGAAACTCCGCGCTGGAGAAAATCCGCGCTGGAGAAATTCCGTGCTTGAGAAAGTCCGTATTGGAGAAACCTCGTGTTGGTGAAACTCCGCGCGCTGGAGAAAATTCGCGCTGGAGAAACTCCACGCTGGAGAAAATCCGCGCTGGAGAAAACTCCGCATTTGAGAAACTCCGCGTTGGATACACTCCGCGTTGGAGAAACTCCGCCTTTGAGAAACTCCGCGCTGGAGAAACTCCGCGTTGGAGAAACTCCGCGCTAGAGAAACTCCGCGTTGGAGAAACTCCGCGTTGGAGAAAACGTCTGCGTTGGAGAAAGTCCGCTTTGGAGAAACTCCGCGTTGGAGAATGTCCGCGTTGGAGAAACTCTGCGCTGGAGAAACTCCGCGTTGGAGAAACTCCGCGTTGGAGAAACTCCGCGCTGGAGAAAGTCCGTGTTGGAGGAGAAGTCCTTGTTGGAGAAACTCCGAGTTGGAGAAACTCCGTGTTGGAGAAATTCCGCGCTGGAGAAACTCCGCGCTGGAGAAACCCCGCGCTGGAGAAAGTCCGCGGTGGAGAAACTCCGCGTTGGAGAAACTCCACGCTAGAGAAACTCTGCGCTGGAGAAACTCTGCGCTGGAGAAACTCCGGGCTGGAGAAACTCCGCGCTGGAGAAACTCCGCGCTGGAGGAACTCCGCATTTGAGAAACTCCGCGTTGGAGAAACTCCGCCTTTGAGAAACTCCGCGCTGGAGAAACTCCGCGCTAGAGAAACTCCGCGTTCGAGAAACTCCACGTTGGAGAAACTCCGCGCTGGAAAATCTCTGCGTTGGAGAAACTCCGCGTTGGAGAAACTCCGCGCTGGAGAAAGTCCGTGTTAGAAAACGTCCGTGTTTGTAGAAAACTGCGAGTTGGAGAAACTCCGCGTTGGAGAAACTTCGCGGTGGAGAAACTCCGGGTTGGCGAAACTGCGCGCTGGAGAAAAATCCGCGCTGGAGAAATTCCGTGCTGAGAAAGTCCGTATTGGAGAAACCCCGTGTTGGAGAAACTCCGTGCTGGAGAAACTTCGCGCTGGAGAAACTCCACGCTCGAGAAAAACCGCGTTGGAGAAACTCTGCATTTGAGAAACTCCGCGTTGGAGACACTCCGCGTTGGAGAAACTCCGCCTTTGAGAAACTCCGCGCTGGAGAAACTCCGCGCTGGAGAAATTGCGGGTTGGAGAAACTCCGCGCTGGAGAAACTCCGCGTTGGAGAAACTTCGCGCTAGAGAAACTCCGCGTTGGAGAAACTCTGCGTTGGAGAAAGTCCGCTTTGGAGAAACTCCGCGTTGGAGAATGTCAGTGTTGGAGAAACTCCGCGCTGGAGAAAACTCCGCGTTGGAGAAACTCCGCGTTGGAGAAACTCCGCACTGGAGAAAGTCCGTGTTGGAGAAAGTCGTGTTGGAGAAACTCCGAGTTGGAGAAACTCCGTGTTGGAGAAATTCCGCGCTAGAGAAAATCCGCGCTGGAGAAACTCCACGCTGGAGAAACTCCACGCTGGAGTAACTCCGCGCTGGAGGAACTCCGCATTTGAGAGAACTCCGCGTTGGAGAAACTCCGCCTTTGAGAAACTCCGCGCTGGAGAAACTCCGCATTGGAGAAACTCCGCGCTAGAGAAACTCCGCGTTGGAGAAACTCCACGTTGGAGAAACTCGCGCTGGAGAATCTCTGCGTTGGAGAAACTCCGCGTTAGAGAAACTCCGCGCTGGAGAAAGTCCGTGTTAGAAAACGTCCGTGTTGTAGAAACTCCGCGTTGGAAAAACTCCGCGTTGGAGAAACTCTGCGTTGGAGAATGTCCGCGTTGGAGAAACTCCGCGTTGGAGAATGTCCGCGTTGGAGAAACTCCGCGCTGGAGAAACTCCGCTTTGCAGAAACTCCGCGCTGAGGAAAGTCCGTGTTAAAGAAAGTCCGTGTCAGAGAAACTCCGAGTTGGAGAAACTCCGTGTTGTAGAAATTCCGCGCTGGAGAAACTCCGCGCTGGAGAAACTCCGCATTGGAGAAACTCCGCGCTAGAGAAACACCGCGCTGGAGAAACTCCACGCTAGAGAAACTCTGCGCTGGAGAAACTCCGCGTTGAAGAAACTCCACGCTGGAGATACTCCGCGCTGGAGAAACTCCGCACAGGAGAAACTCCGCGTTTGAGAAACTCCGTAGTGGGGAAACTTTATGTTGGAGAAACTCCGCGCTGGAGAAACTCCATGTTGGAGAAACTCAGTGTTGGAGAAACTCCGCGCTGGAGATACTCCGCGCTGGAGATACTCCGCGCTGGAGAAACTCCGAGCTGGAGAAACTCCGCGTTGGAGAAACTCCCTGTTGGAGATACTCCGTGCTGGAGAAACTCCGCACTGGAGAAACTCCGCGCTGGAGAAACTCCACGCTGGAGAAACTCCGTGCTGGAGAAACTCCGCGCTGCAGAAACTCCGCGTTGGAGAAACTCCGCGTTGGAGAAACTTTGCTTTGAAGAAACTCCGCGCTGGAGAAACTCTGTGTTGGAGAAACTCCGCGTTGGAGAATCTCCGCGGTGGAGAAACTCCGGGTTGGAGAAACTCCGCGCTGGAGAAAATCCGCGCTGGAGAAATTCCGTGCATGAGAAAGTCCGTATTGGAGAAACCTCGTGTTGGAGAAACTCTGCGCTGGAGAAAATTCGCGCTGGAGAAACTCCACGCTGGAGAAAATCCGCGCTGGAGAAACTCCGCATTTGAGAAACTCCGCGTTGGATACACTCCGCGTTGGAGAAACTCGCCTTTGAGAAACTCCGCGCTGGAGAAACTCCGCGTTGGAGAAACTCCGCGCTAGAGAAACTCCGCGTTGGAGAAACTCCGCGTTGGAGAAACTCTGCGTTGGAGAAAGTCCGCTTTGGAGAAACTCCGCGTTGGAGAATGTCCGCGTTGGAGAAACTCTGCGCTGGAGAAACTCCGCGTTGGAGAAACTCCGCGTTGGAGAAACTCCGCGCTGGAGAAAGTCCGTGTTGGAGAAAGTCCTTGTTGGAGAAACTCCGAGTTGGAGAAACTCCGTGTTGGAGAAATTCCGCGCTGGAGAAACTCCGCGCTGGAGAAACCCCGCGCTGGAGAAGGTCCGCGGTGGAGAAACTCCGCGTTGGAGAAACTCCACGCTAGAGAAACTCCGCGCTGGAGAAACTCTGCGCTGGTGAAACTCCGGGCTGGAGAAACTCCACGCTGGAGAAACTCCGCGCTGGAGGAACTCCGCATTTGAGAAACTCCGCGTTGGAGAAACTCCGCCTTTGAGAAACTCCGCGCTGGAGAAACTCCGCGCTAGAGAAACTCCGCGTTCCAGAAACTCCACGTTGGAGAAACTCCGCGCTGGAGAATCTCTGCGTTGGAGAAACTCCGCGTTGGAGAAAGTCCGCGCTGGAGAAAGTCCGTGTTAGAAAACGTCCGTGTTGTAGAAACTGCGAGTTGGAGAAACTCCGCGTTGGAGAAACATCGCGGTGGAGAAACTCCGGGTTGGCGAAACTGCGCGCTGGAGAAAATCCGCGCTGGAGAAATTCCGTGCTTGAGAAAGTCCGTATTGGAGAAACCCCGTGTTGGAGAAACTCCGTGCTGGAGAAACTTCGCGCTGGAGAAACTCCACGCTGGAGAAACTCCACGCTGGAGAAAAACCGCGTTGGAGAAACTCCGCATTTGAGAAACTCCGCGTTGGAGACACTCCGCGTTGGAGAAACTCCGCCTTTGAGAAACTCCGCGCTGGAGAAACTCCGCGCTGGAGAAATTGCGCGTTGGAGAAACTCCGCGCTGGAGAAACTCCGCGTTGGAGAAACTTCGCGCTAGAGAAACTCCGCGTTGGAGAAACTCTGCGTTGGAGAAAGTCCGCTTTGGAGAAACTCCGCGTTGGAGAATGTCCGTGTTGGAGAAACTCCGCGCTGGAGAAACTCCGCATTGGAGAAACTCCGCGTTGGAGAAACTCCGCGCTGGAGAAAGTCCGTGTTGGAGAAAGTCCGTGTTGGAGAAACTCTGAGTTGGAGAAACTCCGTGTTGGAGAAATTCCGCGCTGGAGAAAATCCGCGCTGGAGAAACTCCACGCTGGAGAAACTCCACGCTGGAGTAACTCCGCGCTGGAGGAACTCCGCATTTGAGAAACTCCGCGTTGGAGAAACTCCGCCTTTGAGAAACTCCGCGCTGGAGAAACTCCGCATTGGAGAAACTCCGCGCTAGAGAAACTCCGCGTTGGAGAAACTCCACGTTGGAGAAACTCCGCGCTGGAGAATCTCTGCGTTGGAGAAACTCCGCGTTGGAGAAACTCCGCGCTGGAGAAAGTCCGTGTTAGAAAACGTCCGTGTTGTAGAAACTCCGCGTTGGAAAAACTCCGCGTTGGAGAAACTCTGCGTTGGAGAATGTCCGCGTTGGAGAAACTCCGCGTTGTAGAATGTCCGCGTTGGAGAAACTCCGCGCTGGAGAAACTCCGCTTTGGAGAACTCCGCGCTGGAGAAAGTCCGTGTTAAAGAAAGTCCGTGTCAGAGAAACTCCGAGTTGGAGAAACTCCGTGTTGTAGAAATTCCGCGCTGGAGAAACTCCGCGCTGGAGAAACTCCGCATTGGAGAAACTCCGCGCTAGAGAAACTCCGCGCTGGAGAAACTCCACGCTAGAGAAACTCTGCGCTGGAGAAACTCCGCGTTGAAGAAACTCCACGCTGGAGATACTCCGCGCTGGAGAAACTCCGCACAGGAGAAACTCCGCGTTTGAGAAACTCCGTAGTGGGGAAACTTTATGTTGGAGAAACTCCGCGCTGGAGAAACTCCGCGCTGGAGAAACTCCATGTTGGAGAAACTCAGTGTTGGAGAAACTCAGCGCTGGAGAAACTCCGCGCTGGAGAAACTCCGAGCTGGAGAAACTCCGCGTTGGAGAAACTCCCTGTTGGAGATACTCCGTGCTGGAGAAACTCCGCACTGGAGAAACTCCGCGCTGGAGAAACTCCACGCTGGAGAAACTCCGTGCTGGAGAAATTCCGCGCTGCAGAAACTCCGCGTTGGAGAAACTCCGCGTTGGAGAAACTTTGCTTTGAAGAAACTCCGCGCTGGAGAAACTCTGTGTTGGAGAAACTCCGCGTTGGAGAAACTCCGCGGTGGAGAAACTCCGGGTTGGAGAAACTCCGCGCTGGAGAAAATCCGCGCTGGAGAAATTCCGTGCTGGAGAAAGTCCGTATTGGAGAAACCTCGTGTTGGAGAAACCCCGCGCTGGAGAAAATTCGCGCTGGAGAAACTCCACGCTGGAGAAAATCCGCGCTGGAGAAACTCCGCATTTGAGAAACTCCGCGTTGGATACACTCCGCGTTGGAGAAACTCCGCCTTTGAGAAACTCCGCGCTGGAGAAACTCCGCGTTGGAGAAACTCCGCGCTAGAGAAACTCCGCGTTGGAGAAACTCCGCGTTAGAGAAACTCTGCGTTGGAGAAAGTCCGCTTTGGAGAAACTCCGCGTTGGAGAAACTCTGCGCTGGAGAAACTCCGCGTTGGAGAAACTCCGCGTAGGAGAAACTCCGCGCTGGAGAAAGTCCGTGTTGGAGAAAGTCCTTGTTGGAGAAACTCCGAGTTGGAGAAACTCCGTGTTGGAGAAATTCCGCGCTGGAGAAACTCCGCGCTGGAGAAACTCTGCGCTGGAGAAACTCCGGGCTGGAGAAACTCCACGCTGGAGAAACTCCGCGCTGGAGGAACTCCGCATTTGAGAAACTCCGCGTTGGAGAAACTCCGCCTTTGAGAAACTCCGCGCTGGAGAAACTCCGCGCTAGAGAAACTCCGCGTTCGAGAAACTCCACGTTGGAGAAACTCCGCGCTGGAGAATCTCTGCGTTGGAGAAACTCCGCGTTGGAGAAACTCCGCGCTGGAGAAAGTCCGTGTTAGAAAACGTCCGTGTTGTAGAAACTGCGAGTTGGAGAAACTCCGCGTTGGAGAAACTTCGCGGTGGAGAAACTCAGTGTTGGAGAAACTCAGCGCTGGAGAAACTCCGCGCTGGAGAAACTCCGAGCTGGAGAAACTCCGCGTTGGAGAAACTCCCTGTTGGAGATACTCCGTGCTGGAGAAACTCCGCACTGGAGAAACTCCGCGCTGGAGAAACTCCACGCTGGAGAAACTCCGTGCTGGAGAAATTCCGCGCTGCAGAAACTCCGCGTTGGAGAAACTCCGCGTTGGAGAAACTTTGCTTTGAAGAAACTCCGCGCTGGAGAAACTCTGTGTTGGAGAAACTCCGCGTTGGAGAAACTCCGCGGTGGAGAAACTCCGGGTTGGAGAAACTCCGCGCTGGAGAAAATCCGCGCTGGAGAAATTCCGTGCTGGAGAAAGTCCGTATTGGAGAAACCTCGTGTTGGAGAAACCCCGCGCTGGAGAAAATTCGCGCTGGAGAAACTCCACGCTGGAGAAAATCCGCGCTGGAGAAACTCCGCATTTGAGAAACTCCGCGTTGGATACACTCCGCGTTGGAGAAACTCCGCCTTTGAGAAACTCCGCGCTGGAGAAACTCCGCGTTGGAGAAACTCCGCGCTAGAGAAACTCCGCGTTGGAGAAACTCCGCGTTGGAGAAACTCTGCGTTGGAGAAAGTCCGCTTTGGAGAAACTCCGCGTTGGAGAAACTCTGCGCTGGAGAAACTCCGCGTTGGAGAAACTCCGCGTAGGAGAAACTCCGCGCTGGAGAAAGTCCGTGTTGGAGAAAGTCCTTGTTGGAGAAACTCCGAGTTGGAGAAACTCCGTGTTGGAGAAATTCCGCGCTGGAGAAACTCCGCACTGGAGAAACCCCGCGCTGGAGAAAGTCCGCGGTGGAGAAACTCCGCGTTGGAGAAACTCCACGCTAGAGAAACTCCGCGCTGGAGAAACTCTGCGCTGGAGAAACTCCGGGCTGGAGAAACTCCACGCTGGAGAAACTCCGCGCTGGAGGAACTCCGCATTTGAGAAACTCCGCGTTGGAGAAACTCCGCCTTTGAGAAACTCCGCGCTGGAGAAACTCCGCGCTAGAGAAACTCCGCGTTCGAGAAACTCCACGTTGGAGAAACTCCGCGCTGGAGAATCTCTGCGTTGGAGAAACTCCGCGTTGGAGAAACTCCGCGCTGGAGAAAGTCCGTGTTAGAAAACGTCCGTGTTGTAGAAACTGCGAGTTGGAGAAACTCCGCGTTGGAGAAACTTCGCGGTGGAGAAACTCCGGGTTGGCGAAACTGCGCGCTGGAGAAAATCCGCGCTGGAGAAATTCCGTGCTTGAGAAAGTCCGTATTGGAGAAACCCCGTGTTGGAGAAACTCCGCGCTGGAGAAAATCCGCGCTGGAGAAACTCCACGCTGGAGAAACTCCACGCTGGAGTAACTCCGCGCTGGAGGAACTCCGCATTTGAGAAACTCCGCGTTGGAGAAACTCCGCCTTTGAGAAACTCCGCGCTGGAGAAACTCCGCATTGGAGAAACTCCGCGCTAGAGAAACTCCGCGTTGGAGAAACTCCACGTTGGAGAAACTCCGCGCTGGAGAATCTCTGCGTTGGAGAAACTCCGCGTTGGAGAAACTCCGCGCTGGAGAAAGTCCGTGTTAGAAAACGTCCGTGTTGTAGAAACTCCGCGTTGGAAAAACTCCGCGTTGGAGAAACTCTGCGTTGGAGAATGTCCGCGTTGGAGAAACTCCGCGTTGTAGAATGTCCGCGTTGGAGAAACTCCGCGCTGGAGAAACTCCGCTTTGGAGAACTCCGCGCTGGAGAAAGTCCGTGTTAAAGAAAGTCCGTGTCAGAGAAACTCCGAGTTGGAGAAACTCCGTGTTGTAGAAATTCCGCGCTGGAGAAACTCCGCGCTGGAGAAACTCCGCATTGGAGAAACTCCGCGCTAGAGAAACTCCGCGCTGGAGAAACTCCACGCTAGAGAAACTCTGCGCTGGAGAAACTCCGCGTTGAAGAAACTCCACGCTGGAGATACTCCGCGCTGGAGAAACTCCGCACAGGAGAAACTCCGCGTTTGAGAAACTCCGTAGTGGGGAAACTTTATGTTGGAGAAACTCCGCGCTGGAGAAACTCCGCGCTGGAGAAACTCCATGTTGGAGAAACTCAGTGTTGGAGAAACTCAGCGCTGGAGAAACTCCGCGCTGGAGAAACTCCGAGCTGGAGAAACTCCGCGTTGGAGAAACTCCCTGTTGGAGATACTCCGTGCTGGAGAAACTCCGCACTGGAGAAACTCCGCGCTGGAGAAACTCCACGCTGGAGAAACTCCGTGCTGGAGAAATTCCGCGCTGCAGAAACTCCGCGTTGGAGAAACTCCGCGTTGGAGAAACTTTGCTTTGAAGAAACTCCGCGCTGGAGAAACTCTGTGTTGGAGAAACTCCGCGTTGGAGAAACTCCGCGGTGGAGAAACTCCGGGTTGGAGAAACTCCGCGCTGGAGAAAATCCGCGCTGGAGAAATTCCGTGCTGGAGAAAGTCCGTATTGGAGAAACCTCGTGTTGGAGAAACCCCGCGCTGGAGAAAATTCGCGCTGGAGAAACTCCACGCTGGAGAAAATCCGCGCTGGAGAAACTCCGCATTTGAGAAACTCCGCGTTGGATACACTCCGCGTTGGAGAAACTCCGCCTTTGAGAAACTCCGCGCTGGAGAAACTCCGCGTTGGAGAAACTCCGCGCTAGAGAAACTCCGCGTTGGAGAAACTCCGCGTTAGAGAAACTCTGCGTTGGAGAAAGTCCGCTTTGGAGAAACTCCGCGTTGGAGAAACTCTGCGCTGGAGAAACTCCGCGTTGGAGAAACTCCGCGTAGGAGAAACTCCGCGCTGGAGAAAGTCCGTGTTGGAGAAAGTCCTTGTTGGAGAAACTCCGAGTTGGAGAAACTCCGTGTTGGAGAAATTCCGCGCTGGAGAAACTCCGCGCTGGAGAAACTCTGCGCTGGAGAAACTCCGGGCTGGAGAAACTCCACGCTGGAGAAACTCCGCGCTGGAGGAACTCCGCATTTGAGAAACTCCGCGTTGGAGAAACTCCGCCTTTGAGAAACTCCGCGCTGGAGAAACTCCGCGCTAGAGAAACTCCGCGTTCGAGAAACTCCACGTTGGAGAAACTCCGCGCTGGAGAATCTCTGCGTTGGAGAAACTCCGCGTTGGAGAAACTCCGCGCTGGAGAAAGTCCGTGTTAGAAAACGTCCGTGTTGTAGAAACTGCGAGTTGGAGAAACTCCGCGTTGGAGAAACTTCGCGGTGGAGAAACTCAGTGTTGGAGAAACTCAGCGCTGGAGAAACTCCGCGCTGGAGAAACTCCGAGCTGGAGAAACTCCGCGTTGGAGAAACTCCCTGTTGGAGATACTCCGTGCTGGAGAAACTCCGCACTGGAGAAACTCCGCGCTGGAGAAACTCCACGCTGGAGAAACTCCGTGCTGGAGAAATTCCGCGCTGCAGAAACTCCGCGTTGGAGAAACTCCGCGTTGGAGAAACTTTGCTTTGAAGAAACTCCGCGCTGGAGAAACTCTGTGTTGGAGAAACTCCGCGTTGGAGAAACTCCGCGGTGGAGAAACTCCGGGTTGGAGAAACTCCGCGCTGGAGAAAATCCGCGCTGGAGAAATTCCGTGCTGGAGAAAGTCCGTATTGGAGAAACCTCGTGTTGGAGAAACCCCGCGCTGGAGAAAATTCGCGCTGGAGAAACTCCACGCTGGAGAAAATCCGCGCTGGAGAAACTCCGCATTTGAGAAACTCCGCGTTGGATACACTCCGCGTTGGAGAAACTCCGCCTTTGAGAAACTCCGCGCTGGAGAAACTCCGCGTTGGAGAAACTCCGCGCTAGAGAAACTCCGCGTTGGAGAAACTCCGCGTTGGAGAAACTCTGCGTTGGAGAAAGTCCGCTTTGGAGAAACTCCGCGTTGGAGAAACTCTGCGCTGGAGAAACTCCGCGTTGGAGAAACTCCGCGTAGGAGAAACTCCGCGCTGGAGAAAGTCCGTGTTGGAGAAAGTCCTTGTTGGAGAAACTCCGAGTTGGAGAAACTCCGTGTTGGAGAAATTCCGCGCTGGAGGAACTCCGCACTGGAGAAACCCCGCGCTGGAGAAAGTCCGCGGTGGAGAAACTCCGCGTTGGAGAAACTCCACGCTAGAGAAACTCCGCGCTGGAGAAACTCTGCGCTGGAGAAACTCCGGGCTGGAGAAACTCCACGCTGGAGAAACTCCGCGCTGGAGGAACTCCGCATTTGAGAAACTCCGCGTTGGAGAAACTCCGCCTTTGAGAAACTCCGCGCTGGAGAAACTCCGCGCTAGAGAAACTCCGCGTTCGAGAAACTCCACGTTGGAGAAACTCCGCGCTGGAGAATCTCTGCGTTGGAGAAACTCCGCGTTGGAGAAACTCCGCGCTGGAGAAAGTCCGTGTTAGAAAACGTCCGTGTTGTAGAAACTGCGAGTTGGAGAAACTCCGCGTTGGAGAAACTTCGCGGTGGAGAAACTCCGGGTTGGCGAAACTGCGCGCTGGAGAAAATCCGCGCTGGAGAAATTCCGTGCTTGAGAAAGTCCGTATTGGAGAAACCCCGTGTTGGAGAAACTCCGTGCTGGAGAAACTTCGCGCTGGAGAAACTCCACGCTGGAGAAACTCCACGCTGGAGAAAAACCGCGTTGGAGAAACTCTGCATTTGAGAAACTCCGCGTTGGAGACACTCCGCGTTGGAGAAACTCCGCCTTTGAGAAACTCCGCGCTGGAGAAACTCCGCGCTGGAGAAATTGCGGGTTGGAGAAACTCCGCGCTGGAGAAACTCCGCCTTGGAGAAACTTCGCGCTAGAGAAACTCCGCGTTGGAGAAACTCTGCGTTGGATAAAGTCCGCTTTGGAGAAACTCCGCGTTGGAGAATGTCCGTGTTGGAGAAACTCCGCGCTGGAGAAACTCCGCGCTGGAGAAAGTCCGTGTTGGAGAAAGTCCGTGTTGGAGAAACTCCGAGTTGGAGAAACTCCGTGTTGGAGAAATTCCGCGCTAGAGAAAATCCGCGCTGGAGAAACTCCACGCTGGAGAAACTCCACGCTGGAGTAACTCCGCGCTGGAGGAACTCCGCATTTGAGAAACTCCGCGTTGGAGAAACTCCGCCTTTGAGAAACTCCGCGCTGGAGAAACTCCGCATTGGAGAAACTCCGCGCTAGAGAAACTCCGCGTTGGAGAAACTCCACGTTGGAGAAACTCCGCGCTGGAGAATCTCTGCGTTGGAGAAACTCCGCGTTAGAGAAACTCCGCGCTGGAGAAAGTCCGTGTTAGAAGACGTCCGTGTTGTAGAAACTCCGCGTTGGAAAAACTCCGCGTTGGAGAAACTCTGCGTTGGAGAATGTCCGCGTTGGAGAAACTCCGCGTTGGAGAATGTCCGCGTTGGAGAAACTCCGCGCTGGAGAAACTCCGCTTTGCAGAAACTCCGCGCTGGAGAAAGTCCGTGTTAAAGAAAGTCCGTGTCAGAGAAACTCCGAGTTGGAGAAACTCCGTGTTGTAGAAATTCCGCGCTGGAGAAACTCCGCGCTGGAGAAACTCCGCATTGGAGAAACTCCGCGCTAGAGAAACTCCGCGCTGGAGAAACTCCACGCTAGAGAAACTCTGCGCTGGAGAAACTCCACGTTGAAGAAACTCCACGCTGGAGATACTCCGCGCTGGAGAAACTCCGCACAGGAGAAACTCCGCGTTTGAGAACTCCGTAGTGGGGAAACTTTATGTTGGAGAAACTCCGCGCTGGAGAAACTCCGCGCTGGAGAAACTCCATGTTGGAGAAACTCAGTGTTGGAGAAACTCCGCGCTGGAGATACTCCGCGCTGGAGATACTCCGCGCTGGAGAAACTCCGAGCTGGAGAAACTCCGCGTTGGAGAAACTCCCTGTTGGAGATACTCCGTGCTGGAGAAACTCCGCACTGGAGAAACTCCGCGCTGGAGAAACTCCACGCTGGAGAAACTCCGTGCTGGAGAAACTCCGCGCTGCAGAAACTCCGCGTTGGAGAAACTCCGCGTTGGAGAAACTTTGCTTTGAAGAAACTCCGCGCTGGAGAAACTCTGTGTTGGAGAAACTCCGCGTTGGAGAATATCCGCGGTGGAGAAACTCCGGGTTGGAGAAACTCCGCGCTGGAGAAAATCCGCGCTGGAGAAAATCCGCGCTGGAGAAATTCCGTGCTTGAGAAAGTCCCGTATTGGAGAAACCTCGTGTTGGAGAAACTCCGCGCTGGAGAAAATTCGCGCTGGAGAAACTCCACGCTGGAGAAAATCCGCGTTGGAGAAACTCCGCCTTTGAGAAACTCCGCGCTGGAGAAACTCCGCGTTGGAGAAACTCCGCGCTAGAGAAACTCCTCGTTGGAGAAACTCCGCGTTGGAGAAACTCTGCGTTGGAGAAAGTCCGCTTTGAGAAACTCCGCGTTGGAGAATGTCCGCGTTGGAGAAACTCTGCGCTGGAGAAACTCCGCGTTGGAGAAACTCCGCGTTGGAGAAACTCCGCGCTGGAGAAAGTCCGTGTTGGAGAAAGTCCTTGTTGGAGAAACTCTGAGTTGGAGAAACTCCGTGTTGGAGAAATTCCGCGTTGGAGAAACTCCGCGCTGGAGAAACCCCGCGCTGGAGAAGGTCCGCGGTGGAGAAACTCCGCGTTGGAGAAACTCCACGCTAGAGAAACTCCGCGCTGGAGAAACTGCGCTGGTGAAACTCCGGGCTGGAGAAACTCCACGCTGGAGAAACTCCGCGCTGGAGGAACTCCGCATTTGAGAAACTCCGCGTTGGAGAAACTCCGCGCTGGAGAAACTCCGCGCTAGAGAAAACTCCGCGTTCGAGAAACTCCACGTTGGAGAAACTCCGCGCTGGAGAATCTCTGCGTTGGAGAAACTCCGCGTTGGAGAAACTCCGCGCTGGAGAAAGTCCGTGTTAGAAAACGTCCGTGTTGTAGAAACTGCGAGTTGGAGAAACTCCGCGTTGGAGAAACTTCGCGGTGGAGAAACTCCGGGTTGGCGAAACTGCGCGCTGGAGAAAATCCGCGCTGGAGAAATTCCGTGCTTGAGAAAGTCCGTATTGGAGAAACCCCGTGTTGGAGAAACTTCGCGCTGGAGAAACTCCACGCTGGAGAAACTCCACGCTGGAGAAAAACCGCGTTGGAGAAACTCCGCATTTGAGAAACTCCGCGTTGGAGACACTCCGCGTTGGAGAAACTCCGCCTTTAAGAAACTCCGCGCTGGAGAAACTCCGCGCTGGAGAAATTGCGGGTTGGAGAAACTCCGCGCTGGAGAAACTCCGCGTTGGAGAAACTCTGCGTTGGAGAAAGTCCGCTTTGGAGAAACTCCGCGTTGGAGAATGTCCGTGTTGGAGAAACTCCGCGCTGGAGAAACTCCGCGTTGGAGAAACTCCGCGTTGGAGAAACTCCGCGCTGGAGAAAGTCCGTGTTGGAGAAAGTCCGTGTTGGAGAAACTCCGAGTTGGAGAAACTCCGTGTTGGAGAAATTCCGCGCTGGAGAAAATCCGCGCTGGAAAAACTCAACGCTGGAGAAACTCCACGCTGGAGTAACTCCGCGCTGGAGGAACTCCGCATTTGAGAAACTCCGCGTTGGAGAAACTCCGCCTTTGAGAAACTCCGCGCTGGAGAAACTCCGCATTGGAGAAACTCCGCGCTAGAGAAACTCCGCGTTGGAGAAACTCCACGTTGGAGAAACTCCGCGCTGGAGAATCTCTGCGTTGGAGAAACTCCGCGTTAGAGAAACTCCGCGCTGGAGAAAGTCCGTGTTAGAAAACGTCCGTGTTGTAGAAACTCCGCGTTGGAAAAAACTCCGCGTTGGAGAAACTCTGCGTTGGAGAATGTCCGCGTTGGAGAAACTCCACGCTGGAGAAACTCCGCGCTGGAGGAACTCCGCATTTGAGAAACTCCGCGTTGGAGAAACTCCGCGCTGGAGAAACTCCGCGCTAGAGAAACTCCGCGTTCGAGAAACTCCACGTTGGAGAAACTCCGCGCTGGAGAATCTCTGCGTTGGAGAAACTCCGCGTTGGAGAAACTCCGCGCTGGAGAAAGTCCGTGTTAGAAAACGTCCGTGTTGTAGAAACTGCGAGTTGGAGAAACTCCGCGTTGGAGAAACTTCGCGGTGGAGAGAAACTCCGGGTTGGCGAAACTGCGCGCTGGAGAAAATCCGCGCTGGAGAAATTCCGTGCTTGAGAAAGTCGTATTGGAGAAACCCCGTGTTGGAGAAACTTCGCGCTGGAGAAACTCCACGCTGGAGAAACTCCACGCTGGAGAAAAACCGCGTTGGAGAAACTCCGCATTTGAGAAACTCCGCGTTGGAGACACTCCGCGTTGGAGAAACTCCGCCTTTAAGAACTCCGCGCTGGAGAAACTCCGCGCTGGAGAAATTGCGGGTTGGAGAAACTCCGCGCTGGAGAAACTCCGCGTTGGAGAAACTCTGCGTTGGAGAAAGTCCGCTTTGGAGAAACTCCGCGTTGGAGAATGTCCGTGTTGGAGAAACTCCGCGCTGGAGAAACTCCGCGTTGGAGAAACTCCGCGTTGGAGAAACTCCGCGCTGGAGAAAGTCCGTGTTGGAGAAAGTCCGTGTTGGAGAAACTCCGAGTTGGAGAAACTCCGTGTTGGAGAAATTCCGCGCTGGAGAAAATCCGCGCTGGAAAAACTCAACGCTGGAGAAACTCCACGCTGGAGTAACTCCGCGCTGGAGGAACTCCGCATTTGAGAAACTCCGCGTTGGAGAAACTCCGCCTTTGAGAAACTCCGCGCTGGAGAAACTCCGCATTGGAGAAACTCCGCGCTAGAGAAACTCCGCGTTGGAGAAACTCCACGTTGGAGAAACTCCGCGCTGGAGAATCTCTGCGTTGGAGAAACTCCGCGTTAGAGAAACTCCGCGCTGGAGAAAGTCCGTGTTAGAAAACGTCCGTGTTGTAGAAACTCCGCGTTGGAAAAACTCCGCGTTGGAGAAACTCTGCGTTGGAGAATGTCCGCGTTGGAGAAACTCCGCGTTGTAGAATGTCCGCGTTGGAGAAACTCCGCGCTGGAGAAACTCCGCTTTGGAGAAACTCCGCGCTGGAGAAAGTCCGTGTTAAAGAAAGTCCGTGTCAGAGAAACTCCGAGTTGGAGAAACTCCGTGTTGTAGAAATTCCGCGCTGGAGAAACTCCGCGCTGGAGAAACTCCGCATTGGAGAAACTCCGCGCTAGAGAAACTCCGCGCTGGAGAAACTCCACGCTAGAGAAACTCTGCGCTGGAGAAACTCCGCGTTGAAGAAACTCCACGCTGGAGATACTCCGCGCTGGAGAAACTCCCGCACAGGAGAAACTCCGCGTTTGAGAAACTCCGTAGTGGGGAAATTTTATGTTGGAGAAACTCCGCGCTGGAGAAACTCGCGCTGGAGAAACTCCATGTTGGAGAAACTCAGTGTTGGAGAAACTCCGCGCTGGAGAAACTCCGAGCTGGAGAAACTCCGCGTTGGAGAAACTCCCTGTTGGAGATACTCCGTGCTGGAGAAACTCCGCACTGGAGAAACTCCGCGCTGGAGAAACTCCACGCTGGAGAAACTCCGTGCTGGAGAAATTCCGCGCTGCAGAAACTCCGCGTTGGAGAAACTCCGCGTTGGAGAAACTTTGCTTTGAAGAAACTCCGCGCTGTAGAAACTCTGTGTTGGAGAAACTCCGCGTTGGAGAAACTCCGCGGTGGAGAAACTCCGGGTTGGAGAAACTCCGCGCTGGAGAAAATCCGCGCTGGAGAAATTCCGTGCTAGAGAAAGTCCGTATTGGAGAAACCTGGTGTTGGAGAAACCCCGCGCTGGAGAAAATTCGCGCTGGAGAAACTCCACGCTGGAGAAAATCCGCGCTGGAGAAACTCCGCATTTGAGAAACTCCGCGTTGGATACACTCCGCGTTGGAGAAACTCCGCCTTTGAGAAACTCCGCGCTGGAGAAACTCCGCGTTGGAGAAACTCCGCGCTAGAGAAACTCCGCGTTGGAGAAACTCAGCGTTGGAGAAACTCTGCGTTGGAGAAAGTCCGCTTTGGAGAAACTCCGCGTTGGAGAATGTCCGCGTTGGAGAAACTCTGCGCTTGAGAAACTCCGCGTTGGAGAAACTCCGCGTAGGAGAAACTCCGCGCTGGAGAAAGTCCGTGTTGGAGAAAGTCCTTGTTGGAGAAACTCCGAGTTGGAGAAACTCCGTGTTGGAGAAATTCCGCGCTGGAGAAACTCCGCACTGGAGAAACCCCGCGCTGGAGAAAGTCCGCGGTGGAGAAACTCCGCGTTGGAGAAACTCCACGCTAGAGAAACTCCGCGCTGGAGAAACTCTGCGCTGGAGAAACTCCGGGCTGGAGAAACTCCACGCTGGAGAAACTCCGCGCTGGAGGAACTCCGCATTTGAGAAACTCCGCGTTGGAGAAACTCCGCCTTTGAGAAACTCCGCGCTGGAGAAACTCCGCGCTAGAGAAACTCCGCGTTCGAGAAACTCCACGTTGGAGAAACTCCGCGCTGGAGAATCTCTGCGTTGGAGAAACTCCGCGTTAGAGAAACTCCGCGCTGGAGAAAGTCCGTGTTGGAGAAAGTCCGTGTTGGAGAAACTCCGAGTTGGAGAAACTCCGTGTTGGAGAAATTCCGCGCTAGAGAAAATCCGCGCTGGAGAAACTCCACGCTGGAGAAACTCCACGCTGGAGTAACTCCGCGCTGGAGGAACTCCGCATTTGAGAAACTCCGCGTTGGAGAAACTCCGCCTTTGAGAAACTCCGCGCTGGAGAAACTCCGCATTGGAGAAACTCCGCGCTAGAGAAACTCCGCGTTGGAGAAACTCCACGTTGGAGAAACTCCGCGCTGGAGAATCTCTGCGTTGGAGAAACTCCGCGTTAGAGAAACTCCGCGCTGGAGAAAGTCCGTGTTAGAAAACGTCCGTGTTGTAGAAACTCCGCGTTGGAGAAAGTCCGCTTTGGAGAAACTCCGCGCTGGAGAATGTCCGTGTTGGAGAAACTCCGCGCTGGAGAAACTCCGCGTTGGAGAAACTCCCTGTTGGAGATACTCCGTGCTGGAGAAACTCCGCACTGGAGAAACTCCGCGCTGGAGAAACTCCACGCTGGAGAAACTCCGTGCTGGAGAAATTCCGCGCTGCAGAAACTCCGCGTTGGAGAAACTCCGCGTTGGAGAAACTTTGCTTTGAAGAAACTCCGCGCTGTAGAAACTCTGTGTTGGAGAAACTCCGCGTTGGAGAAACTCCGCGGTGGAGAAACTCCGGGTTGGAGAAACTCCGCGCTGGAGAAAATCCGCGCTGGAGAAATTCCGTGCTAGAGAAAGTCCGTATTGGAGAAACCTCGTGTTGGAGAAACCCCGCGCTGGAGAAAGTCCGCGGTGGAGAAACTCCGCGTTGGAGAAACTCCACGCTAGAGAAACTCCGCGCTGGAGAAACTCTGCGCTGGAGAAACTCCGGGCTGGAGAAACTCCACGCTGGAGAAACTCCGCGCTGGAGGAACTCCGCATTTGAGAAACTCCGCGTTGGAGAAACTCCGCCTTTGAGAAACTCCGCGCTGGAGAAACTCCGCGCTAGAGAAACTCCGCGTTCGAGAAACTCCACGTTGGAGAAACTCCGCGCTGGAGAATCTCTGCGTTGGAGAAACTCCGCGTTGGAGAAACTCCGCGCTGGAGAAAGTCCGTGTTGGAGAAAGTCCGTGTTGGAGAAATTCCGCGTTGGAGAAACTCCGCGCTGGAGAAACCCCGCGCTGGAGAAGGTCCGCGGTGGAGGAACTCCGCGTTGGAGAAACTCCACGCAAGAGAAACTCCGCGCTGGAGAAACTGCGCTGGTGAAACTCCGGGCTGGAGAAACTCCACGCTGGAGAAACTCCGCGCTGGAGGAACTCCGCATTTGAGAAACTCCGCGTTGGAGAAACTCCGCGCTGGAGAAACTCCGCGCTAGAGAAACTCCGCGTTCGAGAAACTCCACGTTGGAGAAACACCGCGCTGGAGAATCTCTGCGTTGGAGAAACTCCGCGTTGGAGAAACTCCGCGCTGGAGAAAGTCCGTGTTAGAAAACGTCCGTGTTGTAGAAACTGCGAGTTGGAGAAACTCCGCGTTGGAGAAACTTCGCGGTGGAGAAACTCCGGGTTGGCGAAACTGCGCGCTGGAGAAAATCCGCGCTGGAGAAATTCCGTGCTTGAGAAAGTCCGTATTGGAGAAACCCCGTGTTGGAGAAACTCCGTGCTGGAGAAACTTCGCGCTGGAGAAACTCCACGCTGGAGAAACTCCACGCTGGAGAAAAACCGCGTTGGAGAAACTCCGCATTTGAGAAACTCCGCGTTGGAGACACTCCGCGTTGGAGAAACTCCGCCTTTAAGAAACTCCGCGCTGGAGAAACTCCGCGCTGGAGAAATTGCGGGTTGGAGAAACTCCGCGCTGGAGAAACTCCGCGTGGGAGAAACTTCGCGCTAGAGAAACTCCGCGTTGGAGAAACTCTGCGTTGGAGAAAGTCCGCTTTGGAGAAACTCCGCGTTGGAGAATGTCCGTGTTGGAGAAACTCCGCGCTGGAGAAACTCCGCGTTGGAGAAACTCCGCGTTGGAGAAACTCCGCGCTGGAGAAAGTCCCGTGTTGGAGAAAGTCCGTGTTGGAGAAACTCCGAGTTGGAGAAACTCCGTGTTGGAGAAATTCCGCGCTGGAGAAAATCCGCGCTGGAGAAACTCAACGCTGGAGAAACTCCACGCTGGAGTAACTCCGCGCTGGAGGAACTCCGCATTTGAGAAACTCCGCGTTGGAGAAACTCCGCCTTTGAGAAACTCCGCGCTGGAGAAACTCCGCATTGGAGAAACTCCGCGCTAGAGAAACTCCGCGTTGGAGAAACTCCACGTTGGAGAAACTCCGCGCTGGAGAATCTCTGCGTTGGAGAAACTCCGCGTTAGAGAAACTCCGCGCTGGAGAAAGTCCGTGTTAGAAAACGTCCGTGTTGTAGAAACTCCGCGTTGGAAAAACTCCGCGTTGGAGAAACTCTGCGTTGGAGAATGTCCGCGTTGGAGAAACTCCGCGTTGTAGAATGTCCGCGTTGGAGAAACTCCGCGCTGGAGAAACTCCGCTTTGGAGAAACTCCGCGCTGGAGAAAGTCCGTGTTAAAGAAAGTCCGTGTCAGAGAAACTCCGAGTTGGAGAAACTCCGTGTTGTAGAAATTCCGCGCTGGAGAAACTCCGCGCTGGAGAAACTCCGCATTGGAGAAACTCCGCGCTAGAGAAACTCCGCGCTGGAGAAACTCCACGCTAGAGAAACTCTGCGCTGGAGAAACTCCGCGTTGAAGAAACTCCACGCTGGAGATACTCCGCGCTGGAGAAACTCCGCACAGGAGAAACTCCGCGTTTGAGAAACTCCGTAGTGGGGAAATTTTATGTTGGAGAAACTCCGCGCTGGAGAAACTCCGCGCTGGAGAAACTCCATGTTGGAGAAACTCAGTGTTGGAGAAACTCCGCGCTGGAGAAACTCCGAGCTGGAGAAACTCCGCGTTGGAGAAACTCCCTGTTGGAGATACTCCGTGCTGGAGAAACTCCGCACTGGAGAAACTCCGCGCTGGAGAAACTCCACGCTGGAGAAACTCCGTGCTGGAGAAATTCCGCGCTGCAGAAACTCCGCGTTGGAGAAACTCCGCGTTGGAGAAACTTTGCTTTGAAGAAACTCCGCGCTGTAGAAACTCTGTGTTGGAGAAACTCCGCGTTGGAGAAACTCCGCGGTGGAGAAACTCCGGGTTGGAGAAACTCCGCGCTGGAGAAAATCCGCGCTGGAGAAATTCCGTGCTAGAGAAAGTCCGTATTGGAGAAACCTCGTGTTGGAGAAACCCCGCGCTGGAGAAAGTCCGCGGTGGAGAAACTCCGCGTTGGAGAAACTCCACGCTAGAGAAACTCCGCGCTGGAGAAACTCTGCGCTGGAGAAACTCCGGGCTGGAGAAACTCCACGCTGGAGAAACTCCGCGCTGGAGGAACTCCGCATTTGAGAAACTCCGCGTTGGAGAAACTCCGCCTTTGAGAAACTCCGCGCTGGAGAAACTCCGCGCTAGAGAAACTCCGCGTTCGAGAAACTCCACGTTGGAGAAACTCCGCGCTGGAGAATCTCTGCGTTGGAGAAACTCCGCGTTGGAGAAACTCCGCGCTGGAGAAAGTCCGTGTTGGAGAAAGTCCGTGTTGGAGAAATTCCGCGTTGGAGAAACTCCGCGCTGGAGAAACCCCGCGCTGGAGAAGGTCCGCGGTGGAGGAACTCCGCGTTGGAGAAACTCCACGCTAGAGAAACTCCGCGCTGGAGAAACTGCGCTGGTGAAACTCCGGGCTGGAGAAACTCCACGCTGGAGAAACTCCGCGCTGGAGGAACTCCGCATTTGAGAAACTCCGCGTTGGAGAAACTCCGCGCTGGAGAAACTCCGCGCTAGAGAAACTCCGCGTTCGAGAAACTCCACGTTGGAGAAACACCGCGCTGGAGAATCTCTGCGTTGGAGAAACTCCGCGTTGGAGAAACTCCGCGCTGGAGAAAGTCCGTGTTAGAAAACGTCCGTGTTGTAGAAACTGCGAGTTGGAGAAACTCCGCGTTGGAGAAACTTCGCGGTGGAGAAACTCCGGGTTGGCGAAACTGCGCGCTGGAGAAAATCCGCGCTGGAGAAATTCCGTGCTTGAGAAAGTCCGTATTGGAGAAACCCCGTGTTGGAGAAACTCCGTGCTGGAGAAACTTCGCGCTGGAGAAACTCCACGCTGGAGAAACTCCACGCTGGAGAAAAACCGCGTTGGAGAAACTCCGCATTTGAGAAACTCCGCGTTGGAGACACTCCGCGTTGGAGAAACTCCGCCTTTAAGAAACTCCGCGCTGGAGAAACTCCGCGCTGGAGAAATTGCGGGTTGGAGAAACTCCGCGCTGGAGAAACTCCGCGTGGGAGAAACTTCGCGCTAGAGAAACTCCGCGCTGGAGAAACTCCGCATTGGAGAAACTCCGCGCTAGAGAAACTCCGCGCTGGAGAAACTCCACGCTAGAGAAACTCCACGCTAGAGAAACTCTGCGCTGGAGAAACTCCACGTTGAAGAAACTCCACGCTGGAGATACTCCGCGCTGGAGAAACTCCGCACAGGAGAAACTCCGCGTTTGAGAAACTCCGTAGTGGGGAAACTTTATGTTGGAGAAACTCCGCGCTGGAGAAACTCCGCGCTGGAGAAACTCCATGTTGGAGAAACTCAGTGTTGGAGAAACTCCGCGCTGGAGATACTCCGCGCTGGAGATACTCCGCGCTGGAGAAACTCCGAGCTGGAGAAACTCCGCGTTGGAGAAACTCCCTGTTGGAGATACTCCGTGCTGGAGAAACTCCGCACTGGAGAAACTCCGCGCTGGAGAAACTCCACGCTGGAGAAACTCCGTGCTGGAGAAACTCCGCGCTGCAGAAACTCCGCGTTGGAGAAACTCCGCGTTGGAGAAACTTTGCTTTGAAGAAACTCCGCGCTGGAGAAACTCTGTGTTGGAGAAACTCCGCGTTGGAGAATATCCGCGGTGGAGAAACTCCGGGTTGGAGAAACTCCGCGCTGGAGAAAATCCGCGCTGGAGAAAATCCGCGCTGGAGAAATTCCGTGCTTGAGAAAGTCCGTATTGGAGAAACCTCGTGTTGGAGAAACTCCGCGCTGGAGAAAATTCGCGCTGGAGAAACTCCACGCTGGAGAAAATCCGCGTTGGAGAAACTCCGCCTTTGAGAAACTCCGCGCTGGAGAAACTCCGCGTTGGAGAAACTCCGCGCTAGAGAAACTCCTCGTTGGAGAAACTCCGCGTTGGAGAAACTCTGCGTTGGAGAAAGTCCGCTTTGGAGAAACTCCGCGTTGGAGAATGTCCGCGTTGGAGAAACTCTGCGCTGGAGAAACTCCGCGTTGGAGAAACTCCGCGTTGGAGAAACTCCGCGCTGGAGAAAGTCCGTGTTGGAGAAAGTCCTTGTTGGAGAAACTCCGAGTTGGAGAAACTCCGTGTTGGAGAAATTCCGCGTTGGAGAAACTCCGCGCTGGAGAAACCCCGCGCTGGAGAAGGTCCGCGGTGGAGAAACTCCGCGTTGGAGAAACTCCACGCTAGAGAAACTCCGCGCTGGAGAAACTGCGCTGGTGAAACTCCGGGCTGGAGAAACTCCACGCTGGAGAAACTCCGCGCTGGAGGAACTCCGCATTTGAGAAACTCCGCGTTGGAGAAACTCCGCGCTGGAGAAACTCCGCGCTAGAGAAACTCCGCGTTCGAGAAACTCCACGTTGGAGAAACTCCGCGCTGGAGAATCTCTGCGTTGGAGAAACTCCGCGTTGGAGAAACTCCGCGCTGGAGAAAGTCCGTGTTAGAAAACGTCCGTGTTGTAGAAACTGCGAGTTGGAGAAACTCCGCGTTGGAGAAACTTCGCGGTGGAGAAACTCCGGGTTGGCGAAACTGCGCGCTGGAGAAAATCCGCGCTGGAGAAATTCCGTGCTTGAGAAAGTCCGTATTGGAGAAACCCCGTGTTGGAGAAACTTCGCGCTGGAGAAACTCCACGCTGGAGAAACTCCACGCTGGAGAAAAACCGCGTTGGAGAAACTCCGCATTTGAGAAACTCCGCGTTGGAGACACTCCGCGTTGGAGAAACTCCGCCTTTAAGAAACTCCGCGCTGGAGAAACTCCGCGCTGGAGAAATTGCGGGTTGGAGAAACTCCGCGCTGGAGAAACTCCGCGTTGGAGAAACTCTGCGTTGGAGAAAGTCCGCTTTGGAGAAACTCCGCGTTGGAGAATGTCCGTGTTGGAGAAACTCCGCGCTGGAGAAACTCCGCGTTGGAGAAACTCCGCGTTGGAGAAACTCCGCGCTGGAGAAAGTCCGTGTTGGAGAAAGTCCGTGTTGGAGAAACTCCGAGTTGGAGAAACTCCGTGTTGGAGAAATTCAGCGCTGGAGAAAATCCGCGCTGGAAAAACTCAACGCTGGAGAAACTCCACGCTGGAGTAACTCCGCGCTGGAGGAACTCCGCATTTGAGAAACTCCGCGTTGGAGAAACTCCGCCTTTGAGAAACTCCGCGCTGGAGAAACTCCGCATTGGAGAAACTCCGCGCTAGAGAAACTCCGCGTTGGAGAAACTCCACGTTGGAGAAACTCCGCGCTGGAGAATCTCTGCGTTGGAGAAACTCCGCGTTAGAGAAACTCCGCGCTGGAGAAAGTCCGTGTTAGAAAACGTCCGTGTTGTAGAAACTCCGCGTTGGAAAAACTCCGCGTTGGAGAAACTCTGCGTTGGAGAATGTCCGCGTTGGAGAAACTCCGCGTTGTAGAATGTCCGCGTTGGAGAAACTCCGCGCTGGAGAAACTCCGCTTTGGAGAAACTCCGCGCTGGAGAAAGTCCGTGTTAAAGAAAGTCCGTGTCAGAGAAACTCCGAGTTGGAGAAACTCCGTGTTGTAGAAATTCCGCGCTGGAGAAACTCCGCGCTGGAGAAACTCCGCATTGGAGAAACTCCGCGCTAGAGAAACTCCGCGCTGGAGAAACTCCACGCTAGAGAAACTCTGCGCTGGAGAAACTCCGCGTTGAAGAAACTCCACGCTTGAGATACTCCGCGCTGGAGAAACTCCGCACAGGAGAAACTCCGCGTTTGAGAAACTCCGTAGTGGGGAAATTTTATGTTGGAGAAACTCCGCGCTGGAGAAACTCCGCGCTGGAGAAACTCCATGTTGGAGAAACTCAGTGTTGGAGAAACTCCGCGCTGGAGAAACTCCGAGCTGGAGAAACTCCGCGTTGGAGAAACTCCCTGTTGGAGATACTCCGTGCTGGAGAAACTCCGCACTGGAGAAACTCCGCGCTGGAGAAACTCCACGCTGGAGAAACTCCGTGCTGGAGAAATTCCGCGCTGCAGAAACTCCGCGTTGGAGAAACTCCGCGTTGGAGAAACTTTGCTTTGAAGAAACTCCGCGCTGTAGAAACTCTGTGTTGGAGAAACTCCGCGTTGGAGAAACTCCGCGGTGGAGAAACTCCGGGTTGGAGAAACTCCGCGCTGGAGAAAATCCGCGCTGGAGAAATTCCGTGCTAGAGAAAGTCCGTATTGGAGAAACCTCGTGTTGGAGAAACCCCGCGCTGGAGAAAATTCGCGCTGGAGAAACTCCACGCTGGAGAAAATCCGCGCTGGAGAAACTCCGCATTTGAGAAACTCCGCGTTGGATACACTCCGCGTTGGAGAAACTCCGCCTTTGAGAAACTCCGCGCTGGAGAAACTCCGCGTTGGAGAAACTCCGCGCTAGAGAAACTCCGCGTTGGAGAAACTCAGCGTTGGAGAAACTCTGCGTTGGAGAAAGTCCGCTTTGGAGAAACTCCGCGTTGGAGAATGTCCGCGTTGGAGAAACTCTGCGCTTGAGAAACTCCGCGTTGGAGAAACTCCGCGTAGGAGAAACTCCGCGCTGGAGAAAGTCCGTGTTGGAGAAAGTCCTTGTTGGAGAAACTCCGAGTTGGAGAAACTCCGTGTTGGAGAAATTCCGCGCTGGAGAAACTCCGCACTGGAGAAACCCCGCGCTGGAGAAAGTCCGCGGTGGAGAAACTCCGCGTTGGAGAAACTCCACGCTAGAGAAACTCCGCGCTGGAGAAACTCTGCGCTGGAGAAACTCCGGGCTGGAGAAACTCCACGCTGGAGAAACTCCGCGCTGGAGGAACTCCGCATTTGAGAAACTCCGCGTTGGAGAAACTCCGCCTTTGAGAAACTCCGCGCTGGAGAAACTCCGCGCTAGAGAAACTCCGCGTTCGAGAAACTCCACGTTGGAGAAACTCCGCGCTGGAGAATCTCTGCGTTGGAGAAACTCCGCGTTGGAGAAACTCCGCGCTGGAGAAAGTCCGTGTTGGAGAAAGTCCGTGTTGGAGAAACTCCGAGTTGGAGAAACTCCGTGTTGGAGAAATTCCGCGCTAGAGAAAATCCGCGCTGGAGAAACTCCACGCTGGAGAAACTCCACGCTGGAGTAACTCCGCGCTGGAGGAACTCCGCATTTGAGAAACTCCGCGTTGGAGAAACTCCGCCTTTGAGAAACTCCGCGCTGGAGAAACTCCGCATTGGAGAAACTCCGCGCTAGAGAAACTCCGCGTTGGAGAAACTCCACGTTGGAGAAACTCCGCGCTGGAGAATCTCTGCGTTGGAGAAGCTCCGCGTTAGAGAAACTCCGCGCTGGAGAAAGTCCGTGTTAGAAAACGTCCGTGTTGTAGAAACTCCGCGTTGGAGAAAGTCCGCTTTGGAGAAACTCCGCGCTGGAGAATGTCCGTGTTGGAGAAACTCCGCGCTGGAGAAACTCCGCGTTGGAGAAACTCCCTGTTGGAGATACTCCGTGCTGGAGAAACTCCGCACTGGAGAAACTCCGCGCTGGAGAAACTCCACGCTGGAGAAACTCCGTGCTGGAGAAATTCCGCGCTGCAGAACTCCGCGTTGGAGAAACTCCGCGTTGGAGAAACTTTGCTTTGAAGAAACTCCGCGCTGTAGAAACTCTGTGTTGGAGAAACTCCGCGTTGGAGAAACTCCGCGGTGGAGAAACTCCGGTTTGGAGAAACTCCGCGCTGGAGAAAATCCGCGCTGGAGAAATTCCGTGCTAGAGAAAGTCCGTATTGGAGAAACCTCGTGTTGGAGAAACCCCGCGCTGGAGAAAGTCCGCGGTGGAGAAACTCCGCGTTGGAGAAACTCCACGCTAGAGAAACTCCGCGCTGGAGAAACTCTGCGCTGGAGAAACTCCGGGCTGGAGAAACTCCACGCTGGAGAAACTCCGCGCTGGAGGAACTCCGCATTTGAGAAACTCCGCGTTGGAGAAACTCCGCCTTTGAGAAACTCCGCGCTGGAGAAACTCCGCGCTAGAGAAACTCCGCGTTCGAGAAACTCCACGTTGGAGAAACTCCGCGCTGGAGAATCTCTGCGTTGGAGAAACTCCGCGTTGGAGGAAACTCCGCGCTGGAGAAAGTCCGTGTTGGAGAAAGTCCGTGTTGGAGAAACTCCGAGTTGGAGAAACTCCGTGTTGGAGAAATTCCGCGCTAGAGAAAATCCGCGCTGGAGAAACTCCACGCTGGAGAAACTCCACGCTGGAGTAACTCCGCGCTGGAGGAACTCCGCATTTGAGAAACTCCGCGTTGGAGAAACTCCGCCTTTGAGAAACTCCGCGCTGGAGAAACTCCGCATTGGAGAAACTCCGCGCTAGAGAAACTCCGCGTTGGAGAAACTCCACGTTGGAGAAACTCCGCGCTGGAGAATCTCTGCGTTGGAGAAACTCCGCGTTAGAGAAACTCCGCGCTGGAGAAAGTCCGTGTTAGAAAACGTCCGTGTTGTAGAAACTCCGCGTTGGAGAAAGTCCGCTTTGGAGAAACTCCGCGCTGGAGAATGTCCGTGTTGGAGAAACTCCGCGCTGGAGAAACTCCGCGTTGGAGAAACTCCCTGTTGGAGATACTCCGTGCTGGAGAAACTCCGCACTGGAGAAACTCCGCGCTGGAGAAACTCCACGCTGGAGAAACTCCGTGCTGGAGAAATTCCGCGCTGCAGAAACTCCGCGTTGGAGAAACTCCGCGGCGTTGGAGAACTTTGCTTTGAAGAAACTCCGCGCTGTAGAAACTCTGTGTTGGAGAAACTCCGCGTTGGAGAAACTCCGCGGTGGAGAAACTCCGGGTTGGAGAAACTCCGCGCTGGAGAAAATCCGCGCTGGAGAAATTCCGTGCTAGAGAAAGTCCGTATTGGAGAAACCTCGTGTTGGAGAAACCCCGCGCTGGAGAAAATTCGCGCTGGAGAAACTCCACGCTGGAGAAAATCCGCGCTGGAGAAACTCCGCATTTGAGAAACTCCGCGTTGGATACACTCCGCGTTGGAGAAACTCCGCCTTTGAGAAACTCCGCGCTGGAGAAACTCCGCGTTGGAGAAACTCCGCGCTAGAGAAACTCCGCGTTGGAGAAACTCAGCGTTGGAGAAACTCTGCGTTGGAGAAAGTCCGCTTTGGAGAAACTCCGCGTTGGAGAATGTCCGCGTTGGAGAAACTCTGCGCTTGAGAAACTCCGCGTTGGAGAAACTCCGCGTAGGAGAAACTCCGCGCTGGAGAAAGTCCGTGTTGGAGAAAGTCCTTGTTGGAGAAACTCCGAGTTGGAGAAACTCCGTGTTGGAGAAATTCCGCGCTGGAGAAACTCCGCACTGGAGAAACCCCGCGCTGGAGAAAGTCCGCGGTGGAGAAACTCCGCGTTGGAGAAACTCCACGCTAGAGAAACTCCGCGCTGGAGAAACTCTGCGCTGGAGAAACTCCGGGCTGGAGAAACTCCACGCTGGAGAAACTCCGCGCTGGAGGAACTCCGCATTTGAGAAACTCCGCGTTGGAGAAACTCCGCCTTTGAGAAACTCCGCGCTGGAGAAACTCCGCGCTAGAGAAACTCCGCGTTCGAGAAACTCCACGTTGGAGAAACTCCGCGCTGGAGAATCTCTGCGTTGGGAGAAACTCCGCGTTGGAGAAACTCCGCGCTGGAGAAAGTCCGTGTTGGAGAAAGTCCGTGTTGGAGAAACTCCGAGTTGGAGAAACTCCGTGTTGGAGAAATTCCGCGCTAGAGAAAATCCGCGCTGGAGAAACTCCACGCTGGAGAAACTCCACGCTGGAGTAACTCCGCGCTGGAGGAACTCCGCATTTGAGAAACTCCGCGTTGGAGAAACTCCGCCTTTGAGAAACTCCGCGCTGGAGAAACTCCGCATTGGAGAAACTCCGCGCTAGAGAAACTCCGCGTTGGAGAAACTCCACGTTGGAGAAACTCCGCGCTGGAGAATCTCTGCGTTGGAGAAACTCCGCGTTAGAGAAACTCCGCGCTGGAGAAAGTCCGTGTTAGAAAACGTCCGTGTTGTAGAAACTCCGCGTTGGAGAAAGTCCGCTTTGGAGAAACTCCGCGCTGGAGAATGTCCGTGTTGGAGAAAACTCCGCGCTGGAGAAACTCCGCGTTGGAGAAACTCCGCGCTGGAGAAAGTCCGTGTTGGAGAAAGTCCGTGTTGGAGAGACTCCGAGTTGGGAGAAACTCCGTGTTGGAGAAGTTCCGCGCTGGAGAAAATCCGCGCTGGAGAAACTCCACTCTGGAGAAACTCCACGCTGGAGTAACTCCGCGCTGGAGGAACTCCGCATTTGAGAAACTCCGCGTTGGAGAAACTCCGCCTTTGAGAAACTCCGCGCTGGAGAAACTCCGCATTGGAGAAACTCCGCGCTAGAGAAACTCCGCGTTGGAGAAACTCCACGTTGGAGAAACTCCGCGCTGGAGAATCTCTGCGTTGGAGAAACTCCGCGTTGGAGAAACTCCGCGCTGGAGAAAGTCCGTGTTAGAAAACGTCCGTGTTGTAGAAACTCCGCGTTGGAAAAACTCCTCGTTGGAGAAACTCTGCGTTGGAGAATGTCCGCGTTGGAGAAACTCCCCGTTGGAGAATGTCCGCGTTGGAGAAACTCCGCGCTGGAGAAACTCCGCTTTGGAGAAACTCCGCGCTGGAGAAAGTCCGTGTTAAAGAAAGTCCGTGTCAGAGAAACTCCGAGTTGGAGAAACTCCGTGTTGTAGAAATTCCGCGCTGGAGAAACTCCGCGCTGGAGAAACTCCGCATTGGAGAAACTCCGCGCTAGAGAAACTCCGCGCTGGAGAAACTCCACGCTAGAGAAACTCTGCGCTGGAGAAACTCCGCGTTGAAGAAACTCCACGCTGGAGATACTCCGCGCTGGAGAAACTCCGCACAGGAGAAACTCCGCGTTAGAGAATCTCCGTAGTGGGGAAACTTTATGTTGGAGAAACTCCGCGCTGGAGAAACTCCGCGCTGGAGAAACTCCATGTTGGAGAAACTCAGTGTTGGAGAAACTTTGCTTTGAAGAAACTCCGCGCTGGAGAAACTCTGTGTTGGAGAAACTCCGCGTTGGAGAATCTCCGCGGTGGAGAAACTCCGGGTTGGAGAAACTCCGCGTTGGAGAAACTCCCTGTTGGAGATACTCCGTGCTGGAGAAACTCCGCACTGGAGAAACTCCGCGCTGGAGAAACTCCACGCTGGAGAAACTCCGTGCTGGAGAAACTCCGCGCTGCAGAAACTCCGCGTTGGAGAAACTCCGCGTTGGAGAAACTTTGCTTTGAAGAAACTCCGCGCTGGAGAAACTCTGTGTTGGAGAAACTCCGCGTTGGAGAATCTCCGCGGTAGAGAAACTCCGGGTTGGAGAAACTCCGCGCTGGAGAAAATCCGCGCTGGAGAAATTCCGTGCTTGAGAAAGTCCGTATTGGAGAAACCTCGTGTTGGAGAAACTCCGCGCTGGAGAAAAATTCGCGCTGGAGAAACTCCACGCTGGAGAAAATCCGCGCTGGAGAAACTCCGCATTTGAGAAACTCCGCGTTGGATACACTCCGCGTTGGAGAAACTCCGCCTTTGTGAAACTCCGCGCTGGAGAAACTCCGCGTTGGAGAAACTCCGCGCTAGAGAAACTCCGCGTTGGAGAAACTCCGCGTTGGAGAAACTCTGCGTTGGAGAAAGTCCGCTTTGGAGAAACTCCGCGTTGGAGAAATTCCGCGCTGGAGAAACTCCGCGCTGGAGAAACCCCGCGCTGGAGAAAGTCCGCGGTGGAGAAACTCCGCGTTGGAGAAACTCCACGCTAGAGAAACTCCGCGCTGGAGAAACTCTGCGCTGGAGAAACTCCGCCTTTGAGAAACTCCGCGCTGGAGAAACTCCGTGCTAGAGAAACTCCGCGTTCGAGAAACTCCACGTTGGAGAAACTCCGCGCTGGAGAATCTCTGCGTTGGAGAAACTCCGCGTTGGAGAAACTCCGCGCTTGAGAAAGTCCGTGGTAGAAAACGTCCGTGTTGTAGAAACTGCGAGTTGGAGAAACTCCGCGTTGGAGAAACTTCGCGGTGGAGAAACTCCGGGTTGGCGAAACTCCGCGCTGGAGAAAACCCGCGCTGGAGAAATTCCGTGCTTGAGAAAGTCCGTATTGGAGAAACCCCGTGTTGGAGAAACTCCGTGCTGGAGAAACTTCGCGCTGGAGAAACTCCACGCTGGAGAAACTCCACGCTGGAGAAAAACCGCGTTGGAGAAACTCCGCATTTGAGAAACTCCGCGTTGGAGACACTCCGCGTTGGAGAAACTCCGCCTTTGAGAAACTCCGCGCTGGAGAAACTCCGCGTTGGAGAAACTCCGCGCTAGAGAAACTCCGCGTTGGAGAAACTCCGCGCTGGAGAAATTGCGGGTTGGAGAAACTCCGCGCTGGAGAAACTCCGCGTTGGAGAAACTTCGCGCTAGAGAAACTCCGCGTTGGAGAAACTCTGCGTTGGAGAAAGTCCGCTTTGGAGAAACTCCGCGTTGGAGAATGTCCGTGTTGGAGAAACTCCGCGCTGGAGAAACTCCGCGTTGGAGAAACTCCGCGTTGGAGAAACTCCGCGCTGGAGAAAGTCCGTGTTGGAGAAAGTCCGTGTTGGAGAAACTCCGAGTTGGAGAAACTCCGTGTTGGAGAAATTCCGCGCTGGAGAAAATCCGCGCTGGAGAAACTCCACGCTGGAGAAACTCCACGCTGGAGCAACTCCGCGCTACTCCGCATTTGAGAAACTCCGCGTTGGAGAAACTCCGCCTTTGAGAAACTCCGCGCTGGAGAAACTCCGCATTGGAGAAACTCCGCGCTAGAGAAACTCCGCGTTGGAGAAACTCCACGTTGGAGAAACTCCGCGCTGGAGAATCTCTGCGTTGGAGAAACTCCGCGTTGGAGAAACTCCGCGCTGGAGAAAGTCCGTGTTAGAAAACGTCCGTGTTGTAGAAACTCCGCGTTGGAAAAACTCCGCGTTGGAGAAACTCTGCGTTGGAGAATGTCCGCGTTGGAGAAACTCCGCGTTGGAGAATGTCCGCGTTGGAGAAACTCCGCGCTGGAGAAACTCCGCTTTGGAGAAACTCCGCGCTGGAGAAAGTTCGTGTTAAAGAAAGTCCGTGTCAGAGAAACTCCGAGTTGGAGAAACTCCGTGTTGTAGAAATTCCGCGCTGGAGAAACTCCGCGCTGGAGAAACTCCGCATTGGAGAAACTCCGCGCTAGAGAAACTCCGCGCTGAAGAAACTCCACGCTAGAGAAACTCTGCGCTGGAGAAACTCCGCGTTGAAGAAACTCCACGCTGGAGATACTCCGCGCTGGAGAAACTCCGCACTGGAGAAACTCCGCGTTTGAGAAACTCCGTAGTGGGGAAACTATGTTGGAGAAACTCCGCGCTGGAGAAACTCCGCGCTGGAGAAACTTCATGTTGGAGAAACTCAGTGTTGGAGAAACTCCGCGCTGGAGATACTCCGCGCTGGAGATACTCCGCGCTGGAGAAACTCCGAGCTGGAGAAACTCCGCGTTGGAGAAACTCCCTGTTGGAGATACTCCGTGCTGGAGAAACTCCGCACTGGAGAAACTCCGCGCTGGAGAAACTCCACGCTGGATAAACTCCGTGCTGGAGAAACTCCGCGCTGCAGAAACTCCGCGTTGGAGAAACTCCGCGTTGGAGAAACTTTGCTTTGAAGAAACTCCGCGCTGGAGAAACTGTGTTGGAGAAACTCCGCGTTGGAGAATCTCCGCGGTGGAGAAACTCCGGGTTGGAGAAACTCCGCGCTGGAGAAAATCCGCGCTGGAGAAATTCCGTGCTTGAGAAAGTCCGTATTGGAGAAACCTCGTGTTGGAGAAACTCCGCGCTGGAGAAAATTCGCGCTGGAGAAACTCCACGCTGGAGAAAATCCGCGCTGGAGAAACTCCGCATTTGAGAAACTCCGCGTTGGATACACTCCGCGTTGGAGAAACTCCGCCTTTGAGAAACTCCGCGCTGGAGAAACTCCGCGTTGGAGAAACTCCGCGCTAGAGAAACTCCGCGTTGGAGAAACTCCGCGTTGGAGAAACTCTGCGTTGGAGAAAGTCCGCTTTGGAGAAACTCCGCGTTGGAGAATGTCCGCGTTGGAGAAACTCTGCGCTGGAGAAACTCCGCGTTGGAGAAACTCCGCGTTGGAGAAACTCCGCGCTGGAGAAAGTCCGTGTTGGAGAAAGTCCTTGTTGGAGAAACTCCGAGTTGGAGAAACTCCGTGTTGGAGAAATTCCGCGCTTGAGAAACTCCGCGCTGGAGAAACCCCGCGCTGGAGAAAGTCCGCGGTGGAGAAACTCCGCGTTGGAGAAACTCCACGCTAGAGAAACTCTGCGCTGGAGAAACTCTGCGCTGGAGAAACTCCGGGCTGGAGAAACTCCGCGCTGGAGAAACTCCGCGCTGGAGGAACTCCGCATTTGAGAAACTCCGCGTTGGAGAAACTCCGCCTTTGAGAAACTCCGCGCTGGAGAAACTCCGCGCTAGAGAAACTCCGCGTTCGAGAAACTCCACGTTGGAGAAACTCCGCTCTGGAAAATCTCTGCATTGGAGAAACTCCGCGTTGGAGAAACTCCGCGCTGGAGAAAGTCCGTGTTAGAAAACGTCCGTGTTGTAGAAACTGCGAGTTGGAGAAACTCCGCGTTGGAGAAACTTCGCGGTGGAGAAACTCCGGGTTGGCGAAACTGCGCGCTGGAGAAAATCCGCGCTGGAGAAATTCCGTGCTTGAGAAAGTCCGCATTGGAGAAACTCCGTGCTGGAGAAACTTCGCGCTGGAGAAACTCCACGCTGGAGAAAAACCGCGTTGGAGAAACTCTGCATTTGAGAAACTCCGCGTTGGAGACACTCCGCGTTGGAGAAACTCCGCCTTTGAGAAACTCCGCGCTGTAGAAACTCCGCGCTGGAGAAATTGCGGGTTGGAGAAACTCCGCGCTGGAGAAACTCCGCGTTGGAGAAACTTCGCGCTAGAGAAACTCCGCGTTGGAGAAACTCTGCGTTGGAGAAAGTCCGCTTTGGAGAAACTCCGCGTTGGAGAATGTCCGTGTTGGAGAAACTCCGCGCTGGAGAAACTCCGCGTTGGAGAAACTCCGCGTTGGAGAAACTCCGCACTGGAGAAAGTCCGTGTTGGAGAAAGTCCGTGTTGGAGAAACTCCGAGTTGGAGAAACTCCGTGTTGGAGAAATTCCGCGCTAGAGAAAATCCGCGCTGGAGAAACTCCACGCTGGAGAAACTCCACGCTGGAGTAACTCCGCGCTGGAGGAACTCCGCATTTGAGAAACTCCGCGTTGGAGAAACTCCGCCTTTGAGAAACTCCGCGCTGGAGAAACTCCGCATTGGAGAAACTCCGCGCTAGAGAAACTCCGCGTTGGAGAAACTCCACGTTGGAGAAACTCCGCGCTGGAGAATCTCTGCGTTGGAGAAACTCCGCGTTAGAGAAACTCCGCGCTGGAGAAAGTCCGTGTTAGAAAACGTCCGTGTTGTAGAAACTCGCGTTGGAAAAACTCCGCGTTGGAGAAACTCCGCGTTGGAGAATGTCCGCGTTGGAGAAACTCCGCGCTGGAGAAACTCCGCTTTGCAGAAACTCCGCGCTGGAGAAAGTCCGTGTTAAAGAAAGTCCGTGTCAGAGAAACTCCGAGTTGGAGAAACTCCGTGTTGTAGAAATTCCGCGCTGGAGAAAACTCCGCGCTGGAGAAACTCCGCATTGGAGAAACTCCGCGCTAGAGAAACTCCGCGCTGGAGAAACTCCACGCTAGAGAAACTCTGCGCTGGAGAAACTCCGCGCTGAAGAAACTCCACGCTGGAGATACTCCGCGCTGGAGAAACTCCGCACAGGAGAAACTCCGCGTTTGAGAAACTCCGTAGTGGGGAAACTTTATGTTGGAGAAACTCCGCGCTGGAGAAACTCCATGTGGAGAAACTCAGTGCTGGAGAAACTCCGCGCTGGAGATACTCCGCGCTGGAGATACTCCGCGCTGGAGAAACTCCGAGCTGGAGAAACTCCGCGTTGGAGAAACTCCCTGTTGGAGATACTCCGTGCTGGAGAAACTCCGCACTGGAGAAACTCCGCGCTGGAGAAACTCCACGCTGGAGAAACTCCGTGCTGGAGAAACTCCGCGCTGCAGAAACTCCGCGTTGGAGAAACTCCGCGTTGGAGAAACTTTGCTTTGAAGAAACTCCGCGCTGGAGAAACTCTGTGTTGGAGAAACTCCGCGTTGGAGAATCTCCGCGGTGGAGAAACTCCGGGTTGGAGAAACTCCGCGCTGGAGAAAATCCGCGCTGGAGAAATTCCGTGCATGAGAAAGTCCGTATTGGAGAAACCTCGTGTTGGAGAAACTCCGCGCTGGAGAAAATTCGCGCTGGAGAAACTCCACGCTGGAGAAAATCCGCGCTGGAGAAACTCCGCATTTGAGAAACTCCGCGTTGGATACACTCCGCGTTGGAGAAACTCCGCCTTTGAGAAACTCCGCGCTGGAGAAACTCCGCGTTGGAGAAACTCCGCGCTAGAGAAACTCCGCGTTGGAGAAACTCTGCGTTGGAGAAACTCTGCGTTGGAGAAAGTCCGCTTTGGAGAAACTCCGCGTTGGAGAATGTCCGCGTTGGAGAAACTCTGCGCTGGAGAAACTCCGCGTTGGAGAAACTCCGCGTTGGAGAAACTCCGCGCTGGAGAAAGTCCGTGTTGGAGAAAGTCCTTGTTGGAGAAACTCCGAGTTAGAGAAACTCCGTGTTGGAGAAATTCCGCGCTGGAGAAACTCCGCGCTGGAGAAACCCCGCGCTGGAGAAGGTCCGCGGTGGAGAAACTCCGCGTTGGAGAAACTCCACGCTAGAGAAACTCCGCGCTGGAGAAACTCTGCGCTGGTGAAACTCCGGGCTGGAGAAACTCCACGCTGGAGAAACTCCGCGCTGGAGGAACTCCGCATTTGAGAAACTCCGCGTTGGAGAAACTCCGCCTTTGAGAAACTCCGCGCTGGAGAAACTCCGCGCTAGAGAAACTCCGCGTTCCAGAAACTCCACGTTGGAGAAACTCCGCGCTGGAGAATCTCTGCGTTGGAGAAACTCCGCGTTGGAGAAAGTCCGCGCTGGAGAAAGTCCGTGTTAGAAAACGTCCGTGTTGTAGAAACTGCGAGTTGGAGAAACTCCGCGTTGGAGAAACATCGCGGTGGAGAAACTCCGGGTTGGCGAAACTGCGCGCTGGAGAAAATCCGCGCTGGAGAAATTCCGTGCTTGAGAAAGTCCGTATTGGAGAAACCCCGTGTTGGAGAAACTCCGTGCTGGAGAAACTTCGCGCTGGAGAAACTCCACGCTGGAGAAACTCCACGCTGGAGAAAAACCGCGTTGGAGAAACTCCGCATTTGAGAAACTCCGCGTTGGAGACACTCCGCGTTGGAGAAACTCCGCCTTTGAGAAACTCCGCGCTGGAGAAACTCCGCGCTGGAGAAATTGCGGGTTGGAGAAACTCCGCGCTGGAGAAACTCCGCGTTGGAGAAACTTCGCGCTAGAGAAACTCCGCGTTGGAGAAACTCTGCGTTGGAGAAAGTCCGCTTTGGAGAAACTCCGCGCTGGAGAAACTCCGCGCTGGAGAAACTCCGCGTTGGAGAAACTCCGCGTTGGAGAAACTCCGCGCTGGAGAAAGTCCGTGTTGGAGAAAGTCCGTGTTGGAGAAACTCTGAGTTGGAGAAACTCCGTGTTGGAGAAATTCCGCGCTGGAGAAAATCCGCGCTGGAGAAACTCCACGCTGGAGAAACTCCACGCTGGAGTAACTCCGCGCTGGAGGAACTCCGCATTTGAGAAACTCCGCGTTGGAGAAACTCCGCATTTGAGAAACTCCGCGCTGGAGAAACTCCGCATTGGAGAAACTCCGCGCTAGAGAAACTCCGCGTTGGAGAAACTCCACGTTGGAGAAACTCCGCGCTGGAGAATCTCTGCGTTGGAGAAACTCCGCGTTGGAGAAACTCCGCGCTGGAGAAAGTCCGTGTTAGAAAACGTCCGTGTTGTAGAAACTCCGCGTTGGAAAAACTCCGCGTTGGAGAAACTCTGCGTTGGAGAATGTCCGCGTTGGAGAAACTCCGCGTTGTAGAATGTCCGCGTTGGAGAAACTCCGCGCTGGAGAAACTCCGCATTGGAGAAACTCCGCGCTAGAGAAACTCCGCGCTGGAGAAACTCCACGCTAGAGAAACTCTGCGCTGGAGAAACTCCGCGTTGAAGAAACTCCACGCTGGAGATACTCCGCGCTGGAGAAACTCCGCACAGGAGAAACTCCGTAGTGGGGAAACTTTATGTTGGAGAAACTCCGCGCTGGAGAAACTCCGCGCTGGAGAAACTCCATGTTGGAGAAACTCAGTGTTGGAGAAACTCAGCGCTGGAGAAACTCCGCGCTGGAGAAACTCCGAGCTGGAGAAACTCCGCGTTGGAGAAACTCCCTGTTGGAGATACTCCGTGCTGGAGAAACTCCGCACTGGAGAAACTCCGCGCTGGAGAAACTCCACGCTGGAGAAACTCCGTGCTGGAGAAATTCCGCGCTGCAGAAACTCCGCGTTGGAGAAACTCCGCGTTGGAGAAACTTTGCTTTGAAGAAACTCCGCGCTGGAGAAACTCTGTGTTGGAGAAACTCCGCGTTGGAGAAACTCCGCGGTGGAGAAACTCCGGGTTGGAGAAACTCCGCGCTGGAGAAAATCCGCGCTGGAGAAATTCCGTGCTGGAGAAAGTCCGTATTGGAGAAACCTCGTGTTGGAGAAACCCCGCGCTGGAGAAAATTCGCGCTGGAGAAACTCCACGCTGGAGAAAATCCGCGCTGGAGAAACTCCGCATTTGAGAAACTCCGCGTTGGATACACTCCGCGTTGGAGAAACTCCGCCTTTGAGAAACTCCGCGCTGGAGAAACTCCGCGTTGGAGAAACTCCGCGCTAGAGAAACTCCGCGTTGGAGAAACTCCGCGTTGGAGAAACTCTGCGTTGGAGAAAGTCCGCTTTGGAGAAACTCCGCGTTGGAGAAACTCTGCGCTGGAGAAACTCCGCGTTGGAGAAACTCCGCGTAGGAGAAACTCCGCGCTGGAGAAAGTCCGTGTTGGAGAAAGTCCTTGTTGGAGAAACTCCGAGTTGGAGAAACTCCGTGTTGGAGAAATTCCGCGCTGGAGAAACTCCGCACTGGAGAAACCCCGCGCTGGAGAAAGTCCGCGGTGGAGAAACTCCGCGTTGGAGAAACTCCACGCTAGAGAAACTCCGCGCTGGAGAAACTCTGCGCTGGAGAAACTCCGGGCTGGAGAAACTCCACGCTGGAGAAACTCCGCGCTTGATGAACTCCGCATTTGAGAAACTCCGCGTTGGAGAAACTCCGCCTTTGAGAAACTCCGCGCTGGAGAAACTCCGCGCTAGAGAAACTCCGCGTTCGAGAAACTCCACGTTGGAGAAACTCCGCGCTGGAGAATCTCTGCGTTGGAGAAACTCCGCGTTGGAGAAACTCCGCGCTGGAGAAAGTCCGTGTTAGAAAACGTCCGTGTTGTAGAAACTGCGAGTTGGAGAAACTCCGCGTTGGAGAAACTTCGCGGTGGAGAAACTCCGGGTTGGCGAAACTGCGCGCTGGAGAAAATCCGCGCTGGAGAAATTCCGTGCTTGAGAAAGTCCGTATTGGAGAAACCCCGTGTTGGAGAAACTCCGTGCTGGAGAAACTTCGCGCTGGAGAAACTCCACGCTGGAGAAACTCCACGCTGGAGAAAAACCGCGTTGGAGAAACTCTGCATTTGAGAAACTCCGCGTTGGAGACACTCCGCGTTGGAGAAACTCCGCCTTTGAGAAACTCCGCGCTGGAGAAACTCCGCGCTGGAGAAATTGCGGGTTGGAGAAACTCCGCGCTGGAGAAACTCCGCCTTGGAGAAACTTCGCGCTAGAGAAACTCCGCGTTGGAGAAACTCTGCGTTGGATAAAGTCCGCTTTGGAGAAACTCCGCGTTGGAGAATGTCCGTGTTGGAGAAACTCCGCGCTGGAGAAACTCCGCGCTGGAGAAAGTCCGTGTTGGAGAAAGTCCGTGTTGGAGAAACTCCGAGTTGGAGAAACTCCGTGTTGGAGAAATTCCGCGCTAGAGAAAATCCGCGCTGGAGAAACTCCACGCTGGAGAAACTCCACGCTGGAGTAACTCCGCGCTGGAGGAACTCCGCATTTGAGAAACTCCGCGTTGGAGAAACTCCGCCTTTGAGAAACTCCGCGCTGGAGAAACTCCGCATTGGAGAAACTCCGCGCTAGAGAAACTCCGCGTTGGAGAAACTCCACGTTGGAGAAACTCCGCGCTGGAGAATCTCTGCGTTGGAGAAACTCCGCGTTAGAGAAACTCCGCGCTGGAGAAAGTCCGTGTTAGAAAACGTCCGTGTTGTAGAAACTCCGCGTTGGAAAAAGTCCGCGTTGGAGAAACTCCGCGTTGGAGAATGTCCGCGTTGGAGAAACTCCGCGCTGGAGAAACTCCGCTTTGCAGAAACTCCGCGCTGGAGAAAGTCCGTGTTAAAGAAAGTCCGTGTCAGAGAAACTCCGAGTTGGAGAAACTCCGCGCTGGAGAAACTCCGCGCTGGAGAAACTCCATGTTGGAGAAACTCAGTGTTGGAGAAACTCCGCGCTGGAGATGCTCCGCGCTGGAGATACTCCGCGCTGGAGAAACTCCGTGCTGGAGAAACTCCGCGTTGGAGAAACTCCGCGTTGGAGAAACTTTGCTTTGAAGAAACTCCGCGCTGGAGAAACTCTGTGTTGGAGAAACTCCGCGTTGGAGAATATCCGCGGTGGAGAAACTCCGGGTTGGAGAAACTCCGCGCTGGAGAAAATCCGCGCTGGAGAAAATCCGCGCTGGAGAAATTCCGTGCTTGAGAAAGTCCGTATTGGAGAAACCTCGTGTTGGAGAAACTCCGCGCTGGAGAAAATTCGCGCTGGAGAAACTCCACGCTGGAGAAAATCCGCGCTGGAAAAACTCCGCATTTGAGAAACTCCGCGTTGGATACACTCCGCGTTGGAGAAACTCCGCCTTTGAGAAACTCCGCGCTGGAGAAACTCCGCGTTGGAGAAACTCCGCGCTAGAGAAACTCCTCGTTGGAGAAACTCCGCGTTGGAGAAACTCTGCGTTGGAGAAAGTCCGCTTTGGAGAAACTCCGCGTTGGAGAATGTCCGCGTTGGAGAAACTCTGCGCTGGAGAAACTCCGCGTTGGAGAAACTCCGCGTTGGAGAAACTCCGCGCTGGAGAAAGTCCGTGTTGGAGAAAGTCCTTGTTGGAGAAACTCCGAGTTGGAGAAACTCCGTGTTGGAGAAATTCCGCGTTGGAGAAACTCCGCGCTGGAGAAACCCCGCGCTGGAGAAGGTCCGCGGTAGAGAAACTCCGCGTTGGAGAAACTCCACGCTAGAGAAACTCCGCGCTGGAGAAACTGCGCTGGTGAAACTCCGGGCTGGAGAAACTCCACGCTGGAGAAACTCCGCGCTGGAGGAACTCCGCATTTGAGAAACTCCGCGTTGGAGAAACTCCGCGCTGGAGAAACTCCGCGCTAGAGAAACTCCGCGTTCGAGAAACTCCACGTTGGAGAAACACCGCGCTGGAGAATCTCTGCGTTGGAGAAACTCCGCGTTGGAGAAACTCCGCGCTGGAGAAAGTCCGTGTTAGAAAACGTCCGTGTTGTAGAAACTGCGAGTTGGAGAAACTCCGCGTTGGAGAAACTTCGCGGTGGAGAAACTCCGGGTTGGCGAAACTGCGCGCTGGAGAAAATCCGCGCTGGAGAAATTCCCTGCTTGAGAAAGTCCGTATTGGAGAAACCCCGTGTTGGAGAAACTCCGTGCTGGAGAAACTTCGCGCTGGAGAAACTCCACGCTGGAGAAACTCCACGCTGGAGAAAAACCGCGTTGGAGAAACTCCGCATTTGAGAAACTCCGCGTTGGAGACACTCCGCGTTGGAGAAACTCCGCCTTTGAGAAACTCCGTGTTGGAGAAATTCCGCGCTTGAGAAACTCCGCGCTG